>NW_005871051.1:230546-247094 GCF_000147115.1 Myotis lucifugus | reverse complement strand
CCCCCCGCCACCTCCGCCACTGCATTTCAGTATTTGCAAATGATTCTGGAACAAAACTAAACTTTATGAGAAAAGAGGGATTTTAGAAAGAGGAAGAGAAGGGGCCACTAACTATGAACAAAAAAGTACTACCTCAAGGCACTGCCTCTCCTGAGCTTTCGGTAGAAACACCCCTGCACGCATGTCTTTGTACCTGGCTTCTAGTTCGTATCACATGAGCCTTTGAATCATTTACCAATGGCTAAGTCACCTGCTCTAGTTTCCCGAGCTGTGCTTCTGCACAGGTGTCTGAAAGGAAGTACTAAAATCCTTTCTGGTTGGATTCTGGACTTGGTCCCATTTGTATTTTATCATGACAGCACATTTTATAGCCCATCGCCTCTTCCAATGATATAGGAGCTTTTATAGGAAAGCCTGTCTTTCCTCCCTTCCTTCATGCATATTTATGACTGTTCCTAAGTGCCAGCCACTATGCTAGGTACCTTCTCTTCTGCATTCTCTGGCCTTGGTTGTCTGTCTAGATTGACAGTCTTTCCTCTTTTTTTTTTTTTTTTGCCCACTTTGAGTCCTCCTCCTAGCAGGCCGGCAGGCAGAATGGTTAGGGCCAATCAGGCCAGCAGTTAGGAGCCAGCAGTCCCGGATTGTGAAACTGGCAGTTGGACATCCCCCGAGGGATCCCAGATTGGAGAGGGTGCAGGCCAGGCTGAGGGACACCCCCTCCCTCCATGCACAAATTTCATGCACTGGGCTACTAGTAAATAAATAAAAGTAGTTGAATCATCTTAAATAAAATAAAATGAAAGGAGCCATTATTATAACAGAACAAAAAAGAAGAACTATGTCATGGTGATAATGATCTATTTTTATTTGCATCCTTCCCCACCCTCCACCCCCACACTCCAACTTTCTATGGCAATTTCCGCCCTCCACATTGAAAACAGCTTTCTTTAAATGTTCATGGAAATCCTTTATCTATAAGAGTATGAGAAATCATGTTCCAGGCACATATCTTTAAGTTTTATCTTTACACAGTTTGAGGCTTTGGCACTCAGCCACCTTTACCCCTGTAGAGAAATGACATGCCCAAGTGTCCTGGGCTCTAAAATCACACCACTGGAGCCCGGTCTGTGCCACCACGAGTGAGCCAGCCCTGTCCCCATGCTCCAGGCTGCCCTTTCAGCTTCTAAGGCTCAGGGCTCACCGCATTCCTCAGGGCACACTCCCCCTCTGCTCTTTACAGACCATTCACTCTAGTCCTAATCCTGTAAAACCAAGCCGACTGTGCCCAGAGGGTGAGAACGGGGACAGACCTAGACCGCAGTCTGTGGTTTTATTTCATCAGCAGTCACTCCAGAAAGGTACCAAAGCTGCTTCTATATATACAGTATCTACAGTTTAATATAAGCCTTCATCTGGCAGATTCTTCAGTTAGGGGAAAAAGATGCCAAGCTGTCTCTCCATACTGAGCCTGAATTCCGTGAATTCTGATGTATTATAACAGCCTAAAAAATGCAGAATCATAGAATGGTAGAGGTGGAAGGAAGGAATCTGGTCCGCTCCCCATCTGTTTAACCTCCTCTAGCATTCCTCAAAATTGACTATCCACCCACAGTTTAAAGAAGAGGATTTTTAAAAGAATAAGGAGCCTAATTCTGAAATTGTAATCAGAATTTCTTGAAGAATGCTCTGCAGACAGCCTGCATCAGGATTATGTGGGTGCTGCCGGAGGGTCCTGGGGCTCTACCCAAAAAGGACAGAATCCTTGGGCCTGGGGACACGTCCTAGGAATCTTGCCCCCCAGGGATTTCTTTTTGTTACTGACGCCTTCTAGCAGGGACAGCCCTGCAGATGACAGGCTGGAGGAAGGCTTTTTGGCCTTTGAGTGGAGCCGTCCATCTGCAGGCTTTTCACAGGAATGTGGTAAGACAGCCACCACAAACCCCCAATATCTTCTCCCTCGGCACACTGAGCAGCCTAGGGAGTTATAAAGCTGACATATGCCTACGTTCTACTTCCTGGTGAAGCTGAGGGAAGGAGCCCTGCCCTGGACCAGGGAGAGGGAGGGGCCTCACAGAAGATCAGTCCGGCCTTGGTCCTGGTCTGACCCCATGGCGGGCCCTCTGGCAGCGCCTCCACGCAGCATGCTCCAGGAGAAGGCTTGCACATGAGTGACAGTCTGCAGACACTGACTTATTAGGAAGCACAAGTCAATGATGCTAGGATCCAGGGAGCACATCACAATCAGTTTATTCAAAAGATAAAAATAGAAAAGTGGAAAGGTGGACCAGAACACGGGAAGTTGGAAAGAAAACCAGTGAAAGGAATTTAGACACAATTCAGGTCATAATAAAACGAGACTTAATCATATGTTACCCACCTCAGCTGAAACAGAGAGCGTATTTTTAGGGTGGGGAGGGCTGTGCCGACTCGCCCTTCGGACGAGGCTCAGGCTGAGCTTTCCAGAAAAACCACCGAGCCGCCACGCTCAGGAGACAAGAGCCGGCTGTGTTGAAAACGCAGGAGCCAGAAATGACACATACCAAGCAGATGACCAAAAAAACTAGGCAAAGGAGAACAGAGAAATTCATTCTTCTTTCTCCTGAGAGGGAAAAGCATCCAACGACACCTCGCTTAGCCTCCTCTCCTCTCCCTCTCCCAAGGAGGAGCATGAGCCTGGGAATGAGACACCCTGGGCTCTCGCCGGCTCGGCCGCTGCCTGGGTGATTTTAATCACCAAACTCCATGTTCCCGACTCTTGATGTCTTCACCTACAGGCAATAGAGGGTCTTGGCTGAGGCTGAACTTCAAAATTTGTGAAGTTTTTTCTGTGTGTTTTGGTCTCCACAAGTAAATATTCATTCATCTTTAAACTGTTTCCTGTTTAAAAGAAAATCATGCCCAGAATGACACAAATATAAAGCAAGGGCCATTCCCCTGAGCAGCGTAGTGAGCATCCTGGGGTGGTAAGAGGAGTGGCTGGTGGGGTAGCGTGGGGCGAGGTTTCATCCCCAAGTCTCTGGGGTTGACGGCCTACGTGCGCGTGTTTGCGTGCATTTCAGCGGCAGGGAAAGGAAACATTTTTCTTGGACGTAGGGATGCAGGAGTGGGAACACAGAGAGAACTGTTGCTGCTTCTTGTTGAGACAGGTTTTTGCTTGAAGGAGTAAAGAAGGGAGGACATTCTATTTTGAGAGGCACTAGGTGCCAGCAGGGGGCCTCGGAAGCCCACTGCCTGGAGAGAGGGGCTTGGGCTCCCCTTCGAGGCTCTGCAGGGTGAAGGCCGACTCAAGGCTGCTTCACCGTCCTCCGCGGGGCAGCAGGTCCTTGAAGTCAGGTGCCGCGGACATGGGCAAGAGGGAACCCAACAGGAGAGGAAGGACTTGGTTTTTCTGTCAGGTGAGGACCCTGTTGGTGACTCAGAAATCACAGGGGGACACTTCCCAAGGCGGTGGGAGTGGTGTACAGAACACAGCTATGCTATGAGGGCGTATGGGGAGCGCTCGCAGTGAGCATTGTATAGTCAGTCTCGCAGCACTACTCAGCATACACCGGCGCCTGCTGCGCAGAGCTGCCCGAGGGAACTGGGGCCTGGGCCCAGCACGGGTTGGACGCTGGAGGCAATGGTGTGCTCAGCTTTCATAACTTGCTTGCCTCTGGGAATCTGGAGAGCCAGCATATCACTCCTGTATTCTCCTGTCATCCTGTCATGGGAGGATTAGCAATATCTCCATATGCCTTCCCCTCCCCGCCCCCGCCTCCTCAAAGACAAATCAAAACAGTAGAAGACAGCTGTACAATTTTGCTCATATTTGACCCATCTTCCTGCTGTTATAATCTTCATTAAAAGTGATATTTTAATGCCAAAATAACCTATCCCTTTTAAGGCAGAAATCGTATATTTCTCTGCTTAATTCCGCAATGCTTTGAACAATGCACACTTAATGAATTTTGACACTTATGGAACCAAAAACACCATGTCTTAAATAGGCACATGAAAAAGCTATAAAACTTTAGGTTTCATAAAATATACATGTACACAAGGTTTTGTGTTTTAGGTTCACACTACGATTTGTATGAACATGAGTGCACAGCTGCTTTCTTTTACCATGAGGAATTTATTATTCAAATAATAAATGGCCATGTTTTACATTGGAGCCTGGTGATTTTCTCAAGTATTATGATGATAATAGTAATAATAATATTCTTAAAACATTATAGCATAATATAAAGGTAAACAAGACATTGGTATTTTGTTTTATTTAATACACTAGAGGCCTGATGCACAAAATTCGTGCAAGGGGCTCGGCCTTCACAGCCCTGGCTTCGTCCAGAAGGTCATTCGGCCGTCTGGTCTAATTAGCATGTTATGCTTTTATTATTATAGATTATCTCATATAGTATTAAAATATTCTCTTAAAATAGATGAAGAACTTAAGCACCACGTTTAAAAATCTATTGTTACATGTTATTATAAGCCCAGGATATATATACCTGAAAGCCTTCAAAATATACTCTTGAATTCCAAACATGTGAGAAAATTGTTAAGAAGACCCTTGATTGAGTGCAAGGTACCAGCACCACTGACTATCTCTCTCCTTAATATTTTCAGTTTTAAAGGCACACCTTTGGAGTTAGGGGCACAGATAGCCTGTGTAGTGTCTTTCTGTGAATTAGAAAAAGGTACCTGTTTTTAGGGGTAAAGTCCATTCTCCCCCCTTCCCCAGGACATGAGGTTTGGCAAGTGAAACTGGGTCTGAATTTCAGTTCCCCTGACTGCTCTATCAAGTATCTGCATAACACTCAGACTAAAAGTCTGCCTGTGGCAGCCCTACTCACATTTCATTGTCTCAGACTTTTCACCTCTAAGGTCCACCTGCATTATCTGTTAGTCTTTATATTTGCCTACACTCTTCATTCATACATCATTTTCTTGATTTTTTTCCATGTCTTCCTTCAGTTCTCTGAGCATCTTTAAAACAGCTGTTTCAATGTCTTTGTCAAGTAGATTCACTAGACAGTTTCTGTTGGTTTAGTTTTTCCTTTGAATGGGCCATATTTTCCTGTTTCTTTGTATGCCTGGTAATTTTTTGGTTGTTGTTGAAAAAATGGACATTTAAATCCAATAATTTGGTAACTCTGGAAATAAGACTCCTCCTTCCCTAGGAATTTCTGTTTTTATTTTGGGATTTGGTTTTTTATTGTTGTAGGCTGTCTCTGTACTGAAAATCCGGCTGAGGTGTCACCTTAAGGTCTTCTCAGGTCTTTTCTGAGCCTGTGCCCTTGCCTGGATATGTGCAGTGACTTTCTAATTAATTTCCCCTGTATATGTGGTTGCTTTTGATGTCCTAGTTCTTAATGTATGCCTTCCAAAAAAAAAAAAAAAAGAGAGAGAGAGAGAAAAGTTAAGGGTAAGCCCCTTGAACCCATGGAAGTTAACTTCAGCCAGAGGCGGAGGGGCTTGCAGCATGAGGGTAGGTGTACCACATGGCAGCTGCCTCGTTGTCTGCTCCTCTGGGGTCATAAACAGCAGTCAGCAATCAGAGAGCAGATCCGGATATTTGGAGGACAGTGTTCTTCCCCCCCACCCCCCAACCCCATGCTGGCTCTGGCACGCTGCATGCAAGCTGCCCAGGAACAAGTGCACAGCTGCCTGCCACCGGGTGCGGGCCTGGGTAGTGGCTACTATGCTCAGAGCTGACATTGTAAAAAATAACCACAATTTACCCTTTAAGCCTTCTCCTGGAAGTTTGGAGCCTTTAATAGACTCCAAATAGTTATATCAGGCAGATTTGAGTACAGTTGTGACCTAAGTGGGGAGTCAGATTCCTGGTGCTGACTACTCTGCCTGCTCCTTTCCCAAAGACTCACTAACTCTTACCAAAAGTCTCTTTCACTGTGAGGATCTTGCTCACCTGCATCTTAATTACTAAACCTTTTAGATAAGAAAAATAGGCATCTTAGGCCCGTTTGCCTCCCAAGCATTTTTCAATTTCTAATACATTGTATTATACAGTGTTCTACACTTTGTTTTCATTGTATTATTTTATTTTATTTTTAACAATAACATGGGGAAATAGTAAGGGCAAATAGTATCATCTCCACCTTATAGTCAGCAAAATTGAGCCTCAGGGCACAATAGAAATGGCTAATCAGTGAGTGATAAGAGTCAGAACTCAAACCACACTTTTCTCAGACCTAGATCTCTGTCTGCCACTCCAAACTACCTCTGTAGAGCAACAGTAAATTTCTCTAGGAAACCAGAAAGTTTGACCCTAAACAGTGAGGACAGTCTAGGAGTCTGGAAATAGAAATATCACTGCCAAAGCCCTTCTTGACCATCACTTGCTCTCTCTGCCCGTTCTGATTGTGAGTAAGCTTACCTGTTAGAGAGAGAATGAAATAGGTAAGAAGTTGGGAGGCTGCATCTAAGCAAGACCCTGATGGCAGCTATACACTTCTTGCTTTCCCCTGCAGCTAAGAGAATGGCCAGATGCCAGATGGATTGGAAGTAACAAAATGTATAGCCTCTCTAGGAGGGTCCAGATTCCTTCAGGGTGTGGATTTAGACTGACTATCCAAATTTCTGTTGTCATCAAAGATTAAGAACAGAATTAGAATAAGCTAGTTAAACATTAGTGATAAATACATCCAATCATACCTAAAATTTGGTCATTTTCAAAAATGTAATGTTTAATTATTGTATCCCTGATAATACAATGTTGTTGTTTTTTTAAAACAAAGTTAAAATTTTACTTAAGGAAGCCTAAAATTTAGTGAATACAATCTTTCTTTTTTTAAAAAAATATATTTTATTGATTTTTTTACAGAGAGGAAGGGAGAAAGATAGTCAGAAACATGGATGAGAGAGAAACATCGATCAGCTGCCTCCTGAGCACCCCCTACTGGGGATGTGCCCGCAACCAAGGTACATGCCCTTGACCAGAATCGAATTTGGGACCCTTCAGTCCGCAGGCCGACGCTCTATCCACTGAGCAAACCGGTTAGGGCGAATACAATCTTTCTTAAAACCATACTTCCTGCCTTAGCCTAATTATTTGGATGAAGAGTTCATAAACGTAAATGCCACAGAGGCCAGGTGGGTAACCTGTATCAGGCTGGGGGGAGCACGTGTGCATGGATTATAATCCAGGGGTCCTCAAACTTTTTAAACAGGGGGCCAGTTCACTGTCCCTCAGACCGTTGGAGGGCCGGACTATAGTTTAAAAAAAAAAAATGAACAAATTCCTATGCACACTGCACATATCTTATTTTGAAACAAAACAGGAACAAATACAATATTTGTATTTGCATGTGGCCCGCGGGCCGTAGTTTGAGGACCCCTGGATTATATGAATGACGAATGCTGGAGACAGCCTCGCTGTCTAAATGGAGCGGTTGGACTCAGCAACAGCCAATCACTACTGTGAGGAAATGCAGAGCCAATAATTGCTAGATCTTCTCATTCTTTTTCCAAGAAAAATTGAAAAAATCTTTATTGTTATGAGAACACTCCTTATTATTAGATGTGGACTTAAATTTAAAATGAACAAGCCAACAAACCATTTGAATCTAGCAAAATATGGCTGCTGGCCACCAATTTATCTCTGGTTCTGACCAGGTGATAAGATATTTATTGCCCCCTAGTGGTAGTTTTCTTCAATTTTAGCTTTACTTGTAGAGGAATGAGGTGACAGCAAATTTCAGTGTTTGGCACATTTGTGTGAGGAGCATGGTCCTGCTGGGTGGGCGAATTGCCCACTTCCAACATCCATGCCAATGCTTCCTTATATTGGCACAAACGGCCAAGGTGAAAATCAGTACTGCAGTGAGGGTTAGTGATGCAAATACTGAAAATAAACATTCACAAACACTGATATTTGTGTGATAATCAGTGCAATATGGAGTCACTTTTTAAGCATATATTATCAAATATTCAGGGTGTGTGCTGGGCACAGCTAATGCAAGTAGTGGCAAGAACATTAGGCCCTCATGGCTGTAGGATTGAGCATCTGGACCATGACTCACTCAGGCAGTTGGCCAATTCCCCAACTGGTACTAAAAACAACTGAAGTACAGTTTTCCCATCTGTAAATATGGGGATAAGAACACTCCCTGTCTCCTAGGGGTATAAAACTCAGTGTCCGCAATATCCTTTAGGGGGGAAAGTTCTTACTGATGAGTGCCCAACCTCCTGCCATACCCTGGGTCAGCAAGCCAAGCAGGTCAGACTGGCTTATCTTCTATGCACACCCTCTGCCCAGACTGGGTGTGGCTCTTCCTCATTCTTTGGTTTAAGGTTGATTTCTTTTCAGCTGATGTTCCCATATAAAAATGTTTGGAGCAGGAGAGGGGAAAGTAGAATGTGACTTGGGCTGGTTTCCACTTCCATTTCAAGGTCAGCCACGTATTTAGAGCACATGGAAGGTGTGTCTGCTTGGAAGGAGCTCGAGTACTCATTTGTGATGGAAAATTACAGGAGCCTGCCAGAAAAGAATTACTGCAGAGCATTGCCCTTCACAGGGGAGTTGAAAGTACCTTCTGCAGACTTTGCTTCGTCCCGGAAGGACGTCCAGAAGGACATCAGGTCTAATTAGCATATTATGCTTTTATTATTATAGATGTAAGAATGTATGGAATAAAAACAAGACACTATTAAAAATTAAAATCTACCCACTTCTGAGTGCTATTATTTACATGAATACATTAAAACAAGAAAGTGTTTTTACTCCAAATACGAGATACTATATAGCATATTAATACCAAGTATGAGGCGAGAGTATAAAAGTGTTAACGATTTTGTAAATAAATATTACAGCACATATATTCAAAGAATTCAGCAGATGAAAGTTATGTGCTTGTTCCAATGCTAAGATTTGTGGAGTTCCTCTTCTTGAATTATCTTTACATCCTGTTTACTTGAAAATTACTCACATTGGGTTTTAATCATGCTTCATATTGAAGTCATTTAAGTGATGGTTATGTTTTGTGTTTTCATGACATAAAAGTCATAACACTTAAAAATATATATTTATTGATTTCAGAGAGGAAGGGAGAGAGAGAGAAAGAGAGAGAGAGAAAGAAAAAGAGAAAGAGAGAAACATCAATGATGAGAGAGAATTATTGATGGGCTGCCTCCTACACGCCCAACACTGGGGATCAAACCCACATTCCGGGCATGTGCCCTGACCAGGAATCAAACCGTGACCTCCTGGTTCAGAGGTTGATGCTCAACCACTGAGCCACACCAGTTGAGCAAAAGTCATAGTTATTTTGAAGGTGACCTTTGTGGCCTAGGAAGCAGGATTAAATAGGAAATAAAGCAGGGATTGAAATCAGATAAAATCTGAGACGATCTGAGACCAATCAATCAAGGCATTTAAAAAGATACATAAATATTTGTATAGCCATAGAGATGTCATGAAATCTTTTGTGATAAAATATTTCCTCTCTCCTAAGATAAATACTGTAAGCAATAGAGCAGGGTAATGATTTTTCAAATAATTGTGGTATTTTAATTATATAAAAGGGGAAGTGAGAAAAATATTTGATCTTATGCAGAAACTGCAAAGTCCTGATGAAGAAATACGGAAGAGAGTAGAGCAAGTTAACCTATTAGAGGGAACAGATGGACCCTTCCCCCTGGGATAATCCCGAGCAGAATCCTCAGCACCTTCTTGGACATTTTAAAATCCATTTATCCTCTCTCTCTCTCTCTCTCTCTCTCTCTCTCTCTCTCTCTCTGGGAGAGGGAAGTATTTATGAAACGAGTTTGTATAAGAACTGGCTACAGTTCAGCTTTTGCAGAAACAAGCTGCTTATCTGATTCCTGTCTGAAGGACATTTATTTTTATTAGTGGGAATTGTACCAGCTATCCAATGCCTCATCTTTTCAATGGGGGAAAAAATCTTGACAGTCTCCTGAAGACTTTTCTTTTTAATATATTTTTATTGATTTCAGAGAGGAACACTGGGGATTGAGCCCACAACCCGGGCATGTGCCCTGACCGGGAATCGAACCGTGACCTCCTAGTTCATAGGTCGATGCTCAACCACTGAGCCACGCAGGCTGGGCTCCTGAAGACTTTTAATTGTATCTCAAGTGATCCTTATTTTGTGAACAACTTTGTACCTTTCTGAAGCCCATCCTTTCAGGGGGTCATGACTAATGCCCTGGAGACCATTACCCTGAAAACGGTGTTTGGATTATTTGTCTGGAAAGCATCTTCTGGTGTATCTTTGAACACTCACCTGTCATGTCTCTGCCCACTCATCCAGCCTGGTGCCATCTCCCTGCAGTTTATTCTGCACCGGGCATTTTACTAACTAAAAGTTTCATGTCATATGTCACTTTGGATATTTCACACACATGCTCACCTCTGAATCACTTACCAAACTATTTCATAAGAATGCGTTAGAGCCAATCCCTGGTGTACCCTGCTGTTTAAACCTCCTTATTCAGGTGGAATGGAATGTTAAAGTGGAAGTTTCAGCTGAGATCCTAGAGCAGGGGTGGGCAACCCCTGGCACGCGTGCCAAACATGACACGTCAGTAACTTTTGCTGGCACTCGAAACTCTCTCAGAAAAAGAAAAGATTATTCAGCGCATTAAAGATTTGTCTTTGAGAGGGAAAACAGTTAATGATAGGATACTTAAGTTGGCGAGTAATACTGCTGAACAATTAACAAAAGATTTGTCTTCATGTCAATTTTTTCCTATTTGTATTGATGGAAGTACAGACATTACATCGTCATCTAAGCTGGCCATTTTTTCTTGACTTTGTAAATGATGAAATATGTGAAGAGATGGTTGCCCTTCTAACTCTACCTGAGCGTACTACCGGGGCTGAAATATGTAAAGCAGTTATGAACAAATTCTCTTCTCGACAAATTGACATTGCAAAAGTAGTGTCCGTCACCACTGGTGGTGCTCCTGCATGACTGGTGAGAAGGCAGGTTTTGTAAATCTGTTTGCGAAAGAAGTTGCTCATACACTGATGGGTTTTCATTGCATCATACATGATGAGGCTTTATGTGCAAGAGCTGGCCTGAAGGAACTGCAGGAAGTGATGCAAACAGTTACCAAAGTTGTTAATTACATTTCTGCTCGGGCTTTAAATAAAATACAATTTTAAGTTTTACTGAAAGGCAGAATCTGTGTATAAAGGACTGAAAATGTACAATGTTCGATGGCTTAGCCGAGGTTTGGTTCTGAAACGATTCGTTGAATGCTTAAATGAGATAACACTCTTCCTGAATAACCAACATGTTTCTTACCAAGAATTGTCTGACGCCACGTGGGTTTCTAAACTGATGTTCTTTGCAGATTTTTGTGAACATTTGAATGACTTAAATGTTAAATTACAAGAAACTGGCAAGACACTTGATGTTGTTTGGTTACATAAAGGCTTTTGAAAAGAAACTAGAAGTCTTTAAGAAGGATATGGATGGTGAGAGATTTAGATATTTCCCAAACCTCAAGCGGCACATCAAAGACCTCCCAAAAGATGACAGAACAGACTGTCAAAGCCTTCAAAAGCTGTTTTTAAACATCATTGAGTCAACTATTGAGCAGTTCTTCTCAAGATTTGTGAAATTCAGAGAACTGGAAGAGACAGCAAAATTCATGAGGTTTCCAGACAGCATGAAACTGGAGGAACTAAACTTACAAATGTTTTCATGGATAGACGTGGCTGACTTTGAAATGCAGTTGATTGTATTTCAGAGTAGCTCAATTTAGAAGCAGAAATTTATTGACCTTAGAGTTGACTTGGAAAACATTGAAAAAAAGCTATTAGAGACAGGAGTACCAGAGAGAAGTGTCAAAAATGAACTGGAATGCCATTCCAGAAAATTTTTTCTGTTTAAAAAACTTTGCAACAGCATTACTCTCCATATTTTCATCCACATATGCTCATGAATCTTTGTTCTCAGTGATGAATTTTGTTAAGTCTCATAGGAGTAGCCTGATGGATGAAAGTAGTAGCTCGTGCATATCTCTGAAGGTTATGAAATATAAACCTGATGTAAAATCTCTGTCATCAGTGATGCAGCAGCAAAAGTCCCACTGATAATATCAAACGGAGTCATAAAGTTTTCTGTTGGACTATCAGTGTACATATATACATTAAAAAATAAATGTATTTTTCATCATCATATATTGTGTTTTTGTCACTCGAATGAATTTTATTATTTCTTCAAGGTTCTTCACATACGTACACCTTAAGAGATATCAAGTAGGCATAACATGTTCTCAAAAAATTAGGGTTGGCACGCAGAAGAATTTTGAGTCAGAGATTTTGCTGGTTTTGGCATGCACTCACAAAAAGGTTGCCCACCCCTGTCCTAGAGTATCAGATACCTAAGTGAATTGTGAATTTATGAATTTTAGAGTTACAACCTTCTTAGAGCCCTTACCTATATCAAGGGCATAAAGGTTAGTTCTATTGGGCATTTGTAAAGTGTTGTGATTTTTTTTTTTAATGAGAGATTGCAAAAAAAACATCAACACCTCCCACTTTATCTCAAGTCAAGAGTGAGTCCTAAAGTGAACAAGCACTATGAATTCATTTAAGGACAAGAAGGAAAGCCAAACTTCTACAGAGAAGCAGGGGAAGGATGAGACCCACTGAATAGATGTAAGTGGACAATGAAGGAGAAAAGATAACGTTTTTCTGAGTACATTCCACAGGTTAGTGCTTGTTCAGTGCACTGGTTGAATGTGCACCTGCCCACTTCCCTTCATGCTTTGTTTAATGGTTTTAGAGCAGTTCTTTCACAAGTTGTTTTCCGTGATGACTTTTGTTTTAATAGTGATTTTTAGTCTAGAATTTTATCAAAGGCTCCTAAAAACATTACATTTATTGTTGTGCTCTCATTAAGATATTTAATTTTGCTCTCATTAAGATATTTAATTTTGCTCTCAAAGAAGTTCACTACAGCCCAGCCAGCGTGGCTCAGGTTGAGCGTCAAGCTGTGAACCAGGAGGTCATGGTTGGCTTCCTGGTGAGGCTTTTCTGGTGGTGTTCTGAAATAACGGAACTCTGGAAATGTACCCATTATTGCATCTTGATTATTTTTTTTTTAATAAAAGCAAGCAGTGTTATTCAATCCTCCAATTATTATTGAAGGCCTAGTATGCTAAGGCATTATTTAAGATAGTTGGAATATGTCAGTGACAAAACATATATCAAAAAGTCCCTGTCCTCTGAAGCTAATGCCTCTCTCCTGAATGTTCTGTCACTGGAAAAGGGAATTTTGTAGTAGGAAATAATACAGAAGAAAAGTTGCCTTTCTCTTGGCTGTAGGCATTTGGGCAATGTACTAAAGAAAACTCTCAGTGTGGGGGCAGGCGTAAGCAGGCCCTGTAACCTGTTGGCACTAAAAGTGCTGATCCACGGAGAGATAAAGACTTTGCCATAGAATGTAAACCTATATACTGCTTCCTTCATCAAGGAAGTCTCACTACAAAAAACATCAGCTGGATGCAATGGTGTGCATAATGACATAGTTCATGAAAGCTCCTTATAGTACTACAATTGGGTAATAAATAGTACATAGACCAATTACAGTCTGTAAACCATGCTTTTGGTGACAATGACCTAAGGCTTAAAGGCAAACAATTTTTTTTTTCTGTTAAGAGACAGATAGTAAAAATTTTAGGGCCATAAAGTCTCTGTCAACTTTGTCATTATAGCAAAGAAGCAGCCATAGACAGTATATAAATGAATGGGTGTGGCTGTGTCCCAATAAAACT
This sequence comes from Myotis lucifugus, assembly GCF_000147115.1. Classification (NCBI taxonomy): domain Eukaryota; kingdom Metazoa; phylum Chordata; class Mammalia; order Chiroptera; family Vespertilionidae; genus Myotis; species Myotis lucifugus. Next base: position 233,342 of record NW_005871051.1, on the reverse strand, counting down.
ATTTTAAAATCAGGCAGCAAACATGCTGTGGCTTGTGGGCCATAGTATGCTGATCCCTGAATCCTCACCATTTATGGGGCTCATCCCCCTTAAAGCTCATTATCAGATTTTTTAAAAAATCTTACAGTTGTAAACTGTAAGATGATGTTAGAGCTTTGTACAGTCAATATGTCCTCTCAGTAAAATACAAAGAGTATTTACCTAAAAAAAAAAAAAAAAAAATATATATATATATATATATATATATTTTATTGATTTCAGGGAGGAAGGGACAGGAAGAGAGAAATAGAAACATCAATGATGATGAGAGAGAATCATCGATTGGCTGCCTCCCGCATGATCCTTACTGGGGATAGAGCCCACAACCTGGGCATAAGCCCTTGACCGGAATCTAACCCGGGACCCTTCAGTCCACAAGCTGATGCTCTATCCATGGAGCCAATCGGCCAGGGCTCAGATCTATTTTTTAAAATATGTTTTTAAATTGATTTTAGAGAGAGAGAAAGGGGGAGGGAGAGAGAGAGAAACATTGATGAGAGAGAAACATTGGTCAGCTGCCTCCTGTACACCAAATCAAATTGGTGACCTCTTGGTGCATAGGACAATGCTCAACCAACTGAGCCATACCAGCCAGGGCCAGATCTATTTTTTTAAAATATGTTTTTTTTTCTATTATTGATTTCAGAGAGAGGAAGGAAGAGGGAGAGAAAGAGAAATATCAGTGATGAGGGAGAATCATTGATCAGCTGCCTCCTGTATGTCCCCTACTGGGGATCCAGCCTGCGACCTGGCATGTCCCCTGACCAGGAACCGAACCATGACCTCCTGGTCATAGGTGGATGCTCAACCACAGAGCCACAGGGCCAGGCCAGATCTTTTTTTAAATTAAAGTCAAAAGAATGTAGGCAAAGGCAAAAGAGAATTGGAGATATCCTTCATTAGAGAGGGGAAAAATAAATGCCTGAAATATTGATTTAAAGTGTCTTAACACAGAGTCACCCTGAGGGATAAAATTAAACATGGAAATATGTACATAATTATTAAAAAATATATGGGCAATACAGTGAGCAAGTATTGCCAATGGAGACTTCGGCTAAGTCTTGGGAAAAATTAATATTCCAAGAAGCTTCATCTCAAAATGTTGACATCTCAGAGATACAGAACTACTTGACAGTAAGAAGCTGGGATAGTCCTTCCTAATTTTTCCTCCCTGTTTTCCTGTCTGCATTTTTTTTTCTCTTAACACACAGGAAAGAGTTTCCAGACAACCAGTATTACATTCTTGAAGAGCAAGTTCATAGGAATAGCTGTTAATAATTTATGGCTGCCTCATTTGATGCTCCTTCAGTGTAGCTTGAAGACAACACATTTCTGTGTCATTAAAGTATTAGACAACATCCGTCTTTAGATTTTCCCAGAGAACAGGCAGGGTGTGCCCCTGGGAGGGAGTGTCAGGAAGAGGTACAAAAAGAGATGCCAACCATTGCCATCCATTTCTCAAAAGGCATCCTGGGCAGATTCCAAATTTCCGTTACATTCTGTCTTGTGTTTTTTTAATACAAGATGATTAGCTGCTTTGACAAATATACTCCTCCCCAATTAGCAACAGCTGCTATAAAAATTTTTAGAGTGAAACAAAAAAAATGAACTACTGTGCGTCCTGTTTATTTTAATAAAATATGAAATATGAAACTTTTTAAGGCTCTCAAGCTCCTTAAAGATGAGACTTCCATTTGAAATAAAAAGTTTATTGTGTGTTAGCTTTGCAAATGGTTTCCTTTATTTAGTGTTCAATATTTATTTCGCCTTTTGATTAAGCCACTGAAAATCTCTAGCAGAAGTATGTGTGGGAAAATAACACAGTAGGAACCAAAGCCAGAGTTAGTCACTAACAACTTAGCTGAGACTGGCCAAGCACTTTTGCCAGAAAGAATGGACATAGTGCCATGGCCACCGAGGAAGGTTAGGAGAGAATAAGCCCAGAGAATGGAATGCTGGGATGCCTTGGGCTATCACAGACTGGGGAGAGGGCCAGGAAAACCAGTGAAATTAAGGGTGGTGAGGAAATTAAAGAAAATGAGATAATGGAAGGAACTGTTCAAAAAGGATGAATAAATGTTAAACTTTGTTTACTTCTCAAATTTCCCTCAGGCTGGTGTTAGCCCGGAAAGCCAAAAATTACCTCTTATGGCACAGGGGTGAAGGGATTCTGCTTGTGCCAGGAAGGGAAGAAACCTTGTGTCAGCAGTTTGAGCATCCTTCCTTACACACATCTCTAGGCGAATCGTTATCTGCTGATCTTCATAAAGCCTTTTCAGGAGCCATGCTCTGCCCCTTTGTACTCTATTCTTTTAAAAAAAAAATATATATATATATATTATTGATTCTTTACAGAGAGGAAGGGAGAGGGATAGAGAGTTAGAAACATCGATGAGAGAGAAATATCGATCAGCTGCCTCCTGCACGCTCCCTAGTGGGTATGTGCCCATAACCAAGGTACATGCCCTTGACCAGAATCGAACCTGAGACCCTTCAGTCCGCAGGCCCGACGCTCTATCCACTGAGCCAAACTGGTTAGGGCTGTACTCTATTCTTGACCATAGATTGAAAACTTCCAGGATAGAGCGTCGGCCTGTGGACTCAAGGGTCCCAGGTGTGATTCCGGTCAAGGGCATGTACCTTGGTTACGGGCACATACCCACTAGGGAGTGCGCAGGAGGGAAGCTGGATCGGAGGTTCTTAACTCCTCTATCCCTCTTCCCTTCTTCTCTGTGAGAATCATAAAAAATATTTTTT
>NW_005871051.1:189405-230336 GCF_000147115.1 Myotis lucifugus | reverse complement strand
CATTCTCCTGCCCATGTTTGTTCTTTTTTGCTTTCCTATTCTTCCTCCTGTCAATCAAATGGTATCCTTTGTACTTCCTGTTTTATCTTCCTACTCATCAATATTGATGAAGTCTTCAGGTGGGATCTTCTCAGAGCCAAATCTCATGGCAATAACTTTTCACTTTCCTTTTACTATTGTAATCAACACTTTTAGTCACCTGTAGTAAAAGCATCCTTTCAGAGGAAGATATGGGGAACAAAAATTTAAAGTTAGCGGGTGGGAGAAGGTAGAAGAGGGTGAAGGGGGATAAATGGTGACAGAAGGAGACTTGACTTTGATGGGTTAACACACAATGCAGTATACAGATGATGTATTACAAAATTGTACACTTGAAACCAATATAATTTTATTAACCAATGTCACCCCAATAAATTCAATCCTATATAATAAAAGCCTAATATGCTGTGTCTGGTCGACTGGTCGTCTGTTCAACCAATCAAAGCGTAATGTGCTAATGATATGCTAAGGCCACTCAACTGCCTGCTATGATGTGCACTGACCACCAGGGGTAAGACACTCTGACCGGTAGGTTAGCTTGGTGCTGGGGTCTGGCCAATCAGGACTGAGTGAGACAGCCGGACATGCCCTGAAGCCCTCCTGCAGTCCCTCCCCAGCTGGCCAACCTCCCGTGTCCCTCCCAGGCCCCAATCAGGCACCAGTTGGGTCCCTCAGCCTGGCCTGCCCCATCTCTCAATCCAGGGCCCCTCAGGGGATACCGGAGAGCTGGTTTCGGCCTGACCCCACAGTCCAGCCCGAGGGACCCCACTAGTGCACGAATTTGTGCACCGGGCCTCTAGTAAAAAAATAAAAATATAAAGCTAAAAAGTACTACTCTAGATATAAAAATACTGGTATCAGTCACCAAGCACTCCAGTCTCATTCCCCAAAGATGTCAGTCATATGATTAAAAGAACTGTTAATAGAAATCAAGAAAAGTCTTGCTACAAAAAAATCAGCTGAATGCAATAGTGAAACCCTGGTGATTCATTCATTGATTTATTTACTCACCAAATATTTGTTGAGCAATGTTTATAGGAAATACTTTTCTAGGTTCTGCTAATACACAGATAAAGCATGATCCTTGCCCTCAAGGAGGTTATCATCTAAGTAGGGAGCCAAATGTGTAAACACAAAACTGCAATATAGGATGATAAGTGCATAATGGAAGTGTGTACAAAGTATTTTCTGTTCTTCAGTGGAGGTAGTAAAAAACTCTGCTTGGCTGGGCAAGAAGAGGCTTTACGAGGAGGAGAGTTTGAACTGATTGGTAAGAAAAAAAAGACATTCAGAATGAAGAAGGAAGCAGGAGCAATAACTTGGGTAAAGTTGGCCTTGAGTGTGAAATTCATGTAGAGGAGTAGTAGGAGATTTTAGCCCTAGTGGCTGCAGAGCTAAGAATGAGAATGGATAAATGTGAGAGATGTCAAGGAGGTGGAATGCCAAGTAGAGTTCAGTAATGTGGAAGAAGAAGGCATGGATGACTCCCAGGTCTCTAAGTGTGGAAAGAGCCTTAGCTATTATTCAGTCTCACTTTTGACCCAATGCAGGAGTATTGTCCATAGCATTCCCAAATGGTGGCCCACTAGCCTCTGTTGATACCCATCCAGGGAGGGAGCTGTCTACTTTATAAGGCAGCAGCCTGCTCTATCCTGGACAGCATGGATTTTAGAGAGAGCTTCTGTACATTGACCTCGAGTCTGTCTGCCCTTGTAAGTCCATCCATTGGTCTTAATTCTACAAAGACTAGCTCTGCTTTCCTAAGTTTAGATCTGAGCCTTTCAGATTCTTAGGAACAGCAGTTTTGTTTCTCTTTAGTCTTCTCCATTCTTCTTCCCTTAACACTTGGAGTGCGGGTGAATTTCCCGCCAAAATATAAGATGGCTCTGTCTTTTGGTTTTGTTCCATCCACCAAAAGGGTGGATTACAAACAAATATTTGGTAATACGCAGTTACAATCGGCCCGAGTTTACACGTTTCCCGCACTCCACCGCAAATCTATATGAACCGAGTTAAAGACGGCTCCCGCGGAGTACGCGCAATTCACGCGAGCCGACTTAACTCGTTTCCCCCACTCCAAGTACATTCCCAGGGCTTCAGGAAAATCGCCACAAAATCTCTATCGTCATAATGCTGACTTATGGAAAGGCAGCTTTTCACATTTCTCCAGAGGTTGGACTTGGTGTCACCGATGTTTAGGGCCATGACATTAAAATATGAAACTCTCTAACTAAGGCTGTTATATCAGTCTCATGAGCAGCACAATGAAAGAACAGGAGGACAAAACAAATATTGGAGAGCAAATAGTATATCTCCTTGAAATATTCACCAAAGGGTTGGCTCGCTCTCTGGAGCACACTATGCTTTCCTTCCCCTTGTCTTCTTTCAAGGTGCAGACCCTTGCTTTCTTTCTCCTAAGCTCCAAGGGCCCTTCCTTTGCCTCTGTAACTTTTTTCCTGAGCCCATGCAGCCCAACTGGCTCACTTCTTCCCCAGCTCACTTCTTCTGTGTCTATGACTTTCTAAATAAACTTTTGCTTGTATTAGGAAAAGAAAAATTCATCAAAGGATTGCACCCTCTTCCTGGGGTTGTATGACCACTCCCTTAGTCATTTGAAGTAATAGTCTCATTTTATTAATGGAGAAGAAAATAAAATATGGCTTGATTCAAATAAAGTCAACATCTAGACTAAGAGAATAAAATATTAGAATGGAAAGTGATATTTAAGACGATCTGGTCTTAGTTATTAATTTTGTAAACCAAACAACAAATGCCTAATTTGATGATGACAAGTAGTAAAACTACTATTTGCTAAAATCCTTAAGAGAATAGTTATGCATAAGTAGCCATTCCTATATGCCAGATTCACACCACACAGATTATTTTCTAGTCACAAAGAAAAATATTATTGTATCCTGGAGGTATCCAGTAGTCATCACACTAAATGTATAGTATGTTTCTTATCTGTAATGATGGTTCTTCCAGATAATATCTTCTGATGGGATTCAACATGGAATAACTAACTTCACTTATGATATAATCTGGGCAAAATATCGATTAGAATACACAAAATTCAATGAATGGTACTGGGACACCTGAGTATCCACATCAAAAGAATGAATATGGATCTTTTCCTCATACATCTATAAAATTAACTCCAATTGGACCAAAGATATGAATAAAGGCACTAGAACGACAAATCTCTTATGAGAAGCATAAGTGTACAACTTTGTGACTTTGGATTAGGCCAGTGATGGCGAACCTTTTGAGCTCGGCGTGTCAGCATTTTGAAAAACCCTAACTTAACTCTGGTGCCTTGTCACATATAGAAATTTTTTGATATTTGCAACCATAGTAAAACAAAGATTTATATTTTTGATATTTATTTTATATATTTAAATGCCATTTAACAAAGAAAAATCAACCAAAAAAATGAGTTCACATGTCACCTCTGACACGCGTGTCATAGGTTCACCATCACTGGATTAGGCAGTAATTTCTTAAATATGACACCAGAGGCACAGGCAACAAAAGAAAAATAAATTGGCCTTCATCAAAATTAAAACCTTTTATGCATCAATGACTATTTTACAGGAAGTAAAAAGACACCTTACAGAATGAGAGAAAATGTTTTAACATTCTGTATCTGCTAAGGGTTAGTTTCCAGAATATATAAAAATTAATAAACTCAATTTAAAAATGGGCAAAGGACTTGAATAGACATTTCTCCAAAGAAGATAAAATAACCAATAAGCACAGGAAAAAATGTTCCATATCATTAGTAGTTTCTTAGAAGATAGTAGCAGTGGTAGGGTTGGGAGCATGGGCTAGGCCGGGAGAAATGGGTGTGACAGTGGATACGGGATTTCCTTTTGAGAGGTTGAAAATGTTGTGAACTTATATTGTGATTATTGCACAACTTTGTGGATGCAGTAGAAATCATTGAATTGTACACTTTAATGGGTGAATTGTATAATATATGAATTATATTTCAATAAATATATATATATTTTTTAAAAAGATAGACCCCTAATCCTGAACTGAGTCTTCCTGAAATTCTGATCTACAGAAACCAAGAGAGCATAAAATGATGTTGACTTTTAAAAAGAAAAAAGAAAGCTAATTAGAAAACTCCCATGATATACTAGTTATGGATGTTTGAATTATATAGTGCCAATGGCAGTCTTTTAAAACAGTCTTTTAAAACAGAACATTATTGTCCTGCCTTGATACTTTGGGAGATGCTGTATGTTAGCAAAACAAATAACTTACACTTTAAGCAGGTTTTGTGGGTAAGCAATTCTTTAGATCCGGAACCTCTCAGCAGTGCTGAAATTATTCAGTTCGAGTGACCCTGGGCTAGTCCTTCGGCTTCTACCTATGGACCTCCTTGTCCTGTGGATGGAGGCGAGGCACCCTGGATGGCCTATAAGGCCTCCTCTTATCCCACATTTCTGGGACCAACACCTTGTGTCCTGTTTATCACTCTGAGAAATGAGGCAGCAGCAGGTGAGCTGAGGGCATTAGAATCACATGGGCGGACATGTTATAAATGGGGAGATGCTAGGTCTCCTCCATCCCCCAAAATCTTTTTGCATGGGTGAGCCCTAGGAATCGACATTGTGCAGAAGCACGCCAAGAAATGGAGAAACACTGGCAGGCGTCTCTGGAAACAAGTCACCGCAAGAAATCACGGGTTCTCCTTCCCTCCTGTGCCCAAGGAGCTCAGGTAGACACGTCAGCTGCCATCTGCTGCCTCTTTCTCCAAATCTTCAACTAAACCTTTTTCTTTCTTTAATCTTTTAGAAGTTAGTTAACATCGCTATTAATTCGATTCTCTTTATATGCCACACGCTATGTAGAGTAGATGCTTGGGGTATTAAAAGATCCTGCTGTTTACACTTAAACCATAAGGGTGTTGCTAATGGAGAAATAACTGCAATGGGAAGTCACTGGAGATTGAGAAAGCGACAGGCCAGGTAGGCTTACGGTCTGTTATATGACACTGCAGTTCTGCTCTTCCTGGACAGGAAGTTGATCTGGGGAAGCACAGTGCTTTGACCAGAGATGTCACAAAGAATTAAAAGGATTTAGGAGAGAAATACCAGCAATAAGACTTCCCATGGCTGAGCCACTGGCCTGCCTTAATAACTCACATGGTGTTTACTGTGCTCCAGGCACTGTTCCAGGAACTTTAGCTACATAAACTCCATTAATCTTTAGCGCACGTGAAGGGCTACTATTATCTCTATTTTAAACTGGAGGAAATTGAGTCAGAGAAGCTAAGGAGATTATAAAGATTGCAAAACTGAGCCCGGGAACAGGATGTAAACCCAGGCCACAGGCAGCCAGAGTCCACGAGGCTTAAACACGAAATTTCAACCTTGCTCACTAGAGTTAACTATGCAACAGAATACAATGTGCCTCCGGTTCCAGCATTAGCAAAATCTTTTAACCACAGCAGGATAATGCTGTGCAAATTTGTCTTTAATGAAAAGAGCTTAAGGTTTAACTGGTGAAATGTAATGCTGTTTGATCTATTAACTGAAATTGTTATATGAAAAATGCCGGAAGCCGGTCCATCCTTGCTGCTTGACACAGTCACTGCAGGAAAGAAACATCTGCACAGCATATGTTTCCAGGGACCTGGCATATATAGCATATTGTTCTTAATATGTTTGCTCTCCTTAGTGCCATGTGTTTTAACCAAGGTCACCTCTCCAAGAAAGGTTGTTTCCCCAGGTGGGGATTTTTCCCTGAGGTTAGGGAGGGGATACAACCCCTTAATTAAGTGCCAGGCGGGTAGTTAAGCTACATAATCTTTACTCCCTGGAATGGAGATAAGAAACGCCCTAACCTTTGTAATAGAAATTGACAGGATTAAAATTGGCTGGTATAAATACAGATGTAACAAGACAATAAACATCAGATCATCATCAGATCCTCATCAGTTCCTAACCAGAACTCCTACCAGAACTTGGCTGGAGAACCTAGACAGAACTTGTCTGGAGATCCTGGCTAGAGGTCCTGACTAGGCTGCTGATCAACTGATCGCTGTCTCCGTGTCATTCCTTCTTCGCCGACTCCATCCACACCTTTGGGGACCCCTGGACCCGCTGGGATTGGACCCCAGCAGAAAAATAGAAAGATAACTAAAGTTCTATTAGAAATGAGTAACTTCAGCCCCGGCCGGTGTGGCTCAGTTGTTTGGGTGTCGTCTGGTGCACCGAAAGGTTGCTGGTTCGATTCCTGGTCAGGGCAAATGCCCAGGGTGTAGGCTCGATCCCCAGTAGGGAGTGGGAGCGTGCAGGAGGCAGCAGATGGATGTTTCTCTCTCTCTCTCTCTCTCTCTCTCTCTCTCTCTCTCTCTCTCTCCCTCTCTCTCCTCCTCCACCCTCTCTAAAAATCAATAAAAAATATTTAAAGAAAGGAAATGAGTTACTTTAAGGAATTACTTACAATTAAACATAATCCATCATTAGGTATCAGGAAACTACCCTTAGTTAACTATTGATTTTTAGCAGAATTCATGTAACACTAACCTGAATGCTAACAAACAAGACTTGATGTTGTCTTTTTAACTTGGGCATTCTGACACATGTACAGTGGTATCTCATTTTGGTTTTAATTTGCATTTCCCTAATGACTAATGCTGCAGAGCATCTTTTAAAAAATGTATTTCTATTCTATTTGAATATATTCTTTTGTGAAACCTGTTAATTTATCTTGTCCATTTTGTAATTGGGTTGTTTGCCTTATTAAGCTGTAAATCTTTGTGCTAGTATATCCTGGATAAAAAATCCTTTATCAGAAATATGTTTTGCAAATTGTTTTCCCCACTTAAGCAGTTCTTAAGCAGGACATTGTACGTTCTGGGAGACAGTGTCCTAAATCCAGGCAGTTGAGTGACCCAGGTCGACATGCCAGGCTGGTAGTACTGAGTTATGACCCTCATTCTGAGGCAGATCTGTCCTAGCCATGGTTGTTTGTTGGTTGGTTGGTTTTAATGCTTCTGGTTAGGGAAGAACCACTTGCTGTGCGTGAGCAGCCCGCTGCTCATAGGCTGGGTGACAATCTAACAGGAAAGCAAGGATATGAAGAGGAAAGCAGTGTCAATTCTGGTCTTCAGCATGGAGTAGAACACCCTTTTATGGCAATGGCCACAAGGCATGTGGGGAGCAAGGAGGAAGAGGAAGTCAGTCAAGAGAAAGGGGATTAGTAAGAAACTAATAGGAACTTGGAGCAACTGGGAATGGTGGCCGAAGTGTGTATGAAGAAGGTTAGCTTTTGGAGAGCAAGTTCTAATAAGAGGAAAGCAAAGTCAGACCCACTCTGGGTAAACATTGGTAGTCCAAGGAAAGGCTCAGTCCAAGTGGATGGGATGGTAAGATGAGGGTACACCTTCAGAATTCTAGAGCAGAGAGGGTAGAAGATTCCAGCAATCCAGGGTATTTCCAGGAAATCTCTGAGGGTACAGGGCAGGAAGGAAGAAGAGGAAGACCCAACCAGAGGCACTAAAGTATTGGTAGAAATGGGAAATGGAAGAAGCCTCAGGTGACTCAGAAAAACAAAGGCCCCTTCCTACCTGTGACCTTAAGAAAGACAAAGAGAACCCTGCAGAAGACGCCAGAGAGGTGGCTTGCCCTTCCCATGGTGGTGTCAGGGTAGGTGAAGAAGGCTGCTGCTCAGTCAAGTCACTGTCTGGTATGACTGTTTTCAAAGCCCACTGATTTGTGGGGTCAAAGAGGGTTATTGTGTAAATTTACTGGCTTTTTTTTTTTTTAATTCCAGGAGAGGGGCAGCAGCAGGCTAACTAGTTGTCTATTAGAAACATTAACAATAAAGAGTAAATTTTTTTTAAAAAAAGAATGAGGACAGGGTCTAGGGCGGGAACTGAAAAGCAGGTTGGGACAAGGAAATAAATTCATTAGGGCTTGTTGGCCAAGCTAGTCTTCTATCATGATATCAAGAAAGGATGGGGCCCGAGAGATCATGACCATGTGAATAGCATTCATATGTTACTTGTATGTTTGTATTCTTCTTCTAGAAATGTTTTATCAGAAAACAGTGAGTTTATGTAGACAGTGCCTCAGTCAGTGTCCTACTCCGCAGTGTCTCAGGGCTGACTTTGTATTATGGAAGTCAGCCAGGTCTCGGGGTGGATCATTAAACTAGAATCTTTTCTTGCCACACTAGCACCTTATGTGTGACCTTGACCTCAGGCAAACCATCAGTCTGTCAAGAGGAATGACCCCAAGGGAAGGCGCGCTGCCTCCACTTAAAGGACTGTTTCAGTTTCTACTTTCTTAAAGAGAATGCTATGAGGGTTCTAAAAATAATATCTAAGGAGGACTTTAAGCTTCTTCAATAAAAATGTTGTATAAATATAAGCAAAGGAATTCTGGTGACTCAACATTATGATATTGTATATCAGAATTTGTATCTACATTCAAATGTTTTATTTGTTGTTGCTGTTGTTTTTAATCCTCCCCTAAGGACATGGAGGAAGGGAGGGAGGGAGGGAGGGAGGGAGGGAGGGAGGGAGGGAAGGAGGGAGAGAGAGAGAGAGAGAGGGAAAGAGAGAGAGAGAAAGAAACACTGATTGGTTGCCTTCTGTATGTGCCCCAACAAGGGATCACAACCCAGATATGTGCCCTGACTGGGAATCAAACCCTCAACCCTTTGGTGCACAGGATGATGCTCAACCAACTGAGCCCCTCTGGCAGGGTAGATGTGGGTTGTTGTTGTTTTTTTTTAACTTGGCTTTTGTCCAGATATAGATAGCAAGTTCTCACTCAGTACTGCATATTTAACTTGGTATCATCTTTAAAATAGGAGCTCGAGTAGATTTTCTTCTTTATTTTTTTTTTATTTTTTTATTTTTTTTATTTTTCTTTTACAAACCCTTGTCGAGTAGATTTTCATCAAAGCTCAGAGACCTGAATTTTAGGCTTCTTCACAATGAGCAGAGCTAAGTGTGAGTCCTGTGTGACAAATACTCTAATGAGAGCATTATACATCATTTGAATGATCGATATGATAAGATACATCTTTCAGTGAAGTGATTGTCAACCAATATTATTTCAAGTGTTATTTCCAATGGACTTCAAGTTCTATAGATTTTACATAATTATACAGGGCATATTTTTTCATGAAACATTGTAAGCTATGATTTTGGTACTAACAGTTTACCCTTGACACTAGTATTTAAGTCAGAGGAAGTCAGAGAATGAATCAAAGCACTAAAATGGGGACACTTGTGATCTTTGAAGGAGAAAATATCATTTGGATTTTGTGTGTATGTGTGCATGTATTTCCTCTAAGTTTTAAACATAAAGTGGTTATATAAAAGGGACTTGTAAAAGAGGAAACAATGAAAATGGGCTGAACATTTCAAAGTTCAGTGTGAGATCAGCAGTATACTCAGTACAGGTGACCGGGAACAAAGTTGTGGAGGAGAAAGGTGACCAAGAAAATCAGGAAGCAGTAAAAATAATGATTGGGGTCAGATGGTAACAGTAAAATCCAGAAACTTGAATCTGATGGGAAAAAATCACAGGTAGCTATCAAAGGGCATTTGAAATAGGAAATAATTTCACAGAATTGATGAGCCACGGTCATTCAGGACTCCAGGGTGTGAGAAAGGCGGCTCTCCTCAGATATCTGTAGGTCTGCCGTGGGAAGGAAGGTCTCGAGTGGCTCTACATTGTTCCAAAGAGGACACTAGGTCCAAGGAAAGTTAGAGGGAGGCAGACTGTGCTTAATACCATGTCCTGACGCTTGGATGTGCCCCTTAACAGAATGGGCTATTGTAATGTTTTCCCAACAGGACCAAGCACACTGTCAGTGCTGTAGGGACTGAAGAAGCTGCTCTCTCAGGAGGAGTGGTCAGTTGCTGATGGTTCTTCCCATGGCCCACAGGCGTGGTGGCCATTTCTTTTGGAACATGATCATGTGAGGAGCCCTAGTGCTGACCAGAGGCCAGTAAGGTCAGGTACCTGGAGCTGGACTCAAGGGACAGGCTTTGCGTATGCATATCCATGCAAAGGGGAAGTCCTATAGTTTTTCCCTTCACTTCCAACTGAACTGTCACTATTAGCACTTGAGTCCTTTGTGACTATCCCTGCTCTCCATAAGCTGCATGCGTGGAACTGAGCCAAATCCAATTGTGAGATGGTTTGTCTCTTGAGTTTTTTGTCTCCAGCCTTAGGGGAGAAGGGGCTTCAGACAAAGGGGGAAGGATCAGGAAGGGGAAGCTCATCATTTACCCCTTGGAAAGCTGCTCCTGCTGCTCTGTCACTTCCTACTTTCCCACCCCTGCCTGTCTCTTCATCTCACACACACTCTGTAATCCTCCACTGCCTCCAGGCACTGGGAATTGGATAGGCATGGCTTCTGCAATCAACTGAGAAAGAGGAAAGAGCAGTAGCGATGACTCTATAGAGCAGTGATGGCGAACCTATGACACGCGTGTCAGAGGTGACACTCGAACTCATTTTTTTGGTTGATTTTTCTTTGTTAAATGGCATTTAAATATAGAAAATAAATATCAAAAATGTAAGCCTTTGTTTTACTATGGTTGCAAATATCAAAAAATTTCTATATGTGACAAGGCACCAGAGTTAAGTTAGGGTTTTTCAAAATGCTGACACGCCGAGCTCAAATCCTCCCTCCCTCCCTCCCTCCCTCCCTCCCTCCCTCCCTCCCTCCCTCCCTCCCTCCCTTCCTTCCTTTCTTCCTTCCCCAAAGACAAAGATGACACGACACTTGTCCTCAAGCAGCTCTGTGAAAACCATAATGTGAGTTAATGCACTTACTGAAGTGGAGAGCAGCACACTCTAAATGCAGTGAGGAGGGACCAATTAGTCGTGTGTGTGTGTGTGTGTGTGTGTGTGTGTGTTAAGCAGGTAGACTGTGACAAAGGCAAGGTTCACAGAGGACATGATATTAGAGGACTCTGGAAAGATGAGTATGATTTCACCATGCAGAGAAGAGGAAAGGCAGAGGAGAGGAAAAACTGGAAACAGCATGAGAAAAGGCCTTACATTCTATTTAAAATCTAGAAATCTGTCTTTAGGATATTCTTGACTGAATAAATCAGTATGTGTCATCATACTATAATATAATAATTTACCAATAGCAGAAATGACCTATATCTTAATCATAAAATCTTTCATTAGTGTCATTAGAGATGTGAGTTGGAAACTTGAGCATAAAGTTATTTGTAGCATAAGGCAGGGTTAGCACTTTGTTTTGTACTTTAGTTTTATTTTTGACATATAATTTGACATGTACCATATAGTAGGTATAATATAGTTGATTTGCTACAAGTGAGACACTGGAAAAATTGATGGTAAATACTGTACACAAAACTCAAATAAAACCATTTAGTCCCCCACTAGATGGCATATGAAGAACCTAGAATGGCATCATTCCCACCAGGCTTGATAAAAAGAGGTTTCTAGTTCTATGGTTGCATGATTCTGAGTGTTTTATCTTAAAAGTAAATACTCTAGAAATAATATCTCTGTAGTTATATGTCTTCTTTAACGGTGGTTTATTTTAGTAGATAATAAAATTCATAGTGTCTTCAAATTGACTGTAAATAGGAGAATATGGGTGAACGTTTATCAAACTCTGTAAAATAGATTGAGGCCATTCTTTTTTCATCAAACTGTTTTTTTTTTCATTCATTCTTTATTTTTCTAGACTAATATTTTTCCAAATGGGTTCTTGGGGAGCCCAACTCAGGTTTAGAGTGATGTGAAGCTCAGATTCCTGACTCGGGAAAGACAATGAAAGTGGATAATTCTCTATTATTGTGACTCTGGAAGACAAGGCACTGTCATACACCACCCACAGATCTTACAAAGCAATACAGAATGAAGCAGTTCATTCTTACTGATTAGAAGGGGGTACTATTATGTGACTTCTGTAAGTTCACGTTCCTTTCCGGCATACCAGGACTCCAGGTTCCCAGAGCTGTAGCTCTAAGTGTCCCGGAGTAAAGCTGCATCGGATGGGCACCCAATACTTGGAGTGACTGCGTGATCACAAATCCAAACCCAGTGAATACACCTTCCTATTAAAGCCTAGACCTTGATGTAACTGGTAGCATAACATCACAAGATTCCATTTCTCACGCACGCACGGGGTGCCTTTTCTGTGCACTCTGATGGACCTTGAGCTAGCTGAAACATCTGACTCATAAGGTGGCAGGAATAGTGTCGCCTTCAAGGACCGTCTTTTACTGAAGGTCCTCAGAAACCTCTATAGTTTGCAACACTGGAATGGAAAGAACACTTAGCTTGGCCCGCAGTGCCCCCTGGCAGTCGTAACTGGTATTCCATTTAACCAGCGAGAATTATCCCATGAGTTCCTATTGCTTCAAAGTAAATATGGGTGGTCCTTGGAAACATGATGGGAAAGAAACCAGACATGAAAACAACACTTGGAAGGTTTCTTTTATGTGAAACATCCATGGAAACAGAAAGCAGATTCTTGGTTGCCAGGGCCTGGCGGAGGGCCATGTGGAGTGACTGCTTAATGAGTGGAGCTTCCTTTTAGAGTGAGGACTATGTTCTGGAACTAGATTGTGGTGATGGTTGCAGAACGTTGTGAATGTACTAAACACCACTGAATTGTACACTTTGAAATGGCAATGTTATGTGTTTTTATGTTACATGTATTTTACCACAATAAAAAAACTACATACAAAAAATAGAACAAAACAAAATCTCCCCTCAAAGGATGAAGATTAATAGTACTCAGGACATAGAAAAGAATATGCCACTGGGGTTGAATGGAATTCTGAAAGACACACCCCAAAATGTTTTAAGCAATGACAGTAAATTTGGAAAAATGTCAGGTCACAATGTTGAAAGCCAACTCTCACTTAGAATGTGCTGTGACTTACCAAAAAAAAAAAAAAAAAAAGCTAACAACTTCAAAATTCACTTATAAGCTCCCAACAAAGAGCAACAGTGCTACATACATAGTTGTGATTGACACATGCACAGTCAAGCCCATCGGAGTCTCCAGAGGTCAGCGCAGTGGGTGGGGCTTCCTCAGCAGCAGTCCCGGGCTGGTTTCTCACAGGACTCCCCAGAAAGCATAAGGCATGGCATGTGGGACCCATGACTTACCCCCACCCTGACCCCCACCACTGAGCCCCCAGGACAAATATGGGTCTCTCCTATGAGCTAACCTAGGAATGTAGATTTTTTTATACTGGCATTAATTTAATGACTGCCAGTGTCTATTCTCACTTTCGAGAACTCAGATATTTACAGCTGTGACCTCAACGTGTGCCCTTTTCTATTCCCCTCTCACAGTCTGGAAATCCAATGGCCCTCCCTCCTAAAGAAATCATCCCATCCCATCAGGGTAGGTTAAAAACGTTGTGCCTGAAAGCTGCTGCTGGAACCCTGGAGGAGGTTGTGAACTGTGTTGACAAGAGACAAACGGGGCAGCCGTGCCCCTGAAGAGGGGCTGCTCTATGTGTGGGCGCTTTTGTGAGGTTCTGTGTCCCCCATGCTCCCCATCACAATGCTCACAGCATTCACAGATCCGACCTGAGGAAGTGTGGCAGCGCTTTATTAATTCCTGTTGCCTCCTGCCTCGAAGCAGGATGCCAGTGCTCCGTGCAGCCTGGAGTTGGGGACATCAGCTGTAAGAAACCTTTTAAATCACATGGTGAATTTCTGAAGACCAATATTAAGAAAGTAAAAGCACTGTTTACAAAGCATAGCATTAGTGCAAAGAGCAGTAATTAATTTCTGCTGCATCCATGAACATCATCTCTGTTGTGGTTTCCTATATTTTATACGATATACAGATTATTCCACTTTGCATGCCCACCAATTGTGTGTATTCATAAAACAGATCTTTGTGCTGTTAAGGACACATAATACAGGCTGAGGATTTGAGACAGTGCTAATAAAATTTTTAAAAAAATTTAAAAGCCTGCCAGATGGGTAGGATGTTTGCCTTCTATTAGTGACTCATTTTGATGTGAAACCTACTTTAATGAATACCTGACAAAGAAACCTTTTAAAGGAATGATTATCTTTGACATGAATATATTCAGCTACTGTTTATACAATGAAATCTTAACTAGTTGATAAAAATGGCACAATATTACGATGAGTATAGAACACACTACATAAAGAAAACGTAAAGGCTGCCTGAAAAGTTAATGACTAATTCTGTTATCTGAGTTGGTGCCTCAGTGAAGATGTACTCGGAGAAAACCATGTTTAGAGCATCATTACCAGATGGAAGAGGTTCTGTGCACACCACAGCCCTTTAAGACACAAACAGGAGTTTACAACCAAGAAAGTGAGGGTTTATTAGTGGAGGAGATGGGGCCATGCCCTGAGTCACAGGTGAGCTAATGCCCAAAGACCTGGCTCCCTGATAGCTTCCAGGGAATGGATTGTATAGTGTTGGGGTCCAGCCCCAACAGGTCCAGGGGTTCCCAAAGGTGTGGACAGAGTCAGTGAAGAAGGAATGACACAGAGGCAGCATTAAGTTGATCAGCATAGCCAGGTTCTCTCGCCAGGTTCTGTCTTTATTCTCCTGTTACATCTGTATTTATACCAGTTGATTTTAATCCTATCCATTCTATTCCAAAGGT
This sequence comes from Myotis lucifugus, assembly GCF_000147115.1. Taxonomy (NCBI): domain Eukaryota; kingdom Metazoa; phylum Chordata; class Mammalia; order Chiroptera; family Vespertilionidae; genus Myotis; species Myotis lucifugus. Next base: position 215,659 of record NW_005871051.1, on the reverse strand, counting down.
TAGAGTGTTTGTTATCTCCATTCCAAGGTCACTACTCTATTGTTCTGTTAAGCTACAAGGAAGTAACTGAAGGAGATTATCCTAAGTAAAGATTATGTAGCTTAAGCGTGATTGTTCGTAGTTAAAGTGATTAACTACCTGCCTGGCACTTAGTTAAGGGGTTTTACTGATTTATTCCCTTCCTTAGTCCTGTTAATCCCTAACTCCAGGGAAACATCCCCACCTGGAAAACAACCTTTCTGAGAGAGGTGACCTTGGTTAAAACACATAGCGCTAAGTAGGGGAGCAAACATATTAAGAACAATATGCTATATATGCCAGGTCCCTTGAAACATATGCTGTGCAGATGTTTCTTCGCTGGAACGACTGTGTCAAGCAGCAAGGATGGACCAGCTTCTGGCAGTATAGGGGGAAAAAATCATTAATCATGATGCCTGAAGGAGTTGGGGTCATTTTCTCTACTGACTGATTGGTGCTAGCATAGGGGTAATTGATCATTGCATCTAGTCCTGATGTCAGCCATGGCACTGTTCTATCTAATTTCACAAGAATTTGTTCAGTGGGGTCATTTCACTTTCCTGGGTTGGAGTGAAACACAACTGAGATATTATCCTTAGTTTGATGGAAAACTCTGTCTTTATGGTCAGTAGACCCAAGATCTTGTTCCTAAGACTATTGGATGCTGACCAGACCTCATTGTCCTGAGAGCTTAATAATTAAGGGAGAGGGACGTGGGTGAGTCAGGGTGCTGAGTGAGGTTGAAAATAAAACCTTGTCCCACAGCTCCCTTAAGCTGTCCTCCAGTTTTTAAATTGTTTTTTCTTTTGGATTCTCTGATTGAGTTTTTTCTACCCTGTCTTCTAATTCACTGATCCAATCCTCAGCTTCCCTTAATCAGCTGAGTATCCCTTCCAATGTGTTTTTTATTAGTGCTAGGTCATTCTTTATTTCTGACTGCTCTTTTTTCATAGTTGCTGTATCTTTTCTCATGCTGTTGAGCATCTTTACTGTCATTATTCTGAACTCTCTATCAGATAAATTTCTTATCTCCATTTCATTTATCTCTTCTGGAGAATTCTCTTGTCCTTTCATTTGGGGGTTGTTTTTTTGTCTCCCCATTTTGGTTGCCTGTTTGGATTTGTGACTATGTATTAGAAAGATCTGCTACTTCTCTCAGTCTCTAGTGCAGGACAATGTCAAATGCTGTTTCTGACTAATTACATCAGGCAAAGACTCAAAGCCTCCAGAGACCACCTCTGCCTGCAGGCTGATTGGATTCAGTCTTGAGGGCATTCTGAGAACAGCACCCTAATAAGGGATTAGGCACAATGGCTCCCTCTTGTGGGCATTCTGAGAACAGTACCTTAGTAGGGGATTCGGCCTAATGGCTTTTTCTAATTGAGCACACAGAAAAATCAGTTTGGAGGTGTCAAAAGTTCCCCACTTTGGCCATTTTAAGCTGATATCATTTTTAAATTTTCCCATTTTTGTAGATACTTTCAAGTTAAAATTCTGTATGAATTGTGCAAGTACCCTGCTGGAGTATAAACGGGGCTAGAATTTTTGGGCTTTACCAACTTTAGAGATGCAATTTCCCATCTCTCTCTCTCTTTTTTTTTATATATCTACAGAGTCTGAGAAAATTTTCTAGGGGTGTTATGTAGTACATCGAAGGATGCTGCTTATGGGTTGAGCTCCATGCGGCTCTCACCCTTTGAGTTGCAATTCAACCCTTTTATCTGCCTCAGTTTCTCTCTCAGCTGTCTAAAACAACCGGAAGGGCTCAGGGCCCTGGCAGACCAAACCTTATGGAGGCCCCCTGAACAAGCCAGTCTGTTAATTACAGTTGAGTTGGGACTTCTCTATAGGTCTCCTGCATGTCATGAGGAATAACCTCTGACACCTCCACAAAGATTCTTAGTTGCCTAAGAACACCTGAGAACCAGGCAAGAGGGAGGATGTGCCCCTTTATCTTTGGAGCGGAAGGAGCTCAACTCTCTTTTAAATGGCGAAGGTTTTTGCTCAGACTTTCAGAAAGCAATTTCAATTGAAAAGCCTAAATCAAAACCAGCCACCCATGTTTTCCTCCAGTCTTGCCTTATAGCCTGGGTTCTGTTAACTCTTAACCTTAGTTCCACCTCAAGGATTTTAAAATACAGCTCAAATAAAGTCAAACCCTCTACCAAAAGTAAGGGAAGGTCCTGGATCCAAGAGACAACTCACCCAAGTTCACCCAATGGGCAGGGAATCGGCAGGCTCAATGGGCCCTTTGCTGGATCCTCACACTAAGACTGGGTATGCAGGGTGGTCCTGGGTGAACGTCTTTGGAATCCTGCCAACTCCGCCAAATAATGTTAAGGTAAAAAAAAAACAAAAAAAAATTCAAACCTATAAAGAATTTTTGTGAGTTTATTTGAGTCAAACTGTCAACAATTGCTGGGAAGCAGAATCTCCATCTATTGAGATGGTACTCCGAAAAATGGCAGCTTTTCACTTTGTTTTATAAATTTCCATCAAAGGAGGAGACGTAAAGGGGTTTCATGAAATCCATAGGTAATAAATTAGGGAGGTAGGAGAAAGCAAAGCAGGGAAACCTCTGTGATAGGATAAAAAGTGAAATGATGGACATATGCTTCTTTTACATAGGTGGGTACAGGATAGTTCACAGTCGACAATTAACATGATAACAATAACGAGAGGGAATTTGTGGTTTCTGCCCTGGTGCCATTAATTGTGCCCTTAGGGGTCCAGAGAAAAGGAAGTTATAAGCTAACATTTCACAGGTATGTTATGTTAGATGCAAAAAGATAATAGGCTCAGTAAAGACCGAAGTTGATCTTTGTCAGGAAAGATACAGGACATGACTACCCACTGTAAACTGCTTTTTTAAATTAAAGGTTTTGATTTCAGACCATCCTTTGTGGTTAATTTAGGACTCGAGGTTGCAAAGCTGCAATGCAGGCCTTCCCTGAGTTAGGTTAGCATGTGGCCCCTTTGGTCCACCTCAGAATGTCCACAAGAGGGCACTACTGCAACGCCTCCCTTACTAGGGTGCTGTTCTTAGAATGTCCACAAGAGGGTACAAGGCATATTAGCAAGTAATCAGTTCTTTCAGCATGTCCCAGAAACAGATTGTAAAAAAATGGCCATACATGTCCTCAAAGTGCTTTCAAAATTTAGAAACTAGTACATCTAAGTCTCCAACAAGTGCTTTATTTCAGTGTCAGAAGGCATGTTCATAAGGACTTGGAAATCTACCCCTTACTCTAGTTTGCGCTTCATTTTACCCAACTTTTTGGTCTCTTGAAACTCTCCTTAAGATGGGAAGGGATAGGTAGGAGATGCTCTCAAGACACTGATCAGACCATCCAGAACCTTTCTTTTGTGTGTGTTTTTAAATATTTATGTGTAGTTTGTATACAGTGTACCCAAAATACATGTATTGGAAAGAAGCTGAGAATTTAATACACTACCAGCACCCTTACAAAGTGTTTGAAGCCCTGTTAGGTGGTATAAACTAGGACAAATATTATACACTTGACAGGGAAACAAAAAAACACCTGAAAACTGTCAAGCTGAAACTAAGACATAGCATATTTTTGCATATTCTTTCCCAAAGTGGAAAACTTAGACCATAAATTATACAGACAATACATATATTATATATGTAAACAAAATGATTCCATGTTCTATAGTCTTCTGTATTGAACCTTCTTTTTTTAAATATTTTATTGACTTTTTTTTTTTTTTACAGAGAGGAAGGGAGAGGGATAGAGAGTTAGAAACATCGATGAGAGAGAAACATTGATCAGCTGCCTCCTGCACACCCCCTACTGGGGATGTGCCCACAACCAAGGTACATGCCCTTGACCGGAATCGAACCTGGGACCTTTCAGTCCACAGGCTGACGCTCTATTCACTGAGCCAAACTGGTTACGGCATTGACCCTTCTTTAAAAAAATATTTGTATTGCTTTCAAAGAGGAAGGGAGAGGGAGAGAGAGAAAAACAACAATGATGAGAGAGAATCACTGATCGGCTGCCTCCTGCACACCCCCTACTGGGAATTGAGCCCAAAACCTGGGAATGTACCCTGACTGGTAATCGAATTGTGACCTCCTGGTTCATAGGTCACGCTCAACCACTGAGCTACACTGGCCAGGAAACCTTCTTTTTTCAACATTTAACTAAAAATGGGTCTAATTTCCATCTCACATAATGAGGAACTTCAGTATCATCCTCCAACCCCCACATTTCTGGGGGGTTTTCTTCTCCTGGGCATTTTTTAAAATTCCAGACGGTCACTACTGGCTTTGTGTATAAACTAACCATTTTTGGGGGGGCATAATTATGTGAGTGAAATGTAGGAGATATTTAAGAATAATTAAGCAATTTAAGAATTGGGTTGAATGATTCTTTCTAAAGAGGGAGATTTCTGGACAAATTCACACAATAGTATATGGTCTCATAGAGGGAACTTCTCGATACCAACCTAGAAAGACACTTTCATGTCAGTAAGGAAAAGATATTTCTATGGATCAGAGATTTCTCAAGACAATCTCAAGGGTTCCGGGATGCAATATCTCCATCACTGTCTACTGGCAAGCTTCACACACTCACATCACTCATTGCTCTTGGAGTTTGCCACCCCTGGAGGAAATTTACATCTAAGATGATGAGCAGGTCCCATAATCTCTGAAGGTCACTGCCAGCTCTGAAATTCTATGATGCTATGACTAGACAATTCCCTAAAACCCCTTTCAGCAATAAAACCTTATGATTTAATTATATGCTGTCTTTTTAATTACCTTTGCAATTTCCTTGAAGGCAGTAGTATAGGCCTATAAATGCTCTTAGATGATTAAGATGCAATTATGCATTTCTAAATGCTAATAAATACGACAATATTCATGTATAATTTCGCTATGCTATTGTTTGCACTGTACAAGTGTAACTTGAGCCAGGATAGATTACAAAGTGAAACTGCTTGGTATTCAGTGGGTTTGATTTAGGGTCCATAGCCACATTCCAGTGGATTTGTTAAGACAAGCATGGACACTGATCCTCACCCACTTAGCCTTAGATCACAAGGAAACATGGCCTGGGCAGACAACATTAATGCTTTTAAAAATGGGCCTTGTGCCCACCTGGTGTGGCCCAGTGGTTGAGCGTCAACCTATGAACCAGGAGGTCATGGCTTGATTCCGTCAGGGCACATGCCCAGTTGCAGGGTGGATCCCCTGTGAGGGGGAGGGGGGGAAGAGCATGCAGGAGGCAGCTGATCAATGGTTCTCACTCATCATGGATGTTTCTGTCTCTCTCTCCCTTTCCCTTCCTTTCTCTGAAATCAACAAAAACATATTTTTTAAAAATTGGCCTTGTGTTAATGCTAAGTGCAAGAAGGCAGACACACAAGGCTATCTGCGGTGTGCTTCCATTTATATGACATTCTGGAAAAGGCAAAAGGATAGGGCAGAAATTAAGTCAGTCCCTGTGTTGGGGGTGGGGGTGGGGCTGAGTTTACAGAGAGGCGGGAGGGAGCGTTGTGGGGTGACAGAGTCCCACTTCTTCCTTCTGGTGCCGTTACCCTACTGTGCATATTTGTCAGGTCTCATCAAATTGGACACTAAAAAAGGGCGAATGTCACTGTATTATTTATTCAACCTCAGTAAAACCGACATATTTAGAAATTGGGGCGGGTGGGGGGGGGTGCAAAACAAACCCTAGGCTTTTGGGCAAGCTCCTTACAGGCTGCCACGAAGAAAGGTTCCCAACCTCTTCTGGGGAAACCAGGGGGCTGGGTAAGACGCCCCCGAGGTAGGAAGGATGTGTGGGTTCCCTGCCCCTAAGCTACCGCTCCCTTTTTTAGCAGTTCCTCCAATATGACAAAACAGGTCAGTGGATGGAATAAGATTTGTTGTTGCTCTCAACTTCCTGCAGTCATATCTGCCTCAGGCTTTTACCTCCAGGGTTTTCCTCGAGGCCCTACTTCAGAAGTCACAGTTTATCATTTTGACGTATTTGTTTCTTTGTTTATTTAAAGGGGATTTACAGGAGCTTCCCAATTTCCAGGCGAAATCCGAAGCTCTAAGACTCATAAGTCAGGGGGAGAGATGCTGTGGTTTGAGAGCCGGAGGGCCTCAGGATTCTACCTCAAAGGCCGAAGGGCTTGTCTTCCCTGTCAGGTCTGTTTCTCTTTTCCTTAATTCCTGTGCCCAGCACATTCCTGAGGATTCCGGCCTAGATTGTCCCGTGGGTGAGCCGCTCTCTGGATGTGGTTCCATCGGGGCAGCGGCCAAGGGCACTCATCTGGAAAGCAGGCCACAGAACCGAGTGGCAGGTGTCCTTGGCATTTCCCTAGCTGACAAGGGAGCACTCGCGTTGCTCCATTGGGGTGGGGTTGGGGGGTGATGATAAGAACCTGGGGTTGGCATCAGGTACCCCCCTCTCTGTCACCTGTAGCATCTGGCACGTTGCCGGGCCTCGAACTTGGCGCTGTGGGGCTGTCGATGGCTTGACTGACTGGCCTCTACTCTCTGCCAGGGCTCCCTCCTCCACTGCTCCTGAGTGACCACACTCCTCCCTCGTAATTCTGTTCCACACCCAAACCTGCATATCCAGCCATCTTCCCTCCTGGCCGCCCTAAAGTCTGCGAATGTCACTGTATTATTTATTCAACCTCAGTAAAACCGACATATTTAGAAATTGGGGCGGGTGGGGGGGGGGTGCAAAACAAACCCTAGGCTTTTGGGCAAGCTTCTTACAGGCTGCCACGAAGAAAGGTTCCCAACCTCTTCTGGGGAAACCAGGAGGCTGGGTAAGACGCCCCCGAGGTAGGAAGGATGTGTGGGTTCCCTGCCCCTAAGCTACCGCTCCCTTTTTTAGCAGTTCCTCCAATATGACAAAACAGGCCAGTGGAAGGAATAAGATTTGTTGTTGCTCTCAACTTCCTGCAGTCATATCTGCCTCAGTCTTTTACCTCCAGGGTTTTCCTCGAGGCCCTACTTCAGAAGTCACAGTTTATCATTTTGACGTATTGACGGGGGGCCCTTTCTCTGAGCTTCTCTAAGACCTTCTGCTTATACCTGTCACAGCCCAACACTCTACTTTAATGGTATCCTGATTTCCCCGTCGTTTCCCTCCCATTCCCCACAGCCCCTCCCAACACTAGGCTTATTGAGGGCAAAGACTTTTAAATTTTATTTTTGGTGGGTTGGTTTGTGTTTTTCCCCTCTCTGGAACATTATAGATGCCTTATAAATGTTTGCCAATGCATAAATAAGAACTTGCTCATGCTGCTTTTGGAAGTCTGCTCTATCAGTTAGAAATGCTTTCAACTGCAAGTAAAAGAAGAGCATGCTAATTTGTATTGCCTTGTACAAATAGACATTTCTTCTTCTGGTGTAAAGAATGTTTGGAGAAAAGCATCTGCTGGCCTTGCTTTAGGGGGCAAGAGGTCGGGCCGGGGTGCTTGACCTTTCCTTCATGATCACAGATGATCTTTTAAAGCGCCCAGCTTACGAGATAGGTGGAAAGCATTGTGTTCGTTTCTGTTGCTGTGTGACAAATTGTCACAAACACAGCAGCTTAAAATAGCAAATGTTATTCTCTCCCAGTGTTTATGGGTCAGAGCTTGGGATGGGCTTTCTCTTTCTGGTAGTGATTTGAAGTCAATCTTAAGTTCACCACTAGCTCCCCTTCTCTATGCTTTGCAGTTCCCCAACCTGACTATTTCCTGGAGGCTTGCATCACAGTACGGAGGCCGCTGGCTGGGGTTCAGTGGTTTTCTGTTTCCAGTTAATGTGAAATTTGGACGTCCTCTGTTTTCATGCTGAAGACATGGGTTTGGTATAGTTTTATTTGATTTGTTGTTGTTGCCAACATTGTTTGTTGGGGCGGAGGGATATGTTGGGAGATTCAGATTGATGCCCCCACCATTATCTTGGCTACCTAGAATTCCTCCCTAATAGTTACTCTAAACCTAATTTGCCAAAAGACACATGGGAGTCCATTGACTCAAATGATCTCATCTTGTTCTTTAAGCTCCTGTGTCAGCTAAGAATTAAATTGAGCTATGGGTGAAGGAGACCCAGAAAATAGTGACATTTAAACAAATGAGGGTGTTTTTCTTGTGTAACAAGAGGCAGGTGGTAGTAAGCATCCATTCAACAGCATAGTGAGGTCAGTGTTGATATCTCTGTGACTTCTTACCTTTTCCTCATGGTTACCATAGTTACAAAAGGCTGCTCCACCTCCAGCATGGCATCTAGAATCCAACTATGAAGAAGGGCAGAGCGTAAAGGGCAAAAGGCACTTGTCGGCTGTCTGCTACACTATAGAGATTTTTTCCTAAAAGCCTCCTCCAAAAACGTGTGCTCACCCCTGGTTATCCAGAGCTGGATGAATGACAACGTCTAGCTGCAAAGGCGAATGCGAAATGTAGTCTTTGTTCGTTTGTTTTCTTGTTTTGTTTTTCTTAAGTAGATTATTGCCCACAATGAAATTGAGGAGCTATTAATAAGGAAGAGGAGAGTAATGGGTATTGAGTAGGCAACTAGCAATGCTCCCCTACAGCTCCCAAATTCCAGAGCTGCTGATCTGGCACTATTGACGCAGACAATTCCCAGAACCGTGAGGACGGACCATCTTTGGGAGAAACCTGTATCAGGAGAGGTAGGAGAATGACGAAGAGATTGCACAGCTTGGAAAAAGGCCAAAATAAGGCAGGACTACACTGTCCCGGGCCAATTGACCCCTTACCTCAGGAGGGAGCCAAAAACAAACAACTCTTTTTCTGAAGCACATTAGGAATCCCCCAGTTTGTAAAGAAGTGCACCTTTCTCTTCTCTGCTCTTTTCTTCACTCTTCATGTAAATGGAAGTAATTCTACATGAAGTGAGTTCTTCAGGAGGTAGAATCTAGTGCAGGGCCTTCTGCTCTCAGCATGGGGCGAGCTAATGGGTTAAATGGTTTTCAGAATGACCCTCAGCATCTCATCTAACACACACACAAACTACATATATGATGCCCTCACAGATACATATCTCCAAATCATTATTAACTCATCTATAATGATGCAGCCACTATGGAAACAATCCAATGGTTCTTCAAAAAGTGAAGCATAGCCCTAACCGGTTTGGCTCAGTGAATAGAGCGTCGGCCTGCGGACTGAAAGGTCCCAGGTTCGATTCTGGTCAAGGGCATGTACCTTGGTTACGGGCACATCCCCAGTGGGTGGTGTGCAGGAGGCAACTGATCGATGTTTCTAACTCTCTATCCTTCTCCTTTCCTCTCTGTAAAAAATCAATAAAATATATAAAAAACAAATTTAAAAAATCTCCTTTAAAAAAAAAAGTGAAGCATAAAATGACTATATGACTCAGTAATTCTACTTCTAGATACATATCCAAAAGAATTTAAAACAGGGACTGGAACAGATACCTGTATGCCAGTATTTATTGAAGCATTACTCACAATATTTAAAAAGTAGAAATAACTCAATTGTCCATCAACAAATGAATGGAGAAATAAAATGTGATATATTGCTGGAGTCCAACCCCAGCGGGTCCAGGGATCCCCAAAGGTGTGGACGGAGTCGGCGAAGAAGGAATGACATGGGGTCAGCGTTCAGTTGATCAGCATAGTTGAGGTTCTCCCTCCAGGATCTCCAGAGAAGTTCTGGTTAGGAACTCCAGCGAAGTTCTGGTCAGGATCTCCAACCAAGTTCTGGTGCCATGTTCTCTCGCTAGGTTCTCCAGCCAGGTTCTCCAGGTTCTCCAGCCAGGTTCAGTCACCAGGTTCTTTAGCCAGGTTCTATCCAGGTTCTTTTGCCATGTTCTGTCTAGGTTCTCCAGTGAAGTTCTGTAGCCAGGTTCTGTCCAGGATCTTTTGCCATGTTCTCTGGCTAGGTTCTGGTTAGGATCTGACGAGGAGCTGATGATGATCTGATGAGGATCTGATGAGGATCTGATGAGGATCTGATGAGGATCTGATCAGGTTGTCTTGTTTATTGCTGGGGTCCATCCCCAGCAGGTCCAGGGGTCCCCAAAGGTGTGGACGGAGTCGGCGAAGAATGAATGACATGGAAACTGGGTTCAGTTCATCAGCATAGCGAGGTTCTCCCTTCAGGATCTCCAGCGAAGTTCTGGTTAGGAACTCCAGCGAAGTTCTGGTCAGGATCTCCAACCAAGTTCTGGTGCCATGTTCTCTCGCTAGGTTCTCCAGCCAGGTTCTCCAGGTTCTCCAGCCAGGTTCAGTCACCAGGTTCTTTTGCCATGTTCTGTCTAGGTTCTCCAGTGAAGTTCTGTAGCCAGGTTCTGTCCAGGATCTTTTGCCATGTTCTCTGGCTAGGTTCTGGTTAGGATCTGATGGGGATCTGATGAGGATCTGATGAGGATCTGATGAGGATCTGATGAGGATGTGATGAGGATCTGATGTGGATCTGATGTTTGTCTTGTTACATCTATATTTATACCAGCCGATTTTAATCCTGTCAATTTCTATTACAAAGGTTAAGGCATTTCTTATCTCCATTTCAGGGAGTAAAGATTATGTAGCTTAACTACCCGCCTGGCACTTAATTAAGGGGTTGTATCCCCTCCCTAACCTCAGGGAAAAATCCCCACGTGGGGAAACAACCTTTCTCGGAGAGGTGACCTTGGTTAAAACACATGGCGCTAAGGAGGTGAGCAAACATATTAAGAACAGTATGCCATATATGCCAGGTCCCTTGAAACAGCAAGGATGGACCGGCTCCCGGCAAATTCCCCCTTTTTTATTTTTTAAATGATAGCGCATGCAAATCAGTGGCCACCTCTCAGATTGGGCTGTTTAAGCCTCGGAAGAAGACTGGCAAGCAATGACAATAAGCATAGCTATAAACATAGTGGATGGAGTGCACAAGGAGCCTTGTTCTTGTAGAAGGTTGCTGGCCTCTTCAGTCAAGGGATTTCAGCTGTCCTCAAGTCGGGGGTTTGGTTGTCCTTGTTGATCTGGCTAGTGAGCAGTGTCATCATTGGTGATGGGCTTCCCGAAGCGTCAGCGAGTTGAAGGGCTGCATCAAAGGGTCCATCAGGGCCGTGCTTGATGGTGGTGTCGGTGTCCAGGGAGGAGTCAGCTGTGCCCTCTGGGTCGACCAATATGGATAATACTGGGGGGGAGGAGGATGAGGCGGAGACGGAGGGTGGTGTGACATAAGGTCGGATTAGACAGTCTGGAATCCACACAGGTGAGTCTGCATCCTGTGGAAATATACAAGCATCTCCTCTCCCCCAGGTTAAAAGTACATCAGGTCCCTTCCAGGCTCCTGTAAGTAAGTCTTTCCATTTGACGAAATAAGTGAGTTTCTGCTAAATTAAAGTTTCTTTTGCTGATTTACTCAGAGTCCTCGGACTTGGCTGAGAGAGTAGCTTCCACTTCTTGCTTTTCTACCATCTGTTGGGCCTCAGTTGTTAACTTCTTCAGCTGACCCCATGTTGGCATCTCAGTCCCTTGCATAGCCTCTCTTTTCTTCTTTTTTCCGCTTTTCTGTCATCGGGGCAACTCTAAGTCTTTGGAACGATGGGACAAGGAGCTTCTCTGGGTCCATTGTGGGACACACGTAATGCATTTACTCAATCCAAGGCAGGCATTAAGAAGAAAAACCCCAAATGCTCTCTTGTATCCATTTTAAGAGTAGGATTGGCGCTTTCCGCTATTACCTGAGTCCTGATCTATCACCCCAGGGAGAGCTTTCCAATTCTGCACTTTTCCGGGGTGGAAAGGCTGCCTTGGGGTTAAGGATAAGGCTCCTTGGACCTATCTTCTCCTCTACATTTACCTTTCCGGCACCTTTCCTTCCTCAGAAAAGCATGGATATACTTCTTGTATAAAACATTCCGTCTGACTGGGAGTAACCTTAACTCCTCTGCTAGCAAGCATATGTGTTAAGAGATCAATACAGAGTCTTTTTTTCTTTAGACTCAGTATGGCACATCTTCTTAATCTAAAGATCAATGCAGAGTCTTCTTTCTTTGGACTCAGTATGGCACATCTTCTTAATCTAAGTTCTGTACTATCCACCTTCTTACCCTACTTATCCTCTATAGGGGGGTCTGTAGCACCCTGGTGGAGTCCTATCCGTCCCGACTGTGGGGGTTCTCAATGGAGGGGGGGCTTACCTAGGGGAATCCTGTTTCAGGGGTTCCCAAAGGTGTGGACGGAGTCGGCGAACACTATCCACCCTCTTCCTACGGTGAAGTCCTATCCATCCCGAGACTGGGGCTTACCTAGGGGTCCCTGTTCGGGCGCCAATTGTTGGGGTCCAACCCCAACGGGTCCAGGGATCCCCAAAGGTGTGGACGGAGTCGGCGAAGAAGGAATGGCTTGAGACAGCCTTCAGTTGATCAGCAGCCTAGTCAGGACCTCTAGCCAGGATCTCCAGCCAAAGTTCTGTCCAGGATCTCCAGCTAAGTTCTATTGCCAGGTTCTCTCACTAGGTTCTCTAGCCAGGTTCTCCTGCCATGTTTTCTTGCTAGGTTCTGTCTCTAGGTTCTGTCTCTAGGTTCTTCTGCCAGGTTCTCTCGCTAGGTTCTGTTTCTAGGTTCTGTCTATGTTCCGATTCCGTCTAGGTTCTGTGTCTAGGTTCTGTGTCTAGGTTCTCTGTAGGATCTCCAGCCAAGTCCTGTCTCTAGGTTCTGTCTAGGATCTCCAGCCAAGTCCTGTGTACAGGTTCTCTTGCTAGGTTCTCCATCCAGCTTCTCCAGGTTCTCCAGCCAGGTTTGATCACCAGGTTCTGTAGCAAGGTTCCAATTGTTGGGGTCCAACCCCAACGGGTCCAGGGATCCCCAAAGGTGTGGACGGAGTCGGCGAAGAATGAATGACATGGAAACTGGGTTCAGTTCATCAGCATAGCGAGGTTCTCCCTTCAGGATCTCCAGCGAAGTTCTGGTTAGGAACTCCAGCGAAGTTCTGGTCAGGATCTCCAACCAAGTTCTGGTGCCATGTTCTCTCGCTAGGTTCTCCAGCCAGGTTCTCCAGGTTCTCCAGCCAGGTTCAGTCACCAGGTTCTTTTGCCATGTTCTGTCTAGGTTCTCCAGTGAAGTTCTGTAGCCAGGTTCTGTCCAGGATCTTTTGCCATGTTCTCTGGCTAGGTTCTGGTTAGGATCTGATGGGGATCTGATGAGGATCTGATGAGGATCTGATGAGGATGTGATGAGGATCTGATGTGGATCTGATGTTTGTCTTGTTACATCTATATTTATACCAGCCGATTTTAATCCTGTCAATTTCTATTACAAAGGTTAAGGCATTTCTTATCTCCATTTCAGGGAGTAAAGATTATGTAGCTTAACTACCCGCCTGGCACTTAATTAAGGGGTTGTATCCCCTCCCTAACCTCAGGGAAAAATCCCCACGTGGGGAAACAACCTTTCTCGGAGAGGTGACCTTGGTTAAAACACATGGCGCTAAGGAGGTGAGCAAACATATTAAGAACAGTATGCCATATATGCCAGGTCCCTTGAAACAGCAAGGATGGACCGGCTCCCGGCAGTTTATGGTCTTGTTACATCCGTATTTATACCAGCCAATTTTAATCCTGTCAATTTCTATTACAAAGGTTAGGGCGTTTCTTATCTCCATTCCAGGGAGTAAAGATTATGTAGCTTAACTACCCGCCTGGCACTTAATTAAGGGGTTGTATCCCCTCCCTAACCTCAGGGAAAAGATCCCCACCTGGGGAAACAACCTTTCTTGGAGAGGTGACCTTGGTTAAAACACATGGCGCTAAAGGGAGCAAACATATTAAGAACAGTATGCTATATACGCCAGGTCCATTGAAACATATGCTGTGCAGATGTTTCTTTCCTGCAGCGACTGTGTCAAGCAGCAAGGATGGACCGGCTTCCGGCAATATATAGTACACATAGTGGAATATTATCCTATCTAATAATAGACAAACATGGTAATTGACTGTACCTTCGCTACGCCTGCCATTGGCGAATCAGCACGATATGCAAATTAACCGCCAACAAAGATGGCGGTTAATTTGCATACGTAGGCTCCAAGCAGCGGAGGGAAGACTGAAGGCGAGCCAGAACAGTGAAGACGGAAGACTGAAGGCGGCTCCGGCCGGAGCAAAGGCCTGGGTCCCGGGTGCCGGAGGAAAACCTGTGCCGGCAGCCAGGAGAAGGGAAGGCCTATTGCACAAATCTCTTTGTGCAACAGGCCTCTAGTTCAACCATAAAAAAGAATAAAATTCTGATACATGCTCCAACATGGATGACCCTTAAACACATGCTAAGTGAAATAAGCCAGATACCAAAAGGACAATTATTATATGAATTATCTAGATAGTAAAATTTATAGAGACAGAAAGTATATTAGAGGTTATGAAGAATTGAGAGAAGAGGGGAATAGGGAGTTATTGCTTAATGGGTACAGAGTTTCTGTTTGGGTGTTGAAAAAATTTGGGAACAGATAGTTGTAATTGTTTGCCCAATATTGTGAATATAATTAATGCATCTGAATTGTACAGTTAAAATTTTAAATTTTATGTTACATATATTTTATCACATTTTTCCCCCAAAATGAGAAATATACTGTGAGTCAGAGAGATATGGAGACAGATGGTCATACTTTATAGGAAGCTATTGGCTGCACCTTGTGACACACATACAGATGTATACAGATGCAGATTTATGCACACAAAAATACAACCCAGGTACCTAAACCCAGGTACCCAGATAAACACAAGAGTTACACACCTCTTGGTATGTACATATCTACATACATACAATCTGTACTTTGTATAAAAAGATGGTTGATTTAAACCTCCTTCAGGATTCACCCATCGCTCAATAGGGTCCACACACCTACTCATTACATCATGTCACAATATAGGCACACAAGTTAGCCAAAGGACCTGTTTACCCAAAGAAAAGCATGTTCTAGAGATGCAAAGTAACAAATACTTGCACATCACACAGATAACCACGCTGCCTGATATAACAGTGAAAGGGTTCGAGAGCATGGACATGGGTTTGCTGATTGGTAGGTGGGAGAATCACGGTAGTGAGTAAAAAGATGTTGGAGGACAGGGAGGAGAGATCGAAGGATGGGTAAGATGGGGGAGTGGGAAGATGAGTGGGTGTTCATATCATATAGAAACCATCAAACAGCCTCTTTGTCAAAGAGATTCAAACCAAAATAAATTTGAATTGCCAAATTTTACTCTCTTATCTGATCTGTTACTATCTGACCTCTGGTATCCGAGGACAAGTTGTACATGCAGTTACCTTTATAATTTACTAGCCCCTCCCACTGGCCCAACTGTAGTCTAGGGTAGTCCTCAGGTGAGATGGTAGCTTCTTTCTCTAGCTTCTTTCTGCCCAACACAGTGAACCCCTCACACACGGTCTGAGTTCAGCTGTGGAAAAGTGCTACGCCCACCGGCAGATAGGCAGATAGGCAGAATGACTGAGAGTTAACATCTTACCCTTTTCTGTCAGCAAGAGAATTCTCAACTTACTGCTAATCAGTAAAATCACAACGAGTTACATATCATTGCTTTTCCTCTTTTCAACCTGCTTTGGAAATCCAAACAGCAGCCTATGCTAGTATAGAGTCTTGTAATTTAGCAAATAAATTGTCTTGGTGCGTTCTATTTTCTCTCTGAGTTTCACAATAGTTTCCTGAAGAAAGTATAGTTATTGACTAAAAATTGGTCTTTTAATAGAGAACCAAGATTGGTTTTGATTTTTAATTGTAGATAGTATCTATCTATCTATCTATCTATCTATCTATCTATCTATCTATCTATTTGAATCATATATGAGTGTTTATTCCAATACTGCTGGCAGTATGGGAGAGCAGCAGATCATCCACAAAAATCTGCTCTGCAACACCCCATAAGCCAGCTGCTTACTCAGGGTAAGACCAGGATTACATGGATAGTAGGCATTACAGGCATGGGGAAGTAGGCAATGTGGGCTGGGGTGGGGCTCTGTTGTTTGGGCAACAAGATTGTTAATCTTTCCATGTTAATAGGCAGTTCTTGAATGAGAATGGACCATATTCCAAGGTTGACTCCCAGGCCTCGGGGCATACAACTCCCAGCCAGGTCAGAATGTCCTTTAACTAACACAAGACAGTCATGGATAACAGCATGATGAATATTTCCCATAACCATAGCTAGCCCCCAATATTCTATTTTTGCCCCTAACATTTCCCCACTGCTATTTCTATCATCTCATATCTATAAATTCCTTTTACATGAAAAGTCTCATCTTGCTGGACTGCATTTGCTTCTGCCTTGAAAGCAGTTCCCAGGGATGGAATACACCAAATGCAGGATCTTGTATATGTTTTCTATCTACTGAGAATTGTCAGAAAGATTAAAACAGCGCATTCCTTTGAATTCCTCACAACTGTGGTCATGCCACAAAAGCAAACAATCTATTGCTGCCCAATTCTCTAGAGCTGCCTTCCTGACCTGGCTCAGCTCTTAATTTATCCCACGTATAGCTCTTGAGGTGGCATTCAGGGCTTTTACCATGCTCCAAGCCAGCTGGGTCACTTCTACTTTAAAGGAGCCTACCAATACCGGCATAACAAAGATGGATAAAACAATATATTCAGCAGGGCTCCACAGGGGGGATGTCATTGCAGTCCAGTGTAACAGCGTGAGAAGGTCTCTTTTGGTTCCAACCCTGTGATGTTTCTGGGGCTCAAAGATGTCAAGTCATCCTAAGGAACAAGGCCCCTCTCCCCCAGCCCCCGCATGCTGTTGGCAGGGATATATGAATGAACAGTTACCCCACATATCAAAAACCAATTACCCGGCGGCTTAGTATGTCCATTACTATAAGGGAGGGTAAAATTATCAGGACAATTAATATTGTAGTTATTAGATACTTAAAGACAATAACTAGAACACCTGGTAGAAGTCAGACATTCGCCACAGGGAACTACTGCACTAACCTTTAGAGCAAGCATGTCAAACTCAAAGGCTAACAGGGGCCAAATAAAAAGGTTTAAGCTTATGTGGGCCACAAAAAAACAAAAGCTTCCATTTTCATAGACACGTAGGTTTATTTCAATAGAGACATGCTGAATACAAAGGGCTGAAATAAATGAGTAATCATTAACATAAAATAATAGAACATTTTAATAAAAATTAATATTTTTTCTTGAACATTAACTTACTAGACACTGAATAACTGCACAAATTAAAAAGCATAATGCAAATAAACCTATTTTTCTTATTCTCTGAAAGCAAAGCATTTCCCATTGCGCACACCAAACAAGTCAGTCCAAGACTAATGACATGGCCATCGGCTGCTAAAATATTCGCTGCTAGTATTAGTGGAGAGAAATGGTACGCCTGCGTGTAAGGCATGTAAGGGAAATGAATGCAACATGATTATAGTAATCAGTCATTATCAAACGTTGTAGTTCGTTATTAATAACTAGAGGCCTGGTGCACAAATTTGTGCACCAGTGGGGCCCTCGGCCTGGCCTGTGGGATCGGGCCAAAACTGGCTTTCCGACATCCCCTGAGGGGTCCTGGATTACGAGAGGGGGCAGGCCAGGCCGAGGGACCCCAGCAGCAAGCTAACCTACCAGTCAGAGCATCTGCCCCCTGGTGGTCAGTACATGTCATAGTGAGCGGTTGAGCATCCTTAGCATATCATTAGCATATTACACTTTGATTGGTTGAGCAGATGACCGGACACTTAGCATATTAGGCTTTTATTATATAGGATTATGTATAACAGATATTGTAAAAATTAAGTTATAAAATTTTTTTTTTTAATATATTTTATTGATTTTTTACAGAGAGGAAGGGAGAGAGATAGTTAGAAACATCGATGAGAGAGAAACATCGATCAGCCGCCTCCTGCACATCTCCCACTGGGGATGTGCCCGCAACCCAGGTACATGCCCCTGACCGGAATCGAACCCGGGACCTTTCAGTTCGCAGGCCGACGCTCTATCCACTGAGCCAAACCGGTTTCGGCAAGTTATAAAATTTTTATTGAAATGTTTCTTACATACCATTATATTGGCTGGGCTGCAAAAATATTTGTTGGCCCACAGGCCACAAGTTTGACATGTTTGCTTTAGAGGCAATATCCATCCTTTTCCCAGACAGTAAGTCCCAACATATAAAGGTCCCTGTATATGACTTTCCAAAAATGAATGGAATAATTCTATATATTATCAATGGGTGTCCCACCTCCTACTCAGCAAAATGTAAAGGTCCGTTCTACACAGTTTCCTCCATTGCCAGCTTCAGAGCAGTTGGAGTGGTGAGAAGCATGTCTCAGGGTCCCGTCCATTTCTCCTCCAGTTGGCTCATCCTTGCTCTGCTTATGTCTAATATCCTACCACATCCTCCCTCAAGTATCTTGGCTCTGAATTCTTTGAGAAAAGGGGCACAGGGTCTCTTCTGTAACTGCTTCCTGCGAAGGAGGGGTGAAGTTTTCCTTCAGAGCCAAGAGATCCTTGCTCTCTGTCAGAGGGAAGATGAGGCCCGGGCACAGAAAGAGGTGGCAATGGCACCTTGAGGTGGTTTTCCCTAGATGGGAGTAGGACTTGTAACCAGCCTTCAGTGACTTTAATGTGAATGTACTATTTTCTTTTCTTTTTCCTTACAAAAATGGTAATCCCCCCCCCCCCCCCCCCACTGCTATCTCTGTAGCCTGCTGGAGGGCACTTCTGCAGATCAGGCCCTCCTAGGAAAAGAACCCAGCGGAGTCTCTTGCTTATGTCCTTTCATGGTCACCAGAATATGTAATTGGACAATAATGGGTCTGTGCTGCCGGTCACTACCTGAGCCAATTAAGCAGAGACAGTTGAATCATATATGAGCGTTTATTCCAATACTGCTGGCAGCATGGGAGAGCAGCAGGTCATCCACAAAAATCTGCTCTTGGTAATACCTTTTTAAAAGTACACTACTTTGAGTTAACTTTTAAATGGCTATAATTTTAACAGGTATTAATGAAATTTGAGAGATGTGTATGTGTGTGCAACAGAAATGTTTGATTTTGCTGAGTGAAGTCTGCAGTTCATAAAATCACTATTAATACCAAAAGCAACTAAAAATGTTTTCATCATCCAGCTGTTATAAATCCATTTTATAAGTTGTTTGAACTATAAAGGATATTGGTTCTTATATAAAATGATCCTGTTCTGGCTCTTCACTTACTTTGATTTTAATTATTCTGGAAAAATTATTCTATCTTTGAAAATAATTTACCTTTTGTAAGTATGCATGATGGGTAACTCCAAGATGAATAGAGCACTTAAAAAGCGGAAACCTCTTCTGACAGCAGCTTGACTTATTCTGAAGAAAGTAACCAAGAGAAATATCAGAAGTATGTGCCCTCTTTTAGGTGTAATACAAACTGAAGACAAATATTCCTAACTTGGACCGTCTGAGAAAGAACTCTGGGTGTCTGCATGTGATTTGCATCGAACTCACATGCCTACACAACATATCACAAGCCAGCTGCCTCTGCAGGTTTCCTACTCAAAGAAAAGAAAGCGGGCCATTGTCAGAGTGAGGGAGGTGAGGAATGGAGAGCAGCAGCTATGCGTGGACTCTGTAATGTGCTTAAGCCTGGCTCTGAGACGAGGTCCTACCAAGAACTTGGCTCCTCTGCCCCAACGCCGCCCTCCCACCTCACCCAGGGGCAGGGACACTCCCAGGTGCCAGGCCAGAGGGCCACCGGAAACTAGAGCCAGTGCAAGTAACCAGGTGTCTCGTGTTTGTTGTCTTTTCTTTTGAGTGCCTATGGATTAAAACTCTGTGCTTTTGTTTTTAACATTGGGGTTTTTCATTTTTTGATCTAAAATAAAAAATAATTTTTAAGAAAAATATACTTTATATAGAAAACAAAGATAAGCAATGCGATTTAACAGCCTTTGAACGTGGGATACCCATATCTTCAGAAAAAAATCACTTCTACCTTCGTGGTAAACAACCTGCTTCCCTATTTATAATGGTCTGGCCCTCTAGCAACTTCAGCGCAAAATTATAGCTAATTTGCCTACAAATGTCAGGTGGTCATAATAATCTGGCCACTCAGTGTATATATATAATCATATTTTGAAAAATCAAAATGGGATATTTAGATAGATTTGTAAATTGATAATTTTGCTTAATGTTAAGGAACATTATTTGATATTACTAAATAGACATCTATGGCATTATTCATGGCCACATAATATTTTATTAAAAGTAGCATTATTAATTTACCTTCAATTCCTGGACACTTATGTCATGAAAGTGTTTCATGCTTGTACATACAGCTGTTTACATTTTCTGTTTATTTGTCCAGGATGAAATTCTAGAAGTAGAATTGTTGACTGTACTCCTTTTAAATTTTTTGAATATAGACAAATTTCCCTTCGTGAGGTCATATTAGTTTACATCCAACCAGGGGCATGCCATCGTGTTTATTTCTGTATTTTCTCCACAAAGCAGGGTACAGACATTCTTAAAAACATTCTTTATTTTATTGTTAGAAGCTATTTTTAAATCCTTTTAAAATTTATTATTATTTTTCTTTATTGTTGAAAGTATTACAGATGTCCCCTTTATTTGTTTGTTTGTTTTTTCCATTGCCCCGTCCACCCCACACCTGCCTCTCCTAGACCTTCACCACTCTATTGTCTGTGTCCCTGGGCTGTGCATATATGCATATAAGTTCCATGATTAATCTCTCCACAGGCTGCCTTCCCTCTGAAATTCATCACTCTGTTCCATGCTTCTATGTCTCTGGATCTATTTTGTTCATCAGTTTATTTTATTCATTAGATTCCACATATGAGTGTGATCATGTGATACTTATCTTTCTCTGACTGGCTTATTTCGCTTAACACAATACTGTCCAGATCCATCCATGCTGTTGCAAATGATAAGAGTTCTTTCTTTTTTACAGTCGTGTAGTATTCTGTGGTGTAAATGTACCACAGCTTTTTTATTCACTCATCTGCTGATGGGTACTCGGGCTGTTTCCACATCTTAGCTATTGTAAATTGTGCTGTTATGAACATAGGGGTGCATATATCCTTTCTGACTGGTGTTTCTAGTTTCTTGGGATATATTCCTAGAAGTGGTATCACTGGGTTAAATGGAAGTTCCATTTTTATTTTTTTGAGGAAACTCCATACTGTTCTCCACAGTGGCTGCACCAGTCTGCATTCCCACCAGCAGTGCACGAGGGTTCCTTTTTCTCTGCATTCTCTCCAGCACTTGTCGTTTGTTGATTAAAAAAAACTGGTTTTAGAAGAAAGTGAAACAAAGAACGTGAAGAGAAGCAACATATAAGCATAAATGAAGGAAATAAGAACCTGGCCACAGAAAAAAGGTTTCTTTCCCCAGACACATCCAACTCTAGTCAGATTCCTTTGTTTTTTTTTCCTATGTATGTATGTATGTACGTACGTACGTCACGTGAGGGACATGGAGGTAGAGACAGTCACCAAACCTATTTCTTTTCCTTCTGTGCACACAGCCAGACTACATTTCCCAGGCTCCCCTGGGGTTAGCTGTGATCAGGAGGCCTGGCCAACAGAATGTGGGTGGAAATGATAGATGCTGTTTCCAAGCCTGGCCCTGCTCCCAGCCCTCCCCGCCCTTCTCTCCCTTTGTGTGTCTGACTGGCACAGAGGAATCTGCAGAGGAATCTGGAGGGCCAGAGTCTCAGGAAGGAGGAGCTCAGGTCCCTGAGTCACTTCGAGGAAAGCCGCTTGTCAAATACCCACACTGAACTGTGGTTACACAAGCCATTAAAATCCATTGTCTTAAATCACTGAGATTATACAAAAACCATAAAATCGATAAACAAAAGAAGCATATTAGACATAATTCCAAAGACCAGAGATAACTACTTGTTACAGAAATCAGTCTGCCCTGACAAACCCAGGCATGTTGCTGCTTTTAGTCAGAATTTGTGGTGAAAAATGAGGGCTGGGCCCTAGCTGGTTTGGCTGGTTTGGCTCAGTGGATAGAGCGTCGGCCTGTGGACTGAAGGATCCCGGGTTCAGTTCCAGTCAAGAGCACATGACCGGGTTGCAGGCTTCATCCCCAGTGCGGGGCGTGCAGGAGGCAACCGATCAATGATTCTCTCTCATCATTGATGTTTCTATCTCTCTCTCCCTCTCCCTTCCTCTTTGAAATCAGTAAAAAAATATATATTTTTTTAAAAAAAATGAGGGTTGGGTATTCTTTTCTTTTCCATAATCATCTTCCTCCTTCTTGAATACCGGCTCTGGAAAATAATAAGCTATTATATACATAGTAATTATGTATAGAAAACTGTGTCTATGGGTAAGGTACATTCTTCTCTACATACATCTCACACTGAAATCTTCATGTCAAAGGAGTAGAAAATTGACATAAGTAAATAACATGACTTGATTTGGAATGATGTCAGTCTATGGTCAGAGAGTGGACACTTAGGTTTGAAGGAGAGACCGGTCGAACAAATCATTGTATCTGTTCTCCACATTCCTCAGCTGCTTTGAAATTAGGAAGACCATGGGATTGTTTGTGAGCCACTGAAATGTGAGCAGAAGCCACAGGTGCTGCTTTGGGGCCGAGGTGGCGACAGGCCCACCTGAGAGTCCCTGTCTCTCCGTCCCTGCAGCAATGCTAAGGGGCTGGTTCGGCCAGGATGGCGAGCCTCCACCATCCTGGCCCTCCCTACTGTGCCGGACACGCAGCACCAGCAAGAATGGGACCCTCCTGTGCTAAGTCACTGAGAGTTCAGGTGAACTGGGTCACCGCAACATAAGCCTATCTTTTCCTCACACATTCTCTGTATTTTGTTTGTCCACATCAACAGCTCCAAACTCATGAAAGCTCAAAGCCACCACTAGTCATCCTCACACTGGCTACATGGAATGAGCTCCTAGCTATGAAGGGGAAAGGTTACGTAAAGAATCAGGGCTTTAGAATAGAGAGAGGTAAGAGCCCTTCTTATGAGAACAAGAGTGACATTACTGCCCAGCCAGGTGGCTCAGTGCTTGAGTGCCGACCCATGAACCAGGAGATCGCTGTTCAATTCCCGGTCAGGGCACATGCCCTATCCCCAGGGTGGAGCATGCAGGAGGCAGCCGATCGATGATTTTCCTTTCTCATCATTGATGTTTCTCTCTCTCTATCCCTCTCCCTTCCTCTCTGAAATAAAATTTTTAAAAATGTATATTTTAAAAGAGTAATCTTACTAATGCAAAAAAACAAAACATAAACAACAACAACAACAACAACAAAACACCAAACACACACACACACACACACACACACACAAAGGGCAAATGTAGTTTCTAAAAATTTTCCCAGGCCCAAGTAGCTGATCAAATAAATTTATATTATGCTTGCAATATGTGAGAACCAATAATGGTGTGACGACAAAGAGTGAGTTGGGCCTCTTGCCTGCTAGGCCAGTTACTAATGAAAGGTGATGGATGGCAAAGAGCGGGAGTTAGTTTACGAAGAGGGAATATGGAATGAAGCACAGATACTATGCTCCTTAGTATCTAATGGCTTTAAATGAGTTCTCCTCACATCAACAGAGACTTTTCCACTATATCTGAATTTTTAAAATATGGATCATGTGTTATTTTTACAATTAGAAAAAGTTATCTCTCTTTTGGAAAAAATCATGGTTGGTAAATGGAGAGTTAATAATAGTTTCCTCCTGGGACCCATGTGATAGCACCTGGCAGAAACATGTCCTCAGCTTCCTGAACTGTTTACCTCAGGGCTAAGTTCCTTGAGGGCAGGTGCAGGACTGTAATTCTAGAAGCAAGCACAGTAGGAAGGCCCAGCATGGAGGCTCAGCTATGTGCGTTACATTTTGACTCTATACCCTGTGCATATGGATCCATCATCTCTTTCACTCAGGGATTACTTGCTTTCATTTTAAGTGATATCCCCAGTACCTTTGTGGGCTCTAGACTTGCCCATAAATGCACACTTGACAGGGTCCAGGGATGCAACAATGGGATTGCCCAAAACAGTAATAACCTGTGATTTTTTAAAAATGTATCTCTATTGTTGAAAGTATTACAGATGTCCCCCTTTATCCCCATCGACCCTCCACCTCAAACCCCCCTCAGGCCTTCACCTCACTGTTGTCTGTGTCCATGGGTTATGCACATATGCATACAAGTTCTTTGGTTAATGTTTTGAAATGGAGTTTCTATGCATAGATCCCACTTCACCAGCATCATGACTCTCCCAGGCAAAACCAGACAAGCAATTACACCACCAGTTCCCTATCTTTTTCCGTCTCTGTACTGTCCAATTACTGAATATAGGTGAGTATATCAGAAATCATCTTGTTATGCAGGGGTCCTCAAACTACGGCCTGCGGGCCACGTGTGGCCCGCCGAAAACATTTATCTGGCCCGCCGGGTGTTTTTGCCGCTGCTGTGTGCATAGGAATTTGTTCATAGTTTTTTTTAAAGCTATAGTCCGGCCCTCCAACGGTCTGAGGGACAGTGAACTGGCCCCCTGTTGAAAAAGTCTGAGGACTCCTATGTTATGGCTTCAGATAAAATTCTTCTTATTCTATTTGCCTATTTAGCTCCTCTTTCCTTAGCTAGTTATTTGCTGTATGTCTTGACCTGCAAACAGCTGAAGATCATTTTCCAGGTAAAAAAATGCAGCCTATTTATCTCAATTTTTCCATTTTTAAAAACTTTTGACTACCAGGAATGTAGGATAGAGTTTCATTTGTGATAATTACCAAATTTCAAGTAAGTGGTAAATGAAAATTGCCTGGCATTGTGTAAGGAGGAGTAATTTAAACTCTTTGTGGGAAGCAATTGGCACTTTAAATAAGCCTGTCTGTAGACATTGTTTGTTTAAAACTATTTTCTAGGCTCCATGAAGCTCTGTGCCTTTAAATTTCTTTTACTATTATAGTTGTTCTATGAGCGACTGAACTGCAGCCATCTATCTCTGTCAGTCTCTGACACCCACAGATGTCTCCCCCCACCCACTCACCGTGCAAGCCTGCACTCGGCCTCACATTCAGATTGTCCCCAATCCCACTCCCTATCCAACTCCAGTGTTCCTTTCAAGCACATGCTACTTGTCTCATCTCTTTCTATGTGTCTGTGAATCAGCTGAGTCTCGTCGGATCTACCCAGGAGGCTAGAGCCCACATGTATGTTTTTCAGATGGATTTGGCAGCCTGACACATGTGCAAGTGTATTGCCGTCTTAAAAGCCCGGTGAGCTGTTTTTCCCTCACAACACTTCTGACACCCAATGTGTGGTTTTGTGTGTTTTTTCTCACACCAACCAGTTTTCCAATTCTCCAGACACCATTTGGGTGCCCTACAATCCAGTTCTGACCCTAAGAGTTAGTGCCAGAGTTAGTGGAGACCCCGACAGGTGAAGGGTTCACTCCTATGAGACTGCCCCCTCCTCAGGTGAAAATGGCAGGTCCCAGGCCATCCATACTCTTGACTGACAGGCTGTAAATTAGGTTGCATAATTTGTTAGGCTCACAGAACTCAGAAACAGTTTACTGGCTATTACCAGTTTATTATGACGAATACAACCCAGGAAACGCCAAATGGAACAAAGGCATTGGGCAAAGTATAAGGTGGGGTGGGGTGGGAGCAGGGCTTCTGTGCCCTCGCCAGGAGCACCGCTCTCCCACGACCTCTACCTGTTCACCGACCAGGAAGCTCTCTGAACCTCACTGCTCAGGGGTTCTAAGAAGGTGTTATTACATACACATGATTGATTAAATCCTTGGCTCAATCTTCAGCCCCTCCTCCCTCCCTAAAGGTCATAGGGGTAGGGTTGAAAGTTCTTTCTAATCACAGGATTGGTTCCTCTGGCAATCATCCCTCATCTTGAAGCTATGTAGGGGCCCTCCAGGGGTCACCTCGATGACATATACAACTGAGGTAGGGTTGCAAGGTGCTTGTTATGAATAACAAAAGATGGTCTTATCACTCCTTTTAGGAAAAGTAAGGGGTTTTAGAAGCTCTAAACCAGGGCCAAAGACCAAATATATGTTAATCACACTTGGGAACATTTAAATCCTTGGTTATCCAAGTCCTGCCAATTATTTCTAATCTATATACTAGAGCCCTAGTGCACGAGATTCGTCCACTCATTGGGGGTGGGGGGGCCTTCACCCTTCCGCAGCCTGGGAACACTTAGGGGATGTCCAACTGGCCGCAGTTCATCCTTTAGCACTGCCGTGGAGTCAGAGAGCTCCTGCCACTGCCGCTGCA
>NW_005871051.1:183582-189305 GCF_000147115.1 Myotis lucifugus | reverse complement strand
ATATAGGATAGGATTATTATTACTAGAGGCCCGGTGCACAAAATTCCTGCATGGGTAGGGTCCCTAGGCCTGGCCGGTGATCAGGGCTGATCTGTGGTACAACCGGTGGGGCGATTGGGGGGCCCCCGCTGGCACCCACCTTGGCCGGCCTGGCGCCGCCTGCTTGCCGGCCCCATCCCTGCCACTGCCACTGGTCATCTCCCTCTGCAGGGCGACCAGCGGGATGATCGGGGGCCCCGCTGGCACCCTCCGTGGCCGGCCTGGGGCCTGCAGACTGGGGGCAGCTCCTGCGCTGAGCATCTGCCCCCGGTGGTCAATGCGTGTCATAGCGACCTGTTGTTCCACCAGTCATTCCACTGTTCGGCCAATTTGCATATTAGGCTTTTATTATATAGGATAAAAGCCTAAGTGACCATCCAACTGTCCGACCAGTAGCTATGATGCGCACTGACCACTAGGGGGCAGACACTCAATGCAGGAGCTGCGGAGCTGTGGTGACTCGGCAGCTGCGATTCTCAGGTGATGCACCTGGAACCAGAGAGGAGAGAGCCTGATTCCGGGGTGCATCACCCAAAAACTGCCCGCTAGCAATCCGGGTCCCCTTGGGGGATATCAGCCAGTTTCTGCCCAATCCCCCCAGGCCAGGCCAAGGGACCCCACCAGTGAACGAATCCATGCACTGGGCCTCTAGTTTAAAACATTACTCTAAAACTGGCAAAATGTCCAGGGCTATCATTTCAATTAGCCTGAAGAATAAGAATACCTCCAGTTCAATATCACATGCATCTACCTGGACTGCACTGAGCAATTGTATGAGGGAGGGAAGACATGATACAAGAGCATCATTTCACTGATATGTGATTCTTGTACCAGTGACATCTAGTATCTGAAACATAGCTGTGGTCCAGATAGGAAGAATAAGACTGAAACCTCGAAATAAATGCACTGAAGTTATTGGGGGTGTTTTTTTGTTGGTGGTTTTGGGGTTTGTTCTTTGTTTTTGTTTTCTGTACATTGCTCATAGGAGTGACCTTGGGCATTCACTTTGTGCCCATTTAATTTTATTTTACACAGGCTATTAACAAGTTTGTTTATGTGACTTAACAGGAAGCTGACAGGAGCATCAATTTAAAACAAAACAACAAATTCAGAAGAAAGGTTACCAACGATCGGCAGAGTTCTGACAGTCTCATACCAAAGCAGGTAGCAGCAAATGTGTCAGGAGTAAATTAGAAGCCTGAGGACATTTAGTGTAGGAATAAGTCATTCAGTACACTGGGCACTCCAGGGCTGGGGGTATCATTGCTTTGTGGCACATGGAAGAATTGAGTTTTATAATGATGATAATGTGCCATCAAAAGAAATACCCTGGCTGGTATTTCTCAGTGGTTAGAGCATTGGCCTACGTGCTGAAGCGTCTTGGGTTTGATTCCCAGTCCAGGGCACGTACCTGGATTGCAGGTTCCCTTCCTGTCTCAGGTTGGGGCTCGGTGTGTCTTTCCCACATCCATATTTCTCTTTCTCCCCCTCCCTCCTTCTGCTCTCTCTGAAAAGCAACGTAAAAAATATCCTCTTGTGAAGATTAACAAAACAAAACAACAAAGCTCAATTTGGCTTTGTTTGAGACATCAGAAGTATGAAACCCATTTATTTATGTAGAAATAGTTTCAAGTAAATTGTTAAAAGTAATAAAATAAAACATTATTTTAAAATGCATTCGTTATAGAAGGGCATAAAGGGAAAAGTAAAAACTTTCACTTACTTGCCACTGCCCCTTCAATCATACTTCCAGAGGTCCTTCCATTGTCTTAGATTTTTCTTTTTTGTTTGTTTGTTTGTTTTTAACATTTTGGTACTTAATAAGGGAAGCCTAGAAATCTAGAAAATTCATTTATCTAGAGAACCCATTTTCTCATAATCTTGACTAATGGAAGCAGGGCTGAATCTATAACCGTAGTTCCCATACACTCACCTGATCACGATGTTTTTGCTGTAGAAATAGATAACACCAGCCCCAGATATGGAGATCAAAGATGATATCTCTCCTTGATACTAGCCTTCTTATTTGCATCTCTTTATGGCCACTGTCCTAAGTACTTCCCAGTGTTTTTTTTTTGATACAAGACAAAATTCTGAATGAGTGCTACTGCTTAGCTCAATCACGAGTTCAGTCATAGGTGCCTAAATGACTCAATGTCCTTTTCTAAATAATCCAGCATACCAAAGACCCCTGCAGGGAGTCACGGAACAGGGGCAGGCAGCTCAGTTTAGCCAGAGGGCTGGCCTCTTGGCCTGATCGCCTCCTGACCCCCTGGTTCCTTTCCAAATTAGGACCAGATGGAAGAATAGCAACCTTCCATCACTACCATCACCTCATGTTTTGACTTCTACCAGGAACTGACTTCCTATAGGCCTCCAATCAGCCCAAGTTGTGGTGGACTCTAGGCTCTCAAATGAGGGCCCAATAAGTCTAAACAGAAACCTATGTGTGCCAAAAATATCCATCAGAATGAAAAAAACATTTTTATTTGCTTGAGGACTCAAGAAGGGTATTTAAAACAATAGCTAACTTCAGGTGCAGAAATTAAATATATGCTTACATCATTTGAGGTCAAAGTTTGCTCAGTAAGAAGCAAATTTCCATGTTTAACCACTCTTCTTGTGACCTCTATTTGTATAGATTGCGGTTGAGACCTATCTATAGGAAATTTAAATTTTTCATAAGTAGTGCATGCATTTTCTTTCTTTGCACATAAATTTTCAATGCATTCACAATACAGATAGGGCTGAGGTTATCAAAATTGGATCATATTTCAAAATAAGTAGTACTGTGAGTCAGGACAGTTCCGCCAATTATAGCAACCCCATTTTGAAGACTTAGTGCCTGGGCCAGCCTCCATGGCAGCAAAGCAGTGTGTCATCAGAATGCTGTCATTAGGAATGGGTGGCAGTATTTTAACCCTTCCTCCCAAGAGCTCTACAATGCTTTTCAAACATGTTTATAAATATTTGCTTTGGTGCCAATTTAGGGGGAGCTTTTCATGCAAACATTTGGCTTCCAATGAGTCATCCCCAGTCTGGTTCATACCCAAAAGCTTCCTGCTTGGCTATCAGTGAATATTGGGCTCAATAACTGCCTTATTTTTAGAACTGGCTTGAATGAAGATGAAAAAAGGTGGTGGAGGGAGAAAGACATTCAGATAAATATAAGAACACCCTTGTTTCTTTGCAAGAGTTTGACAAATGTACCCCGGTACCCTAACTACCATGGAAGATTAGCTTAATGAAGAGTGTGATGGAGATTTGTTTGGCCTTTTAAAAAAACATCTGGATAATTTTACCTGATGAGATTACATTTTTCTCGTCATCATGTGTATCTGCTAGCTAAGGACATCCCGGAATTCATATTACTAATTGGAAAATGTACTATTACTGTTGTAATTACAGTTAATGGACACTAAAACCATCAACTAAAAGCAACTGGAACACTAAGTCACTCTTCCCCATATCAAAATTGAAGAGGATGAGGGTCCTTAGCTACGATTTTAATGGTCTTTCCTGAGCTAGAATTGTGAAACTTTTCTTTATGCAAATAAGGAAGCGACAGTGAAAAAGCATGTAAACTACCAGTGAGCCCTTCTGTGTTTCCATCCCAAAGGGCAACATTTGGGAGTTGAAGTGAGACAATATGTATCTTGGGGGCAAGATGTCAATATGAAAAAAAGAAACTAAAATGGCTATGCTTAATACTGCAAATTAGAGATATTTTAAAAGAGAAATAAGTACCTTGCAAATTATGTGCATATACTATTTATTCCTCTTTATTGGACTTGAGGAAAGATTGCAAACTCAGGCTAGAGTTGCACTCTGTGCACTCTGTAATATGCTTTGCTTGCATATTACATATTAAATGCTTAGGAATAATCTTGGTTCTCTCTTGCCTCCGGAAACACTCTTTTCATTTTTATTGAAATGTATACTTCTCTCTGTTTACATTTCATTCTTCCCAATTTTTATATGGACTTGGATATAAAAACTATATCCCTCTCCTCTTAACTTGAAGAAAAATGGTGCTGTTGCCCTAACTGATTTGGCTCTGTGGATAGAGCCTTTGGACTGAAAGGTCCCAGGTTCAATTCTGGTCAAGGGCATGTACCTGGATTGCGGGCACATCCCCAGTAGGAGGTGTGCAGGAGGCAGCTGATCAATGTTTCTCTCTCATTGATGTTTCTAACTCTCTATCCCTCTCCCTTCCTCTCTGGAAAAAATTAATAAAATATATTTTTTAAAAAAGAAAAATGGTGCTGTTTATACATGGGTAAATGGCAGCTGTCACTTTGCCTTAGTGTGAAAGAGATAATTGGGAGTGGTGAGAACTGTAATAAAATAAAAAAGCACATACCCTATCTGAATGGATGATAATAGCCAGATCTCTCAATTTTTAAAGAGAAAACCTGAAAGTATTTAAGTATTTCATGTCTAACTTAATGCTTTAAAAAACAAACAATTCCATTCTAGGAGGCCCAAAACTCCAATAATTACCACTGGAAAATGTGGAAGATTAACTATGTGTACTTCAAACCACACTGGGGGAGAAGAGAGAGATAGAAAGCGCTGAGAATGTTGGAGAGGTGTTTCTCATGGTCTGCCTTCCACCTCTCAGCTGACCCCAACACACATGCTGTTCATTTCTGGTCTTCTTGTGGAAACCCCCCCTAATTTGCTCCAGAGTCACTGCTTCACACTTGAGTTCATACTTGCTGGAGAGATGGAAAAATCTTAGAGGAAATTCTAACAATAACAATAGCAAACTTATATTGAGAGCCTGGCACTGTTTATTCTTTCACTCTACAAATATTTACTGAATGCCTGCTATGTGATAGAACAATAAAGTTTCTGTGATGTGATAGGCACTCTATAGGCATTACGAATAAATCAGTTTTAGAAAAAGACAGAAATGCCTGTCCTTGTAGAAACTATATTCATTTGGGTAACAGATAATAAATGAAATGAATAAGTTTAGTGTATGTTGAGTTAGATGGTGATAAATGCGATGGAGAAAACTAAAGGAGAAAAGGGTTATTTTTCAGGTTCTCCAAAATGTAATTGAAATGATATACTTGGTAACTGTGGGATAAAAGCTATATTAGTGGGGGATTTTTGAAACAAATTTTCTCCCTCTCTAAATACATTATTACATCCTGGGGGGAAATGGCAGAGATTAGGACTACCTTAGGAATGCAAGGCGGCCCAGCTGGCGTGGCTCAGTGGTTGAGAGTCGACCTATGAACCAGAAGGTCACAGTTCGATTCCTGGTCAGGGCACATACCTGGGCTGTGGGCTCGATCCCCAGTATGGGGCATGCAGGAAGCAGCCAATCAATGATTCTCTCTCCTCATTGATGTTTCTGTCTCTCTCTCCCTCTCCCTTCCTCTCTGAAATCAATAAAAACATATATTTTTTTTAAAAGATGCAAGCCCTAGCCGGTTTGGCTCAGTGGATAGAGCGTTGGCCTGTGGACTGAAGGCTCCCTGGTTCATTTCTGGTCAAGGGCACATGCTTTGGTTGTGGGCTCGATCCCCAGTGTGGGCTGTGCAGGAGGCAGCCAATCAATGATTCTCTCTCTCATCATTGATGTTTCTATCTCTCCCTCTCCCTTCCTCTCTAAAATCAATATATATATATATATATATATATATATATATATATATATATATATGTAC
>NW_005871051.1:179301-183482 GCF_000147115.1 Myotis lucifugus | reverse complement strand
TAAAAAATGCAGGGGGATGGCTCTCCTTTATCCCCATTTAATTCACCAGTCTGGCCCTTATATAATGTCTCATCCTGGAGAATAGTAAACTCAGCCAAATAGCTTCCCTAATTGCAGTTCTACGCCAAATGTGATGTCTCTTCTGGAGCAGATTGATAGGCCCTTGGCTACCTGGCATTGGTTAGCAAATGCATTCCTTTTCAGTCCCATCAAGGAGAGGAAACCGATGCACGTGAATGAAGAGACATTCGCAGTCTTGCGTGGGGTTAACTCTTTTGCCCTGTTATAATCTGACCCAGAGGAAGCTGGACTGCCTGGACATTCCGCATACCTGCACGGTGACCCACTAATTAATGATACCGTGTGTGGTGGTTTGTGAGGACGCCCACAAGTTCTGTGATATTTCTTCCTTCAGGAGGCAGAGCTTAACCTCTACCCTTGAGTGTGGGCCAGACTTAGTGACTTGCTTCTAACAAATAGAATTTTACAGAAGTGATGATGTGTGACTTCTAAGATATTACAGCTTTGTTCCTTGCTCTCCCTTGGATCACTAGCTGTGAGGGAAGTCAGGCACCGTGTGACAAGACACGGGAGCAACCCTGCAGGGAGATGCACATGAAAAGGAGCTGAGAGGCCTCCTGCCAAAATGCATTTAAACAAGCCATCCTGGAAGCAGATCCTCCAGCCCCAGGCAGGCCTTCAGATGCCTGTAGCCCTGGGTGACACCTTGCCTGTACCCTCAGGGGAGACCTTGAGCCAGAATCACCCAGTTGAGCCACTCCCGAATCCCTGACCTACTGAAATTGTGAGATAATCAACATTTAGTGTTTTAATAGGCTACACATCAAGGAAATTTGTAACAGAGCAACAGGTAATGACTACATCAGATTAATCAGAACAGATGATTGAGAAATGGCAAGAGTGTTGGAGGCCTTGGTAAGATAGACACGCTCTAAAGGGTAAAATATACACTCCAAGAAAATTCAGAGATTCTCCACTTAAGTGTCTAGTCGTCTGGGACATCCCAGGCACCCACCACTAAGAAGATGCATGTTGCCTACTGGGTTTTGGAATCAGCATATTCAACACTGGGAAGTACTGCACCAAACCATTTGCCGAGTGACATGGCAGGTGGCCAGCTATGAGTGGGGTCCACCAACACAATAATAGCCGCCTGGTGTGAATGAATCAAAATTATTTGTAGTCACATTGGCAAAAATATATTTTTTGGTGAGCCAGTGAATTTTAGTAGTTTATGTGTGCCATGAGATGAAAAAGGTTGAAAATTGCTACACTGTCCTGACTGGTGTGCTCAGTGGTTAGAGCATTGCCACGTGCACCGAAGGGTTGCAGTTTGATTCCTGGTCAATGGCATGTACCTGTGTAGCAGGTTCAATCCCCGACTCTAGCAGGGGCATGTGCGAGAGGCAACCCATCGATGTGTCTCTTTCACATGGATGTTCCTCTTTCTCTTTCTCTCTCTCTCTCCCTCTCTCTCTCCCTCTCTCTCTCTCTCTCTCTCTCTTCCTCCGTCTCTGCCCCCTCCCTTCCACTTTTTCTAAAAAAATCAATGAAAAAAATATCCTTGGGTGAGGGTTTTAAAAAATTTTTTAAAATAAAATTGCTGCACTGAGTCATAGGGTTCTGAGAACCCAGCAGAGACCCATAGAAAGATGGAAGTGATACATCCAGGATTGGTCCTGAGCAGGGCCAGAGGACAAGGAAGGTGCACGGATAGATGGCACGGCCTCCGGTGTCATCCAATACTGTGACATTGTGCCTCTCCCTAGCTTACACTTATGATTGTTTGGAAGGGAGGGCATGGGGAGAGGGGACAGGGAGATGTCATTAAGATAAACTCATTGAAAATAAAAAAACTGTGCTTGGTACACAGATGGGTCAGCTTGGTATACGGTGAAGCCAGAAATGGACCACTTTGATGGGAAGAGCTTTATTAGTACTTGGTCAGCTACATTGTGTAGAAAGAAAGTAGCCTGAAATAAAAGCGTAAGTGACTCATGCCAGTGATTCATAGTATGGCTGCTTGGTCATGGACTTGGAAGGGGAAAGCATGGAAACTGGGAAGAAGCAGGGGTGGGGAAGAGGTATGTGGACGGACTATGGTGTGCCAGTCCTCTGGCCACTGGGAGTATTGCAGGACTGCTATCCAGAATATATTTAAAAACCCATCACAGCCCTGACCGGTTTGGCTCAGTGGATAGAGCGTCGGCCTGCGGACTAAAGGGTCCCAGGTTTGATTCCGGTCAAGGGCATGTACCTGGGTTGCGGGCACATCTCCAGTAGGGGACGTGCAGGAGGCAGCTGATCGATGTTTCTCTCTCATTGATGTTTCTCTCTATTCCTCTCCCTTCCTCTCTGTAAAAAAAATCAATAAAATATATTTTAAAAAAAACAACCATCACATCTCAGTTGTAAGAAACAACCCACTTTTAAAGTGGGCAAAAGGGTTGAAGGCACTTTATCAAAGAGGATACATGCATGGCAGACAATCACATGGAAGATGTTCAAGGTCATTAGTCATTAGGAAAATGCAAATCAAAGCCACAATGAAACATTGCCACAGTTAGGAGAATAGCTAAAGTTAAAAGATTGAGCACACTCTACACCTAAAACGAGTACAATGTTACATGTCAATTACATCTCAATTAAAAAAAAGACTGAGTGCATCAGTGTTGGTGAAGATAGAGGAACTGAAACTCTCACACTTCTGGTGAGAATGTCCGGGACTTTGGAAGAACAATTTGGCAGTTTTTTAAAAAGTTAAGCATACACCTACCATATTTGATCCATCCATTTCACATCTAGTTATTTACCCAAGAGAAAAGGAAACATATGCGCGCGCGTGCGTGCGTGCGTGTGTGTGTGTGTGTGTGTGTGTGTATAAAGATCCACATGTATAGTGTTCATAGAGGCTTTATTTGT
Organism: Myotis lucifugus; assembly: GCF_000147115.1. NCBI lineage: Eukaryota > Metazoa > Chordata > Mammalia > Chiroptera > Vespertilionidae > Myotis > Myotis lucifugus. The sequence goes on along the minus strand of NW_005871051.1, from coordinate 180,539 downwards.
AACAACCTGAAACTGGAAACAACTCAAATATCCAACAAAAGTAAATAAATAAATTTTGTATATCAGTACAGTGGAATACTAGTCAACAGTGAAAATAAATGAGCTCTAAAGTTCACTCAACAAGATATGCAAATCTCAAATTACGCTCAGTAAAAGTAGCCAGACCAAAAAAGGAGAACATACCGTATGATTCTATTTATCTAAAATTCTACAATATGTAAATGAACCTATTGTGACAGAGAGCAGATTAGTGGTTGCCTGGTGACATGGTGGTGGGTGGGAGAGAAAGAAGGAGGAATTACAAAGAGGCATAAGGAATCCTTTGGGAATGTGCTCATTAATTTACCAAACTTACACTTTAAATGTGTACAGTTTATTGTATGTCATCATACTTCAATTGAGCTGTTAAAAGAAAAAAGATTCAATCTCATGTCCAATACCTGCCCCTTGGATCAAAGACCATACTCTGGGAATTCCGTCTCCACTGTAACCCACAAGAAAGTGACCTGAGGTAAGCCAGTGAGCTTAGACAACCTGGAGGTCAGGTCAGTGTGGCAGGGTGTTGCAAGTTTTAAGTTAGGAGATACAGGGGTGGTATTTACTCATTCATCATCAACAACAAAAAATTGTGTGTGTGAAATCTGTGTGATGCCAGGTTTTATGCTAGGATCTGGAGAGACAGAGTTGAATCAGATATGAATCCTGCCGTTAGGGAAGTCAAGGTCATAAACCAGGTAAATGGAGCTTCTTATGTCTGAGACAATCCAGAAGCCTGTGAAGGTCTGATAGGATGAGCTATGAGTGTGGAAGGCTCAGCCCCAGATCAGGAAGAACTGGGGTTGGGCACTGAGCTGCATTGATCTCGGATGCATCTCTGAGGATCCAGGTTCTAGCCCTTTGACATCCAAACTTGAGCCACTCAGTAAGGGTTGTGGGCAGGGGTAGACTCCCTGACAAAGAGTGGGTAAGGTAGGTAGTTCCAAATATGTCTGTACAGTGAGTCAAAGAATGAAAGGAAGCATGTATGGAAATGGTCAACTTGAAGATCGCTGAGTGGAAAGTCTATAGTAGAGATAAGATAAAAGTAATGCACTAGGGAACAGTTTTCGGAGGAATGGACTCAAATTGGAATTCGAGGGGCTCTTAAAACCCAGTCTGAACAAGTGGAGCTCAGTGGGTGCCTACAGGGATTGGCACAGATGGGGAGAGGAGAAGAGTCTTCCGTGGTGTAGTGAGGG
>NW_005871051.1:110585-173893 GCF_000147115.1 Myotis lucifugus | reverse complement strand
TTCTTCTTCTTCTTCTTCTTCCTCCTTCCTCCTTCTTCCTCCTCCTCCTCCTCCTCCTCCTCCTCCTCCTCCTCCTCCTCCTCCTCCTTCTTCATTAATTCTCACCTAAGGATATTTTTCCCATTGATTTTTAAGAAGAGTGGAAGACAGAAGGCTAGATGTGAGAGAAACACATTGATTGGTTGCCTCCTCCATGAACCTTGACCAGGGTCTAGACCGGGGAGGAACCTGCAACCAAGGTACATGCCCTTGACTGGAATCGAATCCGGGACCCTTTAGTCCATAGGCCGACACTCTATCCACTGAGCCAAACTGGCTAGGGTTCTGGGTCCTTTTCATTTTGGCTTTTTCTTTCATTGAATAATGGAGAAGTTAATAACAGAAAAGAGGGAAGAAAGGAGAGAAAAAAGGAGATGAATATGTGAAGGATCAAAGAGAAACAAAGTCTCTCTCTCTCTCTCTCTCTCTCTCTCTCTCTCTGTCTGCGTGCGCACGCGCGTGTGCTCAGAGACAGATCCTGATACCAAGGTAAACCAGACTGTGTTTTGGTTCTCTAATGAAAACTGCCAAGAGTCCCCAATAAGGAAATTTCCTGTCAAAATCACAGAGAACATGTTCTGTGCGGGGTCATCTCTGGAGAGCACACACTCCTGTAAGGTAACTCTTTTTCCCTCTGAGACACTGTTTTGGGATCCATATCTCCCATAACCCAATCCAATGTCTTGTCTCTACATTCAAGAGCAGATCAAGGTAAATGGGGTGCAGGAAGGAATAAGTGTCCCCCTTCCAATCAGGAGTGAACTTAGGTGCCAGGGTGGGACCTGGGACCCTTCGGTCTGCAGGCTGATTCTCTTATCTACTGAGCCAAACTGGCTAGTTTTTTATTTTCTCAGGGTGTTCTCATTTTTTTTTTAAATATGTATTTTTTTTGGTGTTTTTTAAAAAAAATATATTTTATTGATTTTTTACAGAGAGGAAGGGAGAGGAATAGAGTTAGAAACATTGATGAGAGAGAAACATCGATCAGCTGCCTCCTGCACAGCCCCTACTGGGGATGTGCCCGCAACCAAGGTACATGCCCTTGACCGGAATTGAACCTGGGACCCTTCAGTCTGCAGGCCGACTGCTCTATCCACTGAGCCAAACCGGTCAGGGTGTGTTCTCATTTTTTTATGGCGTCCTCTGACGTGACCTAGGGAGAGGGGTGGGATGGCCCCAGGATGCCGCCACACATTCCTCCCAGTCCTTATTACCACACCTTTCTGTTCTGGGCCCTCAGATAGGGACTTGGTACTGGATCATCTTTGTTTTGGCTACTCTGCCTGACCCATCTCTCCTTTTTCTAATAGGAAATAGATGCTGCCCCAATCCTGTGCCAAAACCAGCTCCAAGGGATCCTCTCCTGGGCAGAGGGGTGCATTTTGAGGGGTGACATTGGCTACTACACCAAGGTTTCCCGCTACGCAGACTGGATTCTCAGGGTCATCCGTACCAACTGAGCTCTCTGCAGTCCCTCTCCCTCTACCTCAGAACAAGATGGGAACTTGGCTGCGAGAAGTTTTCTGTTCCTTCCATTCTCTTGACTTCTCTTGTCCGTTCTCAGTCCCAGCTTGAATGATTATCAAAGAACTTGAGCTGGATACTATTCTCATAAACGGGATAACTTCTCACTACTCCCTTCCTCTCCTCCAACTTCCTACTTACCTGCCGTGGTTTCCCCAGACTTTTCTTGAGCTGTTCTCCGCCTACCGCCCTCCAGACGACATGTAGGCCCCAGGAATGTGACAGTGAGATTGTGGGCACCTCGGTGGTGCCTCCTTTTGTCTGACATCATTAGTGTTAGTCAGGGTCTGTGCCTCTCACCCCATCGTATCTAGTCAGGCTGCAGTAAATGCAGGATGTTAAATAGGCTGTTAGCAGCATAATTATTAAAAATAGAGGCTATCATTTTATGAAAGCAACAAGTATAAGGGTTTCAAAAAGGTTAAGAGTTGAGGGAATGGGGAGAGGAGTTAAGTGGGTCAGACCACCAACAGGAAAGGAGGGATGAGCTGAGAGATCTTTCTAAATGCTAAGCACAGGAAAATCTAAGATGGCTGGAATGATATCACTAGAAAAACAACAGGGAAATACTGAAACTTACGTGACTATAATTGTGTCCCTGTGTGTGTGTGTAAGTGTGCAAATATACATTTGTGTGTACAGATTGGGAGGGGTTGTGCACAGAATGAGCCATTGTTTTCAGTATGTTTTTTTTTCTTAAAAAAATTTTTTTTATTGATTTCAGAGAGGAAGGGAGAGGGAGAGAGAGAGATCGAGAAACATCAATGATGAAAGAGAATCATTGATCAGCTGCCTCCTGCATGCTTACTAATGGGGATCGAGCTCGCAACCTGGGCATATGCGTTTGACTGGACCCTTCAGTCTGCAGGCTGACACTCTATGCACTGAGTCAAACCGGGTAGGGCTGTTTTGTTTTTTTTTAAATATATTTGTATTGATTTCAGAGAGGAAGGGAGCAGGAGAGAGAGAGAAACATCAATAATGAGAATCATTGGTCGGCTGCTTCCTGCGTGCCCCACACTGGGAATAATCAAGCCCACAATACGGGCATGTGCCCTTGACCAGAATCGAACCTGGGACCCTTAGGTCTGCAGGCTGATTCTCTATCTACTGAGCCAAACCGGCTAGTTTTTTATTTTCTATATTTCTTTTATATCTGGGGTGACCTTGCTGGCCAGGGAAAGACTTTCCCTCTCAAAGCTAACAAATTCCTAGAGATAGCAAATGACTTCCCCCATCACATGCTTTCCATATACAAACAAACCAACTCAGAGTCCACACTCCCAACCACCTCTTTTATCCATCTTTCACAAACCAGGCCAATATTTCCCTGCCCTAAATGACTCCAGGGTCAGGAATTAGACAACTAAAGACCCCACACTAGCCCAGCACCCACTGAAATGATTCAGATTCCACAATCCTGAACTTGCTCACACTGGCCTGCCCTGCCTGCCCATTGCCTCTTTCGGAAACCACAGGAAAGGCTTGTGCCTGTGGCTTCCCTTCCCTCCTGCTGCTTCCTGCCTGGGCTGGCAGGCTCTTCCTCACATATCCCTGCTTGGCCTGGCTTGCCCCTTAGTGAACGCTCTTCATGATGTTGGCCTCTCAGTGTCCTCACTCAGTTATCTCTACAATTAAAATCCTGGGTACAATCAAAACACCCATCAAAGATTGTCAAACTACAGCAGGAACGCTGCGGCAGGGGGGGGGGGGTGGTGGTGGTGTAAGAAATCAACCAAAAGACTTGTATGCATGCATATAAGCATAACTAATGGACCCAAGACACTGGGGGGCGGGGATGTGAGGGCATGTGCCGGGGAGGTAGGGGAAGCCGGGGAAAGGTCAATGGGGGGAAAAAAGGGGACATATGTACTACTATTTGTAATACTTTAAACAATAAAATGAAATAAATAAAAAACCCCACCCATCTAATGAGCTTTTAAATCTCAGTTCTTGTGTTTTTTTTATTTTTTTCAGTTTTATTTCAAGAAAAATGATTTTATTTTATTTTATTTTATTTTTTTAATTAAATTTTTATTGTTCAGATTACATTTGTTCCTCTTCCCCCCCCCTCCTTCCAGTTCCCGCCCCACCCTCCGCCCTCACTCCCCACCCACTGTCCTCATCCATAGGTGCACGATTTTTGTCCAGTCTCTTCCCGCATCTCCCTTTCCCCTTTCCCCCCCAAGAATAGTCAGTCCATTCCCTTTCTATGTCCCTGATTCATTATAATCACCAGTTCATTCTGTACATCAGATTATTTATTCACTTGATTCTTAGATTCACTTGTTGATAGATGCATGATTGTTGTTCACAATTTGTATCTTTACCTTTTTCTTCTTCTTCCTCTTCTTAAAGGATACCTTTCAGTATTTCGTATAATACTGGTTTAGTAGTGATGAACTCCTTCAGCTTTTCCTTATCTGTGAAGCTCTTTATCTGACCTTCAATTCTGAATGATAGCTTTGCTGGATAAAGTAATCTTGGTTGTAGGTTCTTGGTATTCATCACTTTGAATATTTCTTGCCATTCCCTTCTGGCCTGCAAGGTTTCTGTTGAGAAATCAGCTGACAGTCGTATGGGTATTCCCTTGTAGGTAATTGAGTCTCTTTCTCTTGCTGCTTTTAAGATTCTCTCTTTGTCTTTTGCTCTTGGCATTTTAATTATGATGTGTCTTGGTGTGGTCCTCTTTGGATTCCTTTGGGGTTCTCTGTGCTTCTTGGACCTGTAAGTCCATTTCTTTCACCAGGTGGGGGAAGTTTTCTGCCATTATTTCTTCAAATAGGTTTTCAATATCTTGCTGTCTCTCATCTTCTGGCACCCCTATAATTCTGATATTAGTCCGCTTGAAGCTGTCCCAGAGACTCCTTACACTATCTTCACACTTTCGGATTCTTTTTTCATTTTGCTTTTCCAGTTGGGTGTTTTTTGCTTCTTCGAATTTCAAATCTTTGGTTTGATTCTTGTGCTCCTCTGGTCTGCTATTGGGTATAATATTCTTTATTTCAGTCCGTGTATGCTTACTTTCTAATTTCTTTATCGTAGCATCGAGGGTCTCATTAGTTTTCGTGAGGCTCTGCTCAAGTTTATTGCAAGCCCTCAAAATTGTGATTTTTAGCTCCATATCCTCCATTTCTGTCATGTTTTTTTGTCTCCGCATCTTTTATGCTTTCTTGGTGCACCCCCTTGTGGTCTTTGTGCGCAGTCTTGTTCTAGTTAAGCCTTAATTGTTGTAGTTAATACTAGAGGGATTTGACCACCAGGCCGACAGGCTGTGAGAATCAGCTTTGTGGAAAACTTCAGTCTCTGGGGAGGTGCTAATCTAGCCTTTGCCTGAGGCGATCCAGCAAATGGCTCTGCGCAGGGCTTGGGTGGGGCGGGATCAACAGGGCAGGGGGGAGGGAGCAGTTATGGCCGCTCTCAGTCCGTCCCCAGAGGCTCTGCCTCTCTGTCCCACAACCGCTGCAAACTCGGAGGGACCGTAGCCAGACAGTCCCGCTTCTCCCGTTTGAATCTGGGTCCCTAGAGACTCACCCGGATCTGTAGCCCAGAGTCTGAGACTCCTTCCTGATTGAAAACGACAACCGCGCCCTCAGCCACCAGCCCGCTTTGCGCGGCGCACCACTGTACCTTTAAATTTTCCACACTGCGCCGCCTCTGAGCCTCGTAATGCTATTGTTTTTCCTTCTAGTTGAAGAGTCTCTCCTCAGCCAGCCTTCCTGTGGTTCTGGTTGATGTCCGTTCCGTCTTTTAGTTGTATTTTTGAAGTGGTTGTTTGCGGCAGCAGTCTCCGGTGTTTACCTATGCCGCCATCTTCGATTCTCCTCCATTATTTTCTCAAGAAAAATGATTTTAAAGATAATAATGTTACATGCAATAAACACCAATTATTCAAGAAAAATGATCTTACATATAATATTACATGCAATAAACATTAATATTTTAAGAATAAAAGGATTTTAAGTATAATAATACTACCAAAACTGTACTAACATAGTATGATATCACAAAAGTTGAAGGAAATATCAAAAATCTGCAAATAACAGGATTACTTCTATTATATTCTAGTATACCCCCCCCCCCCCGGCTCTTTTTTGTTCATCAGTTTATGTTGTTCATTATATTCCACAAATGAGTGAGATTATATGATATTTATCTTTCTCCGACTGGCTTATTTTGCTTAGCATGATGTTTTTAAAGTCTATTTTGTTGGATATCAGTTATTGCTACTCCAGCTTTTTTTTTTCTTTTCCATTTGCATGGAAAACTATTTTTCATCCCTTCATTTTCATCCTGTGTTTTGTTTTGAGGTGGGTCTCTTGTAGACAGCATATAGTTGGGTCATGTTTTTATATCCATTCAGCTACCCTACACCTTTCGATTGGAGCATTTCCATTTACATTTAGGGTTATTATTTTGAGAGGTACTTATAGCCATTTTAATTCCGTATGGCTAGGTTTCTCTCTCTGTTTCTTCTTCTCAGCAATCCCTTACAGCAATCCCTTTAGCATTTCTTGTAATGCTGACTTGGTGGTGATGAACTCCTTTAGCCTTTTTTTGTCTGGGAAGCTCTTTATTTGACCATCTATTTTGAATGATAGCCTTGCTGGATATAGTAATCTTGGTCTCAGATCCTTGCTTTCCATTAACTTGAGTACTTCATGCCATTCCCTTCTGGCCTGTAGAGTTTCTGATGAGAAATCAGGTGTCAGCCTTATGGGAACTTTCCTTCCCCCGGCTGCTGGCCGCCGGTCGGGCCTTCCTCCATTCTGCGCCGCCGCCTGGTGGTCAGCACACATCATAGCAAGCAGTCAAACTCCTGAGGGGACAATTTGCATATTAGCCTCTTATTATATAGGATTCTATTTTATTATTAATGTTGTTAATATCTTACTGTGCCTGACATATAGATGAAACTTTATCATAGGTTTGTATTATAGGAAAGAACATAGTATATATAGGGGTTGGCACTATCCCTGGTTTCAGGTATCCCTGGGGGCCTTTGAACTTATCTCCTGTGGATAAGGGGAACTACAGTATAAAGGTCCAGAAAAACACCCAGGCAACTCACTGCCGGTCACTCCTCAGTCCCAAGTTTTCCAGCTGCTTCACCTTTCTTTCTGCCACTTTTCAAGTCTTCTGGTAAAGGACTTGTATATTTTGTTATTTGTCATTGTTGTTAGCAGGAGGTGTAGAATGGGATGTGAAAAGTGAATATTAGAACTTCTATGTACATTTATTTTAGCTCATCCTTTAAACATGTCTATTTTGGTGTATGTTTTACAATGTACACAATAGTTCAGTTTACATATACGTAAAGAATACATGTATAAGTATACATAGATTGGTGGTGCATGCTCAGAAATGTTGCATAGCCTTGGTGACAACACCACATATCTAAAATTAGACTGCCCCAGATTTTCTGGGACATCTAATTGCCTTAAATATGTCCTATTTGATTTAGGACAACTCCCTTCAACATGGAACAGACTGTAAGTATACTCACCAATTAAGATTCTTATATATATCTTTAGTTGAATATATAATTCTTAGCTCAAATAATGCTTCCTACATTCCTTAGAACTTTCATATGGAAAAATGGTCAGATGAGGGTGAATCATTGCTAGAAAAGTAACTCTTTAAGAGTAAAATTCCATAAATAAAATCCAAGTTCATGGTTCTGACATAATAAAATCAGATGAGCTGAGTTAAAAGAAATAGGTTCTTTCCAGAGTGCATAATTAGTTAATCTGCTAAGCATCCAGGCCCATTAGTCTGACGTCCGTCTTTATCTCTAACATAGAGAGGCACACCTACTAGTTCAGGTAACACTCTGAAACTGTGTTCTACAGCCCCTTCCACGTGGCCTTCCCTTTGTCTCTCCCTGGCAATGACACTGAGAAAACTGGTAACGGACCCACCTGAGTTTCAGTTGACAGATGACTGCCTTGCTAGAGGCCATCTGCCTCAACACCCTGTAGCTCGTTGTAGCCACATGACTAAGTTTTGCTGATGGGATGTGAGTAGAAGAGCCGAGCACAACATCTGTATCACATTCTTAAGAGGGAGCTTTTTGCCCTTCATATCTTTTTCCTGCTTCTCCTGAGCTGGAGCACAGTTGTGATGGTGGTCAGCCAGCTTCAAGCATGCCCACGCGGAAAACAAGGGGAATGGAGCAGAACAGACAGAGGGAGCTGCACGGTCTCCTGGAGCAGAGCTGTCTTCCCGCCAAAAACTGCCCCTCGGCTGCAGACTGCTGAGAGATAGAGGAACACATATCTCCTCTGAGCTGTACTATGTTGGGGTTTCTTTGTTATAGCAGCTTATCCTATAACCTAACGAATATACCCAACATCTGTTTGCTCAGCGTACATCAAATGTCTATAATATATTAGGTTCATTTCATTTAAAAAAAATGAATCAGACATACTTTCTATTCTGAAAATCTCCCAACATAAGAAAGGAAAAGTTGACTCAAAGGGAAATGGGATGATGATCGACATTTATCAACCACCTGTGTCTTCACAGGCATTGGCTTATCAATCCTTACCGGAAAACAACAGCCACCTGAGGTGTTAGTGGTATCATTGTCGTCCAGCTAAAGAAATGATGCTCCAGTGGCCTTATCAGTGGTGGATTCACCAGGCCTTTTCACTGTCATCTTTGAACTAAGGCTACTTGCTAATTGGTCCTGACAGAGCCAGTAAAACAGTATCTCCGTGGCCACCACTGAGATTCCCCCCATACTAGGCATGTGTGGTTTGTATTCCAGAACCCCACCCACTCCATCTTCCAACAGCAGCTCCCAGGTTTTAGATTGAGTTTTATTCTTACTCTCCCCCGCGTTCGTCCACGCACACCAAGACTGCCCCGCTGTCTTCACTCAGAGGTGAGACACACACCTGAGGCCTAAGCCAGTCAGTGCGTCCTGTTCCCTACGCCACAGTGGTTGGAAGCCACCTGCTCTCACTTTTTGCTGTTGAAGCTGAAAGGGTGGAAAGACTGGAGCTCTGCTGTGGAGACCCTGATACTGAAGCCACACAGAGTTAGAGAACAGAGAGCAGCCAAGCACAAGAGGCTTGTTCAGCCTGAATTCAACGAGGCTCGAAGCCCGGGACCTGCGCCTGGGCATTTTAGTTACACGAGACAACAGATTTCCTTTTCAACCTGTTTGGGTCAGGTTTCCTGCCACTTGTAACCAAAAGAATCCCACTTATTCCTACAGTCTTAGCCTGTGCCAAAGGTAAGGAATTTCTGTGCATCAGTGGAGACAGTGTGCATCTTTCTATCCCATTTTCATAATTTTATTGCTTGCCAGAACCTCCAAGATCCTTGATAAAGAAAAATTTATTATGTAAAATGCAAATGTTTTGTCAGTAGCAGTAATACACAGAGAGACTTCCTAACATCTGTCTTACTTGGTAATTTTGGATTTGCCACTGTTCCTGGCTTGTGAATATTTAGCAGTAGCATTGATGATGATTTATATTCATGTTCTTTAAAAATCTGGTGTTTGATCTAATGGTACCCTCCGTCTAAATATAGTGCACAATCAGAAATATTGCAGGTTCCAGGACAAAACCTCTAGTGAGTTAAATTTGGAGTCTTCTTGTACCATCAGAAAAATATTAAATTCTTCTTGTTTGTTTGTTTGTTTTTTGGACTTTGAGAGCTAATTTCATAGTACTGCTTTAAACCCTTTCCTCAGGAAATCATCAATGTATTGTATTTGCTCAGATAACTTGTTTTCAAAAATATATTGGATTAAACTCTGAATCACAATCTTCCCTTCTAGTCTCATGCACTTGGTCTGAGGAGCTGGCTATATTTTCAGTGATTCTATTGAAAACTAATTTTCTGTAATAAATTAGTATTATTTCATTGACAGCTTCCCCCTCCCCCCCCCCGCAGGCTTTGTGTAGTACACATATTTCTATGCTCTGTATCTGTGCTCCTGACTTCCATTCCTCCATCACACCATCCCCCATAGTGAGGAAAGAGGTGGAACGCACATGTCAGATCTGTGGAGAGGGGGGTGAGCGGCTGAGTGTGTAGGTGTGGAGAGGGGGGTGAGCGGCTGAGTGTGTAGGTGTGAACGCGTGGCCTGTGCTTTCCACTGCATCTGTCTGTGTGTGGGAACACAGGTTCAAAGAGAAAGGAAGTGTGTTAGAATTCTAGGGCTGCTCAAAACTGTATAATGCCTTTAATTTTTTATATGATTTTGATTATAACTCTGATTTTCAGTTTTTGAGTCTCTGTGTACTGTTACAGAACTCAAATTAACATAAATGAGATCGCCAATGGAATACTAGTACATGAAATTTTAGGAAAGAGCTTCATAGACCTTGATGAGAAGAGTCATCTGTCATCCTTAAATTTTAACTTGACATTTTACAGCTCCATATTACCAGTCTCTAATATGTTTATATTCAAATTACTTATATCCCTTTTTTTCACATATTGGAACTAGAAAATGTTCCTAACACTATCACACACACACACACACACACACACATATACACACCAACATACTGTCTTGTGACAGTTTTGTTTTTTTAAGAAAAAAATGATGACTGGAAGTTTGTACTTCTTTTTTTAAAAAAAATATATATCTTTATTGATTTCAGAGAGGAAGGGAGAGGGAGAGAGCGATAGAACATCCACGATGAGAGAGAATCACCAGTCAGCTGCCTCCCGCACACCCCACACTGGGGATCTAGCCTGCAACCCAGGCATGTGCCCTTGACCAGAATCGAACCCGGGACGCTTCGCGGTCTGCAGGCTGACGCTCTATCCACTGAGCCAAACCAGCCAGGGCTGTACTTCTTTTTTAAAAAAAATATATTTTTATTGATTTTAAAGAGGAAGGAAGAGGGAAAGAGAGAGAGAAACATCAATGATGAGAGAGGATCATTGATCGGCTGCCTTCTGCATGCCCCACACTGGAGATCAAGCCCGAAACCCAGGCATGTGCCCTTGACTGGGAATCAAACCTGGGACCTTTCAGTCCGAAGGCCAATGCTCTATCTACTGAGCCAAGCCAGCTAGGGCATAAGTTTGTACTTCTTAATCCCTTTTCCCTTTTCTGCCAAAACTCCCACTCCCTGGCAACCATCAGTTTGTTCTCTGTATCGCTGGGTTTGTTTCTGTTTCATTTTGTTTGTTCATTGTTTTGTTTTTTAATTCCACATATAAGTAAACTCACACAGTATTTGTCTTTCTCCTTCAAACTTATTTTACTTAACATAATAGCCTGCAGGTCCATCTGTCTTGTTGCAAATGGCAAGAGTTCATACTTTTTTATGATTGAGTAATATTCCATTATTTAGATGTACCACCTCTTCTCTATTCATTCATCTATTGATGGACACCAGGTTGCTTCCGTATCTTGGCTATTGTAATCAATGCTTCAGTGAACATAGGAGTACATATATCTTTTTTAATTATTGTTTTTGTTTTCTTTGGATAAATACTCGGAAGTGGAGTTGCTGAGTCATATGGTAGTTCTGTTTTTATGTTTGGGGGAATCTTCATACTGTTTTCCATATGACTGTGCTAATCTACAATCCCATCAACAGTGCACAAAGGTTCCCTTTTGTCTCATCCTTGTCAACTCTTGTAATTGGTTGTCTTTTTTGATAACAGTCATTCTAACAGTGTGAGGTGATAGCTCATGGCAGTTTTGATTTGCAACTCCCTGATGATTAGTGATGTTGAGCATTTTTTCATGTGTCTGTGGTCATCTGTGTGTCTTCTTTGGAGAAATGTCTATTCTGGTCTTCTGCCCATTTTTTAATTGTATTGTTTGTTTGTTTTTTGTGTGTGTTTTTTTTATGTTGAGTTGTATGTGTTTTTTATATATTCTGGATATGAACCCTTATCCATTATATCATTTATAAATATCTCTTCCCATTTAGTAGGTTGCTTTTTGTCTTGTTGATGGGTTCCTTTGCTGTGCAAAAACCTTACAGTTTGATGTAGTCCCATGGTTTATTTTTGCTTTTTGTTGCCTTTTCCATAGGAGAAATGTCCAAAAAGATATTACTAAAAGACATGTCAAAGAATTTACTGCCTATGTTTTCTTCTAAGAGTTTTATGGTTTCAGATCCTGCATTTAAGTCTTTAATCTATTTTTAGTTTATTTTTGTATGTAGTATAAGACAGTGGTCTAGTTTTATATTTCTTGTATGTATTTGTCCAGTTTTCCCAACACCATTTATTGAAGAAACTGTCTTTTCCCCATTGCCTATTCTTACCTCCTTTGTTGTAGATTAATTGACCATATAAGGATGGGCTTATTTCTGGGTTTTCTATTCTGTTGTATTGATCTATGTGTTTCTTTTCATTCCAGTACCACACTTTTGATTACTATAGATTTGTGGTATAATTTGAAATCACTGAGCATGATATCTCCAGATTTTTCTTCTTTCTCAAGGTTTCTTTGGGTATTTGGGATCTTTTGTGATTCCATATAAATTTTAGGATTTGTTCTACTTCTGTGAAAACTGCCATTGGTATAGGAATTGCACTGAATCAATAGATTGTTTTAGGTAGTATGAACATTTAAATAACATTCTTCTAACCCATGGACATAGTATATCCTTCCGTTTATTTGTGTATTCTTTAATTTCTGTCATCAATGTCTTATAGTTTTCAGAGTATAGTTTTTTATCTCCTTGGTTAAATTTACTTCAAGGTGTTTTATTATTTTTGATGCAATTGTAAATGGGATTGTTTTATTAATTTCTCTTCCCTGAATTTGTTATTTGTTCATAGAAATGCAACAGATTTCTGAGTATTTATTTTGCAACCTGCAACTTTATTGGACTTAATTTTTAGATGTTATTCATTATTAAACATGGTACTGTACAATAATGGGTTAGTGAAAAAACTCAAGAAGGAAATTTTAAAATATCGTGAGACAAATGAAAATGGAAACAAAATTATTCCAAATCTTTGGGACCCAGTAAAAGTAGTTCTAAGACAGAAATTCATAGAGATACAGGTACTACCTCAAGAAATAAGTAAAATCTCAAAATAAATTTACATCTATAGGAACTAGAAAAAGAAAAAACAAAATCCTAAATGAGTAGAAAGAAGGAAATAATAAAGATCAGAGCAGAAGTAAATGAATTAGAGACTCAAAAATAATAGAAAAGAAACAAAAAGATCTGTGAAACTAAGAGCTAATTATTTGAAAAGAAGAAACAAAATAGTAACCTTTAGCCAGGCTCATAAAAAATAAATAAAAAAATAAGAGAGAGAGGCCCAAATAAAATCATAAATGAAAAAGTAGAAATGATAATCAACATCACAGAAATACAAAGGGTTTTAAGAGAGTACTAGAGCAATTATATGCCAACAAATTGGACAAACTAGAAGAAATGGATAAATTCCTAGAAACATATAATCTTCCAAGACAATCAGGAAGAAACAAAAAATTTGAACAGACTGATTACTAGAAATGAAATTGAGTCAGTCATCAAGAGACTTCCAACAAACAAAACCCCAGGACCAGATGGCTTCACAGGTGAATTCTATCAACCCTTCAAAGAAAAAACAATACCTATCCTTGTCAAACTATTCAAAAAAATTTAAGTGAAAGGAAAGCTTCCAAACTCATTCTAAGTCCAGCATTACCCTGATTCCAAAACCAAAGACTATTAAAAAAAATTACAAGCCAATATCCCTAATAAACATAGATGTAAAAATTCCCAACAAAATATTAGCAAACCAAATTCATCAATACATTAAAAAGATTATGCATCATGTTTAAGTGGGATTTATTCCAGGCATGCAAGGATAGTTTGATATCTGTAATCAATCAACATAATACACAACATAAACAAAATGAAGGACAAAATTCATGTGATTATATCAATAGATGTAAAAAAAGCATTTGACAAAATCCAACATCCATTTATGATAAAAACTTGCAGCATACCTCAACATAATAAAGGACATATATGGCAAGCCCACAGCTAACATCATACTCAATGGTAAAAAGCTAGAAGCTTTTTCTCTAATATTAGGAAGACAACAAGGATGCCCATTCTAACCACTCTTATTCGGCATAGTATTGGAAGTCCCAGCCACAGCAATCAGACAAAAAAAAAAAAGGTATCCAAATTATAAAGAAGTAAAATTTTACTATTTACAGATGACACCATGCTATATATAGAAAACCCTAAAGATTCCACCAAAAAATATTAGAACTAATAAATTAATTCAATAACAGGTTTTTTTTAAACCTGGATTTTGATGCTATAATGGTCAGAAAGACTGATTTTATAAACAGTAGTTTTCTTTTGTGTGTGTGTGTGTGTGTGTGTGTGTCACAAAAATGCCATGCATCAAGGGTAATTGGTTAATACAGTGTTCTTGGATTCTACTTTTTAGCCTTGACAGTAACTTGGCACATAATCCTGAGCAAATAATCTTGTGATCCAAGACTCAGACTTCTTTACTAAACTTAGATCATCCCCAAGGTCCTTTCAAGGCCCATGACTCCTTAAAAGAGACATGATTTATAAATCACAAACATTACCTTTGTGATTAATAGGAAAAAATATGAAATACTTTTGAAGCCTTACCCAATTATTTAATATTAGTTCTGGATAACAGATTTATGCTTGAAGTTATCCATAAATCTTACCCTTCTTGTCTCAATTGGCGACAGCCTTGGAGTACAGAGGATACCATGTGATTGTGATGCAATACATTTTGCAAACAAAAGGGCTTTGTTTTGGTCATTGCTAGATCCCCAGTTCCCAGAACAATGGATTTAAAATTTTCTAAATGAATAAACAAGAAAGTGCCAAAATGGAGGGATTTATAAAACCCAATAGGAAAACAGAGTGAAGGATAATAATTGAGTCTATACGAGTGAACTAGGTTTTGCCAAGCAGAAAAGGAGGAAAAGATATTCCAGGCAAAGCCAAGTGTGTTGTGGCAGAACTGTGAGTCATTTTCAATATCTTTCTTTCCTTCCCCAGGAAAGGAATTCCTAGGCCCATGCCAACTGGAATGAAGATTACATTTCCCACCTCCCTTGTGGCTTTGTCAACTGACTAGGTCTTAGCCCATAGGGTTAGCTATTCCTTTGAGGCAGTGTCCTTAAATGGAAGCGGGCGAGCTTTTCTTCATCTCCTTCCTGCTTCTGACTGGCTGGATACAGATATGATGGATATGGTGACTTGGACTGTGTTAATTTAGCCAGAATTCCCTTTCCTGTATGCTTCCAGTTAGGGCAGGCCGCAGAAGGTTTGTGTAGGAAATCTAGAGAGCTTCAGCCATTTTGTAGTTCTCACACCTTGTTGCTGATCTGAGGATTTTCCTCGTTGATGTGAGGCAACAACTGCCCCATCTTCCCCTGGATTTTCCTTCAGCATCTTACTCCTGAGCCCAGCATGAGTGTTAAGCTCTGTGACAATGAGCTATGGCTTCTGCAGGATACTCACACCACCAAAGGTAGAGGCAGTAAAAGTTGGCATGAGTTTCAGTCTGTATTCATGGGCTCAAACCTCATGCTTGTGGGTTTGGGCTTGTTCTTGATCCCAGCATCCCTTCCAGACTCTTCCTGCCTGGCAGACTTCACGCTGCAGGTTCAGATGTGAGCACAGCAGTCTTGCAGAGACTGCGCCCACAATCACCAGCTCCGACAATGCAGGCAGATCACATCCTGCGCACACAGATAGCCATCCCAGTGCTGCTTCTCTGCTGACACCCCGTGCTGAGAGTGGAGTGCCACCGAAACAAATGCCTGAACATGTGTGAGTGAGCTTGGAACCAAGCAGCGGGGGAAGCTAGAAGGAGTTTGAGAAGCATGTTAGAGAAAACCCAAGTTTCTCTGAATAGACTGTTGGTGGAAATCTGCGCCCTGAGGATGCTGGTGGTAAGGACTCAAAAGGTAGGAACACAGGAGGGAGGTTCCTGTGATGTAGTGGCAGAAATAGTAGCAGCACTGGTGTCTTCAGTGTGTGGAGAGCAGGCCCACGTGGAGACCATGCCTAACGGACTTGGTGTTCTAGCTGAGCTTTCCACACACACTGTTGAAGGTACGGCCTGCGTATAGCGAGGTGTGAAAGGAAAGAGATAAACTGAGAAGACTGTGAAACGGATGATTTTGAAAATGTGCAGCCTCTTCAGACAGCACACGTTGATACCATTAAATGGTTGTGAGTAAAGGTCAATTCCAAGTCGAAAGTCAAGGCCAAAAGTGTGACCGTAAAACCTTTTCAAAGGTCAAACGTGGTTCCTCCGAGTACTATCCACTCACACAAAGGGCCCTTTGGAAACACTCCGTGTGCCTCTTGGCCCTCTTCCTCCAGCACTGGGGCCTCCAGGCAGCTCCTCTGCCCCAGCGGCTCTGCAGCAGAACCAAGGACAGAGAGGATCTTGCAGGTGTGGGTTTGTCGAATGGAGTTGACTCACAAGAGGCTCACAAAGTTCTTGAGAGAATCTTATCCCCTAAATGGAGATTTTAAGCCTTTTTCATCTCATGGTATACATAAACTAATCACTAAAATTCTGTGGCACACCAAAGAATGTATTTTTTGTCAATTTGACAAAAAAAATAGGTATAATTTTGATCATTCACACTGGACTGCTATTGTTGTATTGGCTGTTGTCATTTTTTTACTTGACAATCTAAGGGAAAAGAGATCAGTGCCCCTGACTAAAAAGTCAGGTATTGCATGTTTTAGAAGTTTTGTGGCACACCAGTTGAAAATCTCTACCCTAAAACACTGCCAGTTTAGACTGAGAGGGATGAAATAATACAAAATGATGTTATTTGGAGAGTATAGTATTGGATGGTATGTTCCCCAAAATATCCAGAACTAATCATTATTTAAAAAAAATAACTCACTATAAAGATTAAAACCTAAAAAAACCCAAACCCACTTTATTAATTTTAACTTAATTTTTAAAATGAGAATTAACAGTATTTATTAGCTGTAACAAGTAAAAACAGTTGTCCAACACAAAACATTTTATATGCAAATAATAGTCACCCAAGACCCACATGACTCCACCTCCCCTACCATCACCTCCTGAAGTTCTTTTTTTAAAAAAATATATTTTATTGATTTTTTACAGAGAGGAAGGGAGACAGACAGGGATAGAGAGTTAGAAACATCAATGAGAGAGAAACATCGATTCAGCTGCCTCTTGCACGCCCCCTACTGGGGATGTGCCCGCAACCCAGGTACATGCCCTTGACCAGAATCGAACCTGGGACCCCTCAGTCCGTAGGCCAACGCTCTATCCGCTGAGCCAAACCAGCCAGGGCCTGAAGTTCTTAATATGGGTCGGGGTAGCCTTGAATTGGGAGTCAGGGGATTTGGGTTTCAGGCCTCGAGCTGTCAGTACTGTGACTTTGGGCAAATCTCTGAACCTTATCCATAGTTTTCCCACTTGTAAAATGACAATGATCAATGATAATCAGTCCCAATCCAGGAACCACTATTTACCTTTACTAATTCACTTGAAATATTATTTCAGGATGAAAAAATTACAAAGTTGCCTTTTAATAATTTTTAATATGCCCATTTAATATTTTAGTAGCTAAAAGGCAGTGTCACTCTCTCATTGATGTTTTTTAATTCAATGAACTGAGTAATGTAAATTATAAGACTTTGCATTTCTCCATGAGATCTAAAAAAATCTATTTTCAATTTGGAAGGGGGACACGGGGACCTATAAATGCTCTCATGTATCTTGAATTGGCGAGTGAAGATTGCTTACCTCTGGATGATGCCGTCTCTCCAGGACACCTTTCCGTGCTGACATTGTGTGGCTCTGTCCCAACTTTGCCCTTAGACTCACGTATCTTTCCTCATAGTCTCGTGCTTCAGACACCATTCTTGTCCTGGCCGGTTTTGCCCAGTGGATAGAACATTGGCCCGCAGACCGAAGGGTCCTGGGTTTGATTCCAGTCAAGGGCACATGCCTGGTCGGGGCTTGTGCAGGAGGCAACCAATTGATGTGTTTCTCTCACATCAGTATTTCTCTCTGCTTTTCCCTCTCTCTTCAACTCTCTCTAAAAATGGAAAAATATCCTCAGCTGAAGATAAAAAAACACACAAAAAACTATCCTTGCCCCACCCAAATAGTCACCTTATCTATCTATATAAAATCCTAATATGCAAATAGACTGAACGGCAGAACAACCAAACAACCAAGCAACTGAACAACCGGTCACTATGACGTGCGCTGACCACCAGGGGGTGCGCACAGAACATGGTGGATGTCGGCAGCAGGTGGCCGAGTGCAGAACATGGCAGGCATCGGCTGTGGCAGGATGGTGGAGCAGATGAGCGGGCGCGCCAGACCAAGGCAGGGCACTGGTTGCTGTCATTGGGTCGAGCCTCTGGTGGTTACTGAAAATTCTTTGCTCCCGCGCGCCGTGGTCCCGCCGGGTACTTGCACCTGCTGCTGGTGCCAGCCCTGCTCACACCTGCTGCTGGCACCAGAGCCGCTGCTTGCACCTGCTGCCAGCACCCAGCACAGGCCCTGATCACTCGGTGCCATCAGTGGGTGTGAGCGGTAGCTGCCGGCCCCAATCACCCCTCAGGGCTTCTCCACCTCCCCCTGCTCCTCAGGGGTGATCTGGGCAGCAGCCACCACTCGTACCTGCTGACGGTGCCGGCCCTGCTCACACCACTGCTGGTGCTGGACCCAATTGCTCTGCACTGTCAGTGGGTGCGAGTGGGGCCAGCGCCGTCAGCGTGTGGGAGTGGCGGTGGCAGGAGTGGGGCTGCTGGCAGATTGGGGGCCGGGGGCCATGGCGGGAGGGGTCAGGTGGGGATGCAGAGGATGGGCCAAGACCCGCCCCTCTGCCCACCACAGCCTCGCTGCCCACAGTTCCTTTCAAGGTGCACGAATTCGTGCACTAGGCCCCTCATCTATATATAAGAGGCTAAGCGACAGAATGACTGAATGACCAGAATGACCGGTCACTATGATGCTCACTGACCACCAAGGGGCAGATGCTCAATGCAGGAGCTGCCCCCCGGTGGTCAGTGCGCTCCCACAGCGGGAACGCCGCTCAGCTGACCGACCCATCCCGGCAGCCCACCAGCCTGGCGGCAGCCACTCACTTCCTCAGTAATCCTGCAGGTCCAATCTCCGGAGAACAGGCCAGGCACCAATGGACAGCACCGCCGGCATGATCCTGACAGTGCTGCTGGCCTCCTGGAAGTCAGCCTCGGGCATCATGGCCACTTCCCCTCCCTAGACACTCTGCAAGGAAGAAACAATATAAAAGCAGCCGCCAGGTGGCTCCCAACAACCAGTGAGAATGTCAGCGGGATGGATCCAGATCCCAGGCCTCCAAGGGTGTCCCACTGCCCACCCGGAGGGCCGATCGCATCCTGCACCCCCCACTTGGGACCCCATCTGTGCACGAATTCGTACATCAGGCCTCTAGTCTATATATATAAAAGCCTAAGTGACTGAATGACTGGTCACTGTGATGCTCACTGACCACCAGGGGACAGACATTCAACGCACAGGATCGGGCTCCCTGAAACCGGCTAGCCGACATCCCCCAAGAGGTCCCGGATTGCGAGAGGGCACAGGCCAGGCCGAGGGACCCCACCGGTGCATGAATCCATGCACCAGGCCTTCAGTGCTTATATAACTTTCTGTGCCTCTAAATGTACCCTTGGAGTAGAAACATACCTGGACAGTCTGGCTCACCCAGTAGCTGGGTCAGGTGATTACAGTTGGATTAACCTGGCAAACTCAGGGATCTAAGCCCATAGTTAAGGAGCTCAAGGATGGATAGGCCCCTAGTGAGGAAACCCCTCTCCCTCCCTCCTATCTTTCACCACCCAACCCACATAAGCACACATACTACATAAAATGCAAAAAAAAAAAAATGTCCTTAACTCATAGGTCCACCATGAAAATTACCGTTGGCCTTTGGGAATTTTTAATCCTTTTAAAGAAGCCTTTGGTCATGTAGGTATCCAGTAGTAACTGCTGGCTTTCTGAGGTGGTGTCCGATAGATTAGGACTGATAGAAATACAGAGAGGGTATATAATATGCACATTTGACATGTGCAAATTTAGCTACACATGAGAGAGGGAAAGAAAGAACAATCTACACAGTGAGAATGGTTCTGCTCTCCGTTCTGTTCCACGTACCTCGGCACTGGGGTGATCGTGACACTGGAAATGGCTTTCATGCCATCCTTAAATGGAGAGCCTCACCTTCGTGCTCTGGAGATGGCTGCGGAGCTCTAACCATCAGGTCTGCATGCTCTTCAGCCAGGAACAAGGGAAAAAAAGCTTCTCCAAACTGACTTTGCCCTTGTCCCCAAAAAGGTGCCCTCTTGTGTGCTCCTCCCGACCACTCTGCTGACCTCATTGCTTAGAACTGGATCACATCACCCTAGTTATATGGGAAATCAAGGGGGGTTGATGTTTTTCTTAAAAAGCTGGGAACATTGCTACCCCAGTAAAATCAATGTTCTGGCAGTGATAGTGAGTAAAAAGCAGTCTCTACTGTCACCACTTTTGTTTATTCTCACAGCTAAGTCATCCCTATATCTGCTTTTGACTCATGAGTAATAACAAGAAAAGAACTATGCATTTTCTCTCTCACTTTCATAATATATAAAAATCAATAGAATGAATGTAATAAACAGTAGAAGCAGCTAAATATGTAAAGCATAGTCCATCTATGGAATGGAATATTATGTAGCCATAAAAATTTGAAAATTAGATTTAATGACATATAAAATATTCATCTTATATTAAGTGAAAAATGAGCTTCCAAATATAATCTTATTTTCAAAAACTGTTATAAATGTATAGTATGTGTGTTAAATGTGCTTTATACACACACACAGACACATAGGGAACAAATGGCTGGGAATGTACACCATGATGCACTGGAGTGATTGTTCAGGAGTCTGCTAGGCTTTCCCCACTTCCTCGTTGCCTTACCCTGCAGCCACGTGAGAATGGAGTGGTGTACAAGGCAAAGGCTATGTCTTGAGAACCCAGGTAGACATAGAATATACCAGCACAGTTGAGAAGAAAGCAATTTATTATATGCCCTTTCTGCCCCATTTATTTTGACCTTCGTTGAAATGAAATTTCCCCAGGTAAATGTGCATTTTGCTTTAAACCCAAACTGTCCCCTCCTAGTAGAGGGCTGGTGATCGGATTTGACACATTATACTCAGAGCCAGAGTGTGAACTGCAGCCATCTCTACCTCTGTGTGTGGGGTGTGTGGGGTGTGTGTGAAGTGGCGATTGGTGATGCTCAGCTTGCCTTGGGAGTCATTGTGGTATCTATACGTTTCAATGAGTTTCCATACAGTGGTTTCCAGGAAGCCTTGTTTGCCGAAGTGGGAAGAGAGTCCACTCGTAAACACAAAGGTCTCAAGTCATGTTAATCTTAATGCAATCACATGACCGTTATGTGGGGAAAGTGTTCCAGAATACTAGCCCCGAATTTACTGTACAGCAGCCAATTTACTGTCTCTGGGTTCTCTTTCCTTAATAATTCAAATCCAAAGATCTCATTATTTAATCCAAGGTTTTATAAATGTTCTTTTGAAATATGCTTTCTTTCTGAGCCTCACTGTCATCAAGTTTATGCCTGATGCTAATATGCATTTGACTATAATTTCTGGAAATCTTTCTATAGTTATTTTTATGCACGCCTCCTCCCTTTACATATTTCCTGTGCCCCTGTTTTTTTCTGCTCAGATTGCCTAAGAGTCTGTAGTGACAGCAGAAGTGAGCTTAGACCTTTACATAGTCAAGGTCACTGCTATTGAGACGCTGCTTTATCAGTTTGGATTTGTCATTACTGGGGGGTGTGGGGGGGAGATGTTTGCCTCCACATGCCTTCAGTCCAGCACAGACTCTGAAAAGTGTTCCTAATCATAGAGCCTATCAGGTGTGGTTTGAACAAACCCCAGAGCAACAACAACAAGAACAGAAATCCTCAGGGCCTGTCTGAATATACTGCCTGCTTTAATGAAAATAAGACTGATTCCCTTTAGATAGCCTCTGGCTATACAGAGGCAGCCAAGCCACCAGCACCTTGCACTGTTCATTTAAGTCACCTTTCCTTTGAGAAAGTCAACCTTTTTCCTCTCTGGCCACACAAAGAAGTTAGTATTTCCCAGCTTCGCTCATGGCACAACTTTGACTCAAGGAAGGGCAGTCACGAGGGAAAGCTAAGCACACCATCCTGGGGTGGGACCCAGGGCTCTGCATGGGAGTGCACACACCTCAGTGTGAGCGGATTCACTGGGGCATGGCATGAAAATATCAGAATGCTCTGTATCTGTTTTTTATCTCATCCTTTGAATATTACTATTTATGTGTGTGATCTGTGATGTACAGAAAATGTCAGTATAATGTACATGTATATACCATATAAACAAGTACATATCAAGTTGAAGGTACATAACCCAGAATATTTGGAGACCACTGGTCCGGATTACACAGTTTATAAATTATGGATGGTTTTTACCTCATAAGGAATAAAAACTCTTGCTCAAGAATTTCCTCTTGCTCTTGTCTAGCCAAATTTATAATAAGGGGAAACTTTGTTATTACTTTCAGAGACACATATCACAGGGGGTAGGGGACATAGTAATCTGTTTTTGCTGTAGAAGAGCAGTGGACAAGATGAATTTTACCTTGAGAAGGCAGATTGGAAAGGTTTTATGGAAGAGGCTTCTCAAAAGAAGACTGGCATTGAGAAATGGTGATAGAATTTTGATGAGAGAAGTTGGGTAAAGGGCCCTTTGCGAGCTCTGGAAATGGATGCTCTTCACAGATGTTCTACATCAAGTCCAGGGGCCAGACCCTCCTACCCACACAGACCAGGCATTGTGAGCTCCCTCCAGCTGAGAGCAATCCTAAGAGAAGGAAGGAATCGAGTCCTGTGTGGGCAGCCTCCCAGGAAGCGGGCCAATGCGTGTTTCAGTCCTGCGATTGGCATGCCCTAGCACCCACCTCGGGCATGATGAACTGAGTGCTGTTAGTTGTATAAAAGGCACCATTGCTTCTTTGCTATTGGGATCCAACCACTTTGAGGATGTTGGAATGATAGCAGAAATTTGATTTCCAGGGGACCTAAATTCAAGCATTGAGGGTGTATCCTATATAATAAAAGGCTAATATGCAAATTGTCCCCTCAACCGGGAATTCAACGGGAAGTTTGACCAGGGGGCGGGGCTGGCTGGCCAACCACCCTCGGCCCCTCCCTCGGCTGGCCCCACCCCTGATAGGTGCTCCCCCCCCCCATGCCAACCAGGGGCAGGGCTGCTGGCCAAATGCCTGCAGCCACTCCCCTCGACCAGCCTGGCCCAACCCCACCCGTGCATGAATTTGTGCACCGGGCCTCTAGTAGGTATATAAGACAAGCTATGAGGGTATATAGGATATATAGGACAGGATATTTCTAAAACATCTTGGCACCTAAAGGCCCTCAGAACAGCCCTAACTCTTCTTGAGAAGACCATATGGCGAACTTTATTGATCAGCCACTCGCCCTGACTAAACCCTATTACCAACCCCACCAGGCACTTAGAGAAATTCCGCATTGAAATGCTTTGTCCAGGAGCAAGGAATCTGCCCCAGTAGCAGACAAAAGCGTCCTGTCCATTAAATACAAGTGTCCAGTTTCCAAATTAGTCCACTCAATGGTTTTCGACATTATTTTGCTTGACGTCTTTCAAATCTCTCTACAATTATTAGGTCTTCTGATCTCATGGAAACTTTGGCAGGCCAAATTACAGTTCTTATAACTGAGGAAATTGGGGCTTCGGGGTTACGGGATGAGCCAGAGTTCCACTGCCAGTAAGTAGCAGCTGGGGGCCTGAGTGCTGATGAGCCTGATTTCCGGTATTCTTTCCACTTCCCCACATGTCTCCTCTGCATCACTGTCAGATCCCTCTCTTAGAAGACAGAACCAAAGCCTGAGATTGGAAAAGTTTCAGTGTTAAAAAATTAACATTGAAACATTCCATTTTGTTTTATTTGGGGCCAAAGTGCCAGAATCACTAGCAAATTAGAGACTAAATAGACACAAACGTAATGAGCCAGGAGATGGTGGAGGTCTGCCAGGACCCATTCCTGCTTTGGGAATTCACATATCCTGCTGATTGAGAGAGATGCTGTTGGTTTTGGAAATACCGTGAGGAAGCACAATTGTGGGAGTTTTTCATCTCAAGTTTCTAGGAAGTGTAGTCTGAAGACAGAAGAGACTAGAGGATGCCCAGCCATGCATAGAAGCCTTTGCTGTGCCTGGTCAGGGTTGGACCCTTCCTCTTGAACACCGGCAAGCATTTACCTGCTCACTGACGGCGGCCTCTTCCTCCCGGGTGAGCATGTGGCTAAGGGAGAAGACTGGTTTCTCTTGTTCTCATGGGCTACACCGGTCAGGAAGCCCTACTTTGATGGTCGGTGAGAGTTATCAGAGCCTGGAGACCCAGAACGTTAGGAGTGTCCTTTCACCAGGGAATTTCCAGTGAGGTCAGCACATCTGTTGTCTCCTCATCGATAAGCCCACAGAAACTCAGAAGTGCAAGGTTCGTGTTTGCATCTGCGAGATGTGAGTGAGCAGATGCTTGTCAGCATTTCCACTCCCAGCCTCTCAGGTCCCCTCAGTCTCCAGCCCTTTGTAAGTCAACCATGAACACTCACCACAAGGAGCAATTTGAGGCCATTTCTTTAACGGCTGAGAACATGTATTTTTTCAAATGATAGAGTTCAGACCAGCGTGACCTTTCCCAGTGAGCAGCAGAGAAGGGGTGTGGCTCTGAGATACACAGCACAATAAAGGGTTCTGTTTCCAAGACTGAAACTGGGTAGGGAGGGTGTCCCTTAGGGACCATCTTTTTGAGTTTCACCCAGAAGATAAAGAAAATTATGGGGATTCTGTAGAGCCCAGAACATTTTTCCCCTGAGGGCCTGGAACCGGGTAGAAGCAGGTAGCAGGCACAACAGTCCTGGATTTAGTTGTCAGAGACTCCCCGATTTCTGTCACACGGCCTTTGCGGATGATCAACGTTGGCTTTCTCAGTGTGACTCATTACTGTCTGTGTTTCTACACTATCTTCTTTTTGGGGAGAAGGCAAAAGTTCAAGCTGTAATGATTACATGCGGCAGTGAACCCTTTTGAACAGTTTCTTAGACATAGTTGGGATCTTGGCTTTTTTTTCACAGAACAGCAATCTGTAACGGGTTAATGTGGCAAGAAGTCACGGCCTCCACAAGGCCAGCTGTTCAAAGGTGAAAAGGTAACTGCAGTGCTCGGTGTGCTTTGTCTGCATAACCTTGTTCAGGTGACTTGTGGTGGGAGTTGTTACCTGGGCCTCATGCACCAGGAAGGAGTCTAGGAGAGGATGCATAGAACGGGGGGAAGCTTCTCAAGGTTTCTGCAGACACCAAAGATGCCTCTCGTGCTGGTGGGCCTTTCAGAGTCCTCCAGCTAAGCTGCTTGCCAGCATCCTGAAAGCCAAGTAGACCATCCGTTTCCTATGGTGACACATATGTGAGCTGGATCAGTTGCCTGCAGACCAGTGAACTGGATCTGCATGTTTTCATTGCACCAATTTCTGGGGTGTTAGGGTCACAAACAAACACTGTCCACACAGCACAAAACCGAAATGCTTAATTGCAAAAATAGAGGCTTTGATGGTAAGCCCCTGGCCATGCATTTGTGAAAGCTGAGTGAAATAGCAACTTTTAATGAGGCAACCAGCTTTGCTATAATAATACTAGAGCATTTCACAAACGAATTCATTTCAAGAAAGGCCAAGTAATTATGAGAATTAGAGGTGCTTAGGGTTGTGAGGAATCTACTTGGCCTCAGGTGTTGGGACATTCTTTGAACTCCAGTGATCTTCACCACCTGCTCGTTCAGCCAACCTCCTCTTCTCATCATCTGGAAGTGCTCCCCAGCAGAACTCTCAGCTTCCAAGTCTACTCTTGGAAAACAACCTCCAAACAGTTCCTCTCTCTCCACAGCTGCTGCGGCTTTTTATTTGTATTTTTTTAACCATTTGGCTCATGACCTTCCGTGATATCTGCAGCCTCACTGGCACACCTTACCTTTCCTTTTGCATCCCATGCTGGCATGCCTGCAGTCTCCCACCTAGTGTGTCTTTGGGGACTTCGTCCATGCTGGCATTCAACTACTAAACAAACATTGACGTGCCCTGCTGTGAGCCTCCTCTCAGCCACCTGTCTCCTGATCGTCCCCTCCATTCCACTCTTCTCCTTCCATTATGCTAAGTCATGTGCCCATAACAGTCTGTGCGTATCTGCATCAGTGAATTATTCTGTAATTTCTCAGCCTTCCCCACTGGATTAGTGTGCTCTACCTAGTCTACTCACCTTTGGAGGAGTACAGGTAGTGTTTAGAGTTAGACAATCTATCTCTACTGCTTAGTAGCTGTTAAGCTATTAATGTAGATGGTAAAGCACTTAGCATAATTCTTTCTATGCAGTAAATGCAAAATAAATACATGTTGAATAAATAAATGTCACAGGAACACCCTTAGAAGACTCCCTAAATGGAAAATATTTATCCTTTAAGCACTTGTAGTGACAAGGAGCTCCTTCCATTGTTGAATAACTCTAATTATAGTTTAACTCTAACTATATGGTGCGACTCCCACTAGTTTTATTGACATAAATTACACCCCGCCCCCCTCAATGTCCTCTGCTATGCTGGGGAATCTTGGGGATCTCTCGGGGTCCCCTGTCATGTGTATCAGAGGCCAGTCCCTTGAGTATCTGGCTGTTGTGGGAGGGTCACTCCTGGGCAAAGCTCATTTCACTAGAGCTGCTGCCCCCACCACTGCGGCCTTAGGACAGGAATCACACCTTCCTCTGTACTGCTTTGCCGGAGTGTGGTTGAGGACTTTTTCCCACAATCCCTCAGGGCAGTAGGAGTCAAAATTTGTGAGACGTTGATCAAATCTTAGTGAAAGCAGAGGGACAGTGAATGGGAAAGAGCCCAACATGAGTCAGTGCCTGGGACAGGCTCCCTCCCCTGCAGCAGGAAGCCTGCTATTCCTGGCAGCTCACGGCCCCAGGGGGCACCTCAGGGCCTCAGGGTGCCCCCTTCCTGGGAGATCTAGGAAGTCGGACTCCAGGTCCCAGAATGCTCATTTCCTGCCCCAGCACTGACCTCTGCTGAGGACAGCGGGCAGGGAGCCTTCCCGTTCTTCAGGGGAAACCCCACCCGCATAATCACAGTGATTCATGACCAGTGCATTCCCCCAAAGCTCCATCATTCAGTCTTGCCTCTTGCTACTTGGTTGTTAATGAAAACAGTAGCTACCGCATCTGGTTTATCAAACAAGCCCAGTTCATAGAAGGGTCAACTACGGAATGCTTTTCTTTTCCTACAGTCACTGCCCGCAACTCTGCAGTGTTCACAGTCTCCCTGTGTGTCCTCTGACAACATCTTGGGCAGATCTCTAAAGTCACCATCACGTTGGGGGGGTAAAAAAACCTAATCCAGTCTAGACTAATTTAAAACTTCAATCGTGCCCAGCCAGAGTGGCTCAGAGGCTGAGCATCGACCTATGAACCAGGAGGTCATGGTTCAATTCTGGTCAGGGCACATGCCCGGGTTGTGGGCTCAATCCCCAATGTAGGGTGTACAGGAGGCAGCCAGTCAATGATTCTCTCTCATCATTGATGTTTCAATCTCTCTCTGCCTCTCCTTTAAAATAGATAAATAATCAATCTTCAATCTTACTGTAATACACTGAGTATGTCTCCCTTCCCAGGCCTGGCTGGTTCCCCCCGGAGGGCTTGGAGTGCCTCAGGGCTTCCTTGCTCCATGGGCACCCTCCTCTCCTACCTGCTAGCTTCCTCTCTGGGTAGAGCTAGGATCGACAGACAGGAGAGACAGACACGTTACGTACCTGGGGTGGTAAAGGCCCATGGCCAGTGATGGCTGGCTGTTGGCTCCCTCTTTGTGGCAGGCATCCAAATCTGGCTCCCTCATTTGGTGAATTTCCCAAAGCCCCCATGGGGGCCTCCCACATCACCACTTCCACCATCTGCTCCTACTCTTGGTGATTCACGCCAGGGTTTCTTGTTATCAGAATTCCTGTTCCTGGCAGCAAGTTCTCTTGGGTGGGATACCGGTGAGAGCCTGAGGCTTGGCCGCCTTCCACCGTGTTCCTCTGATCCCAGGGAGAAAAATCACGTGGCCATGACCCAACACTAACTGCTGGGATGGAAGCTGCACTCTCCTACATCTCTTTGCTCTGCCTCCTCCTCCTACTTGTCCTCCCCTATCAGATTGGACAGAGGGAGGCCAGCCTCTCTGTGGGATAAGGAAACACCCAATTCGTGAGAGAGAAGGGGCAGGATGTGGCACCCCAAGGGTACAGGCGACTCCCCGGGATTCTTCCCTCCTGGCTCTTGTCTGCTTCTCGGGACTGGGAGCCGGTGACAGAGATGAAGGTTGGGGAGGCAGAGCCAGGTCAAGCCACTTCTTGATAAGTCCTGAGAGGGATGTCTGATCCCTGCTCATGTATCATTTATTGTTTGGTCCTTGACACTTTGTCCTCCGCATTGGATTCCCAGAAAACTTCCCTAGAACGTTGTGTTGTCGTTACCCAATACCAGACATTGTATTCGCACCATCATATATATGATCTCATGTGAGCCTTAAAGCCCTATATATTATTACCTATATTTTATTGGTGAGGGGAGAAGGGTAGAGGGGTAGATTAATTAAAAACACACACCTCATAGTCACAGAAAAAAATTCTTTTGAAGAGACCCAACCCATCCACCCAGGCTCTTCTGGATCCTTGGTTTTTGATTCTGTTCTATTTTGGTTCCATACCTTCACCCTTGGTCTCCCCACAGACTGGCATCCCAATTTCAGGTTTAACATCTCAGAAGCCTCTTCAGAACAAGTTCTCTGGTACTGCCATCTGGCTCCCTCATTTGGTGAATTTCCACTATCCCAGCCACAGGGAAGAAGACATACTTTGCCCTGAGCACGGCCACGGCCTGTGGGACCTGCCAGCTTTTGCCCATTTCTCACCTCCTAGGGAAGGGACACTGCACAGGTGTGATCAGTAGGGAAGGGACACCCACAGGCACTCCCAGTTCTTTTTAGTCGATTCCAGGGAGACTCCTTGACATGGCTGATGAACGCAAGACAGATTCTTGTCCCTCTGGAAGGCTGGATCCAATCGAGTTTGGAAAAAAAAATTTGCACTAGACCAAGATTTATTCCCATCTGGTGGTTCTCTAACCTTTTCTTATCAGTTTTTGCAACGACAGAACAAAGTTATTTTGGGCAAGGGTTTGTCGTTTACAGCTCAGTTCCTTCAGTTTGAACAAGCACTGCTATTTATAGTTATCTAATTTCATTGGCTTAATTTATGTATCTGAAAGGATCTGCACTAATTGTGGGCGATTATCAGGAGGGAAGTGTGCGCTCATGCCCCTCAGGAGATCTGTTTGTGGGCCGATGGTTCTAAAATCCCACTTTTAACCCAGTGGGTAGAAAATCAATTTTATGGATCTTCAAACATGCATAGTAACCATCATGAATAATACAGTTAAATATTAAAGTGGTAGTAGCACATTTTACATTTTTCTAGCTAAACACAGTTACCCATGTTTCTACTGTATATTTCCAAGGGTATTTCTAGTGTTACACTACCAAGCGGGGCTTCGACCCTCTGCATAGATTACTAGGAGTAATCAAGGTCAGTGGCACAGCTGGGAGACGCAGGCCTTGGCCACAGGAAGACCTTGTAAGGCATAGGGAATGATAGGACTGGATTCTCTGAGACGCAGATGGAATGAAAAAGCATGATCTGTCCAAGCACAGCTCACCCTCCTCTCAGGTGCTTGATATGTATCTTTCTAATCCAGCCTCTCATTGGAATAGAGTTCTATTTCTTTATCAAAAGTTAGATGAGGGTACTCTTCTCAAAACGGGAAAGCATTTTTTTTCTTTTTTAAAATATATTTTTATTGATTTCAGAGAGGAAGGGAGAGGAAGAGAGAGATAGAAACATCAGTGATGAGAGGGAATCATTGATTGGCTGCCTTCTGCACGCTCCCTACTGGGGATCGAGCCCGCAACCTGGGCATGTGCCCTGACCAGATATCGAACCCGGGACCCTTGAGTCTGCAGACCGACGCTCTATCCACTGAGCCAAACCAGCTAGGCGGGAAAGCATTTCTGTTGCTTATAGAATACAGTTAGAAATTACTAGCTGCACTCCTTACCCACACTATTCCCCCCATGATGCCATTTTCTCTAACACCGGGGGCCGGGGTTCCTTTTGAGATTTGAGCAGGTGACCTCAACATCCTACACTCTTTCAGTAGAAAAGGTTCCTCCGATTCTTCCATCAGTATGTGCACCACAGCCCAGGTGGTGACATTACCTCATGGGATTCTGGTACCCCGTCTGCAGACAGACAGGCATGAAATGGACATCTTGTGCGAGCCTTGGAGAGAATGAAGTTAATTTTGAAAGCTACTTTTACTAAGTTAAAAATAGCACATTACAAAGAATAAGGCTAATTAGCCTAATTTCTTTTACTGACGTTTTTAAAAATAAGTTAGCCAAAACCGGTTTGGCTCAGTGGATAGAGCGTCAGCCTGTGGACTGAGAGGTCCCGGGTTCGATTCCGGTCAAGGGCATGTACCTGGGTTGCGGGCACATCCCCGGTGGGGGATGTGCAAGAGGCAGCTGATCGATGTTTCTAACTCTCTCTATCTCTCTCCCTTCCTCTCTGTGAAAAATCAATAAAATATATTTTTAAAAAAATAAAAATAAAAATAAGTTAATTACCTTGTACTTTATTTAGCTCAGGAATTATCGGCTACTAGAATTTTAATTTTTGTAGCTCTTTACTTCTAATTCCTATGTTCTTTGAGTTTGGGCAGATCCTATCCTCCCAAACTGTACACATTCCTTTTAGACACTCTTTTGGGGCAGAAGCAAAGAATAGATGTATTAAGTTTACTTTCATGGAATTAAAATCATCAAAGTTCATCATTTCTGTAAGATGAGGGAGAATATGTTTAGCCTGAACTACAGCTACTAGGTAGGGTGTTCTAATCATACCTCAAAGGCACCCTTAACACAGCATGAAGAAAACAGATACATTTTAGAGGTTAAAACATACTTCAAATCTTTTAAAAATATATTCATTGGTAAATTCTTATTGTTTTCTTTTAAACACTCTTTTCATTCTTGATTTTTGCTACCTATTTTTGAAGCCATAAAAACTGTAAATTAGCAATGATCAAGTAAATGTAGTGTTTTAAAACAAAGAAAACAAAGTTATAAACAGCCAGATGTTTATCATGGTGGTCGGCCGGCATGGGTTAAGAATCATCAGTATTTTCTAACTGAAATGTGTAGAGAAACAAAGAAAAGAAAAACCCCACAAATGTTTTGTCTTACACAGATCTGCTCTGCTGTGGTCCATTATGGATTCTACTCCAGCCTTTGGAGACACAGATGTGAGAGGGATGGGAGGAGGCACTGAAGGTTTCTAGGTGCATTGAATTCTGCTTTCCTAGTGAGCGTGGGTGTGCCAACCAGCTCTCAGCAAATCTGACTAACCTTCTGTGATGAACTGGGATGTGGTATTTAGCAAGGAACAGGCACTCCTATGATCTGAATATGAGGTGCAGATCCATTACTAATTTCATACTCTTTCTGTTTACTTTTATCAGCAAATTGCATTTAAAAATCGCATGAACTATTCTTCCCAATTAATGTGTTTGGTAGCACTCTCTTAAAGGTTAACAATGACCTCCTTAGTGTCACAGCCCAACAGCCAGCTCCCATCCTACTGGACTCTTACTGACATTACTGACGACCTCTACTCAGTGCTTCCAGGATCTCTCTCTCTCTCTCTCTCTCTCTCTCTCTCTCTCTCTCTCCCCTCTAACTTTCCTTTCTCGGTATCTTTGGCAGCACTTGTCATTGTGCCTGGTCCATGAGTTAATATTTCCCAGGAGATCGTCTTTAACTGTCTTCTATTTTTTACCGTTCTCATTCACTCCCATGGCTTCAACTACAATTTATGAGGCACCCATAATTCCAAAATCTGTGACCCCGTTTGACCTGAGCTCCAGGCTTTCCTGAGCTCTAGACTTTTGTTTCAAGTAAATCCTGCCCAGCCTCCCTGAGGTAACCTCAACAAGCCAGCAGAGCGCGTGGTCCCCACTCCGCGTGGAGCACAGCCTCCAGGATGGCTGCTGAGGTACCATGTCCCGCATGCACGCCCGTGAGAGAGGCAGAGGCTAGGTCTGGGGGCGGCACAGGTGGTAGTTCCTTCTCTGGTTGTTGGCATTTGTTCGGAAAATCATGCTGTTTTATATCACAAATGCCTCAAGGGCGGGAATCAGCCCTTAATTTGTCCTTATGATCACCTTGTTTTTAGGTGAGCCTAAAAATGTTAGTGATGATAATTTTTGTGGTATCAGAAAACCCTTGATTAAAAAAATGTTTTAACGAAACAACACATGATTTCTCTATCTTAAAAAAGGCCTGCAATTTAAGAACCAGGTAAAGTACACTGATTACATTTGTTTTTGAATGTATCTGCAGCCATCAGTGCTCCTGCTGCTTCTTCCTCAACCTTCCACAATCGTCTCACACAGCCCTCACAATGGCCCACACAAAGGAGCTGGCGGCAACCTATATTTTTAAATGTACAGTCTGGCTTTTCCTTCCACAGTAAGGACAGAAACCAAAGCTGAAACCATTATCACCTGCAAACTGATTCCTTCTCTGGGTTCCTATATCAGTGCTGTTTTTCTCTTTCCTAAAATGAGAAAAGTAACGCCAAATGTGCTGGTTTGTGAAAAGGATTAATTAGGTCGCAACTGTAACAGTGAAGATAGCCTTGAGAGCTTTAAGGACAGGCGCTTTTTCTAGAAATTTTCTACTCAGTTCAGGCAAGGAGAACAGAAGATTGTAAAATTAGGCTTTTCCCTCTGTAATTAATAATTTGTGGGTAAAATTTGAAGATGTAAATGAAGGTAAATGACCCATGGTTTGAAATCGAGCTAATTTGTTTCCTTCACTGAATCCCTCCTTCCTCTAAACACACACAAAACTCACCTCGCCCTTTAATCAGGGGATTCTTTAAGGTTTATTCATGGATTATCAATTTATCTGCAACTAACTTTGCTGGTGGAGTCTCCTCTAGGGAGATGATTTCAAATTCGCAAGAACCCCAATTCCAGCTTACACCTTCTACACTGTCACTGGTTCAGTCTTCCTTGCTGGGCAACTCTACTCACATCAACCAACCCCCCCAAACCGAACTTTTCTGAAACAGTATTGTTGAATACCAAGCCCTCTCCTCCCTACGTTCTCTTTTGGAAAGTGGTGCTAGTATTCCCTCCTTTTCCCAAAGGTCACAGCACGGGTGATGTTTATCTCATTGGTCAGTCTGTTCCTTTCCCACGAGCCAGACACATACTTTAACCTGTTATCAACTCCTGCCGCTTCAACGTCAACGATCGCTGTCTAGACAGTGTCCCTTGAGGACAGGGACGATATCTTTGTATCTCCAGTTGTGCCTGGATATTTTTAAGCAGGTGGTTTAGCAAATGTTTGCTGAATGAATGAATGAATGAATGAGTGAATAGCCTTCATTCTTGTTCCCCGTGGTCCTTATTCTCACAGCTCAAGTTCAGGTTGACCACCTGAAGACTGGGCACTGCAACAGTCGCTTCTCACTTTTAAATCTTCCCATTGCTTCTTCCTCCTTCAGAGCCAGAATCAAGCCCTTTGGGAGCTGCTGAGAACCCCTTATGTTAAGGATCCAACTTGTATTACTTGGTCCTCACATTCCAAACATTTTTGGACTGTTTCACTCCTCTCCTCAAAAGCTTCTAATTGCTCCCCAAATTAAATGAGAACTTTGCGTTGCAAAGGATTTCATCTAGTGGGCATTCTCTTTTCTGGATGTTTCATCTCTAATTCGTTTACCTGAATTCTCTGCTCTGGTCCATTAAACTTCCCAGTGGTACCTACATGTCACCTTTCTGTTCTCTTGCCTGGGCCTTTCCCACACGCTCATCCCCAAGCAGCGCTGCATCCTTGCACTGCCCTGCGTACAGACCTGCCTTGACAGTGGCGTGGCACTCACCTCCTTGAGGGAGCGGCGGCTGGAATCTAGACACACTAACAACTAACTGGCTGATCAGGACTCACAGAGCCTCGTGGTGTCTATGTGGGAATCTAGTTGGGCTTTATCTGCATGTTCAAGTGTCCACTGTGTTCGAGTGTAAAATGTTCACACAGTGCAGGCCACTCGTTCAAAGGAAGTTTTATAGGACGGGGTGCACATGGACCTTGGCATCAAACAAGTGGACTGGGCCATCACTACCTATTAGCGGTGTGATGACTCACTGCCCAACCGCCCAACCGGAGACCTGTCTTCTCCTCTGCAAAACAGGGGACAATTACCCACCCCAGGGGGGGAGAATTACCCCCTGGAGGGGGGGAGAATTACCCCCTGGAGGGGTGAGAATTACCTCCTGGAGGGGGAGAATTACCCCCTGGAGGGGTGAGAATTACCCCCTGGAGTTGCAGAGGAGGAAATGTCAGCAGTCGGGCCAGGCGAGAAAGGGGAGGTTGGATGGTTAGCCCCACTACATTCATTCCCAGAGTAAGAGGATAAGCCTCCATTTGAGGTCATTTGCTTTACAAAGAACTAGTTCTAGTCTTTTTGACAAGGGAGCATAGAAGAAAGGGACTTATTTCTCCTATAAACTATCATTCTTAAAATCTTGGGAAGTGAGATCCTTATTTCTTCTCACTTTTAAATATATTTTTTCTTATCTTTGAATAAATTAGGTAACCACAAAATTATTTCACTTTGAAATGCTAATTAAAAAAAAACTTGCTTTTTAAGTACCCCAAGTTAAGTGCTATCTGTCTATCCATTATGTGAGCTGTCTTGTCTTCTCATCAGTACAAGTCAGAAAGATGTGGTCTAATTTGAGAGTTAGCCATTGCATGCAAGAGAAATTCACACCATCAATATATGGGCATGTTCTTTCTGATAGGAAAACGGCTGAATTCAGAAAGGAAAAGGATATCCAATCCAATAACTGTTGATGGAAAACATCCCTCCATTATGTTGTCAGGGACCTGAGGGTAGAAAGTGTGTACAGTTGGCCCATGAACAAAATGGGGTTTAGGGGTGCTGACCCCCATAATCAGAAACCCACATAGAACTTTTGACTCCTCAGAAACTTAACTAATAATAGTCTACTGTTGACTGGAAATCTTATTGATAACATAGTCGATCAACACATATTTTGTGTTGCATGCATTATATACTGAATTCTTACAATAAAGGCAGGGAGAAGAAACTGTTAAGAAAATCATAATACATTTAGTGTTTATTGAAAAAAAAATCTGTGTATAAGTGGACCCACATAGTTCAAACTAGTGTTGTTCAGGGTCAATTGTATTTTTTGGAAACAACTAAATGAGGAGGAGATCCAAAGGGCCTCCAGTACGAGAATATGGTACCAAACAAATCACTTTGTCTTCTGGGAAGGATAATAGATCGCAGGGTATGGGCTAGACCACAGATGCTTGGTTTAACAGTTCACAGCTGAGGGCGGCAGGTAGTCTCAGAAAATTATAAATCGCCTCTGCTGAGCCAGTTACTGGTAAGATTCCACCCACGTATGTGCTACTTACATGTCTTCCTACAGACTAAAGCCCGAGTGACCTGGCAGCAGGGGTGTCTGTGACAGTTAGGAGAGAACCTGTGCTTGCTTAGCGTTGTGTGTGGGCGGTGAGCCTGGTACTTCAACGTAAATGTATGAGGTGCAAACTTTCAATGCAAAGATGACTCACAAGGTTTCAGAATGTGTAAATATGAAGCGCAGTCTAACTTCTACCGTCATTGGTGCTCACCCACAGCAACACCAGCCTGGGTCGATGCCAAATTGTTTGGACTACCAGGAAACTCACAGAACCTGTTGATGAGAGCAATTTGGGGGCGATTTTAACAGTTGTGTGCACACTACCATCTTGAAGCGGTGTTATATGTACTTAACCTGCATTCTGCGACGTTGTTTGATGGCGGCATTCAATTCACTCTTTCTCCCAGATTGTGAAGTTAATTCTTTTAAGACGTAACATTGAAAAATTTATAGACAGCAATTGTAAATAAAAAAACTAGACAGAGGCACTCTCACTCAAGTGTCTTGAATCAGGCAATGAAACAAAAAAGGATCCTAACGAACATTTTATATGAAGGCTGAAGTCAAACCAGGATGAGGACTGTATGCGATTCATTTCCAGAGCTCCTTGTTGGAGAGTTCCTTTGAGATGAACTGTAAAGGTGAAACCTTCGGCATTGCTGAGTGACCCTTGGGAGGGCATGATTTAGCTATCAGAGGAATAACCTGGGGAACTGTGAGCAAACAGACACAACCAGGAGACCCAGAATTCAACAGGATATTGTTTTAATAATAAAAAACGTTGTGGCCCTTAAAACACAGGAAGAATATGAAAGAATAAAGGAGCTTAATTAACCAATTTTGTAAATGGAACAAATCATTATTCATTGTTCCCATAAAAGTGGTGGATAAAATCTGCTAAACTTATAGGTTTGTAAGTTGAACTTGAAGAATAAATTTCTGACTTTTTTCTAAACAAAAAAATAAAACATCTTTGAGGTGTTTTTTTATTTTTTTGTTTTAATAGGTCAGCAGAAACAGATGCCAGAAAAGAGGTTTTAAAGCTGCAACTGTTGCATATTCAAAATAATGAATTAAAAAATTCCTAGCCCTCCCATTCAGCTTTTGACTTCTGGGTAAAATAAGGGTCATACCACAGAGTCCTACATTTAACAGCAAGGTTTTTGAGATTAAACATATTTGCAATAAAAATAAATTTCTGGACATTAGATCATTCTTTTATTAATTTTGCAGGCCCACTTGAGAATTTCATTTACAAAGACACCCAAAGATAATAATGAATAAATAAACTTGGATTCCCTGAACCACCCACCACCCATGCACACAGCTGGACCATTAAGTGGTTTTTTAGTTAAATAGCAGCTGCCATATTTGGTCATATGCTTCAAACTGTTAACACAGAACATTTGTGCAATTCTAACTTCAGCTATTTACTAACTGCATTCATTTCCCATAAGAGATAGACCTCCTAGTTTCATTAGGTTAGTACCCTGGTTCATTTTCTCTTGAAGACTCAGTGCAGTATTAAGTAGTCATAAGCAAAATAGGCATTGTGTCAGTAATGCTTAAACATTTGAGCAGCCAACCAGCAAGCCATATGCTAGGAAATTCCGTGCACGCTTATTTAGGTTTTAAATCTTTAGTACCATCCTATCCTATATAATAAAGGCTAATATGCAAATTGTTCCCTTAACTGGGAGTTCGACCAGGGGGTGGGGCCGGCCAGCCAACCACCCATGGCCCCTCCCCCTGGCCAGATCCGCTCTGATCAGGGCTGGCCAGCCGGACCCCACCCGTGCACAAATTTGTGCACCAGGCCTCTAGTCAACTATAATTGTAAAGGTCTGCTAGGTGCTAGCATTCTAAAGCTTTTACCCAAGTGGTTTCACCAACTAAGGACAGGAAAAAGCCAATTTTTCTCCTGTCATGTGACAGGTTCAGTGAGACTACCAAAAGAACTACTATCCTGGTAAGAAGATCTAACTGGCATTCAGCTTCAAAATAAAACAGCAATGATTTTCTTTTAAGTGGCCTCAAGGTGAAATGCACAACCACTCTGGCTTTAAATCAGACCCCACAGCCTTCTGTTAACTGTTTCCATCCTGGTCCATCTATTGCAAGTCTCACTCACTAAACATGCCCAGAAACATCAAATGCACTCACGTGTCAGCTCCTTATCCATCCCAAGTCTACGGCACACACGCATTGGTAGTTTCATCTGAGTGGTGTTAGTTACAATCCTGCCAGGTACGGAGTTGCCGAAGGGCAAGCATCATGTCTTAGGTTTCTCCGGTGCCCCCCCCCCCCCGCCCCCACCACAGCGCCTAGCACAGTGCTTGACACACTGAAGCTCTTCTTTAATCTATGAAGCGCATCAATTAAAACTTCGTTGCAAAGCTTTTGCTAATTTTCTACCACAGGTTAGCTCAATTTCATAGAGGCAGCCTGTAATACTGAAGCCAAGCCACAGTAATATATTGTAAATGTTAAATCCTGATGTTCCTCTCATTTATTAAACATTTAGTTGGTTAAATACAGTATTGTTTTTTATAGTTTTTTAATGGCTTTGTAAACTTCTTGTGAGAACAAACCAAATTCTCTCTGATAGGCCAGAGCCGACTGAGCACCTGTTGGCCACATCACTCTCTGGCAGTGACGGGCAGTGGAGAAGGACCTTTAGTCTTGACCAAAGACACAGCCCCTGGGCCCTGAGTCCCAAGCCCAGCCCAAGTACCCAGAGAGGGAGGCAGAGGAGCCAGTACGCCTGCTGGGGACAGTGCTGTGCAGAAAGTTATATAAACACACACGTGTGAGGCACAAAACCTTTATTGCCACGGGATGCGGGGGCACTCACCCCGCCTCACCAACAGCTGAGAGTCACAGAAACGCAGACTTCACATGATAAAGTACCACGCCGACGGAGGGACAAATGGCCCCTTGGGCTGTATTGGCGGTAATACCGAGGTAACCAATTGACCTTGTTCAGTGAAAATACCTCTAACACAATGAACAAAACAACACAAACTGTTATAACATCCAATTCATATATACAATTCAAATAAAAATATATATATTATTTGCTTCAATGTATAGCAAATTTAATACATTAGTGTTTATAAAATAAAAACTGTATTCTACTGAAATTTTTCTTGTGCTTCCCTCTTATCACTAAACTTGAAAGACCAGAAAAGTCTAATACTTAAGGAAACTTATTTATGGATTTAAAGATGCAGTTTGTTTGGCCATGAAAGACGGATAAATATTAGTTGGAAGATTACAGCATCTTTAAAAATTGTTGCTTATTAAAATGTACAAACTTCAACTGTAAGACACAATTTTAAAAAAACCTACAGAATTTCTCAAAATAGATTAGAATACAGGAAACGTTTCATGAAACTACTGAGATACTAACCAGTTCTATGGCTAATATTAAAAATCGAATAACCTATTTAAATCGTATTCATACTATTTCTACACACAGTGAACAAGACAACCACAGTACTCAACCTCGAGCTAGCAACAGAGTTGCAAGGTCCAAAAAGCTGCTTCAGTGGGG
Organism: Myotis lucifugus; assembly: GCF_000147115.1. NCBI lineage: Eukaryota > Metazoa > Chordata > Mammalia > Chiroptera > Vespertilionidae > Myotis > Myotis lucifugus. The sequence continues at coordinate 135,039 of NW_005871051.1, read as the reverse complement.
AAATGCTCTGGTACAGTTAAAACATGTAGGAGGGGGAGCTTTTGATAGATAGAAGCTGCTTTCTGGTGTTTCTGTGTAAAGTTAGTCTACAAATCAGAATGAAAAAGCAGTTGTATATGCGACAGTGAACACAACTCCAGCACAGACGTTTCATCTAACATTGGGCTGAGGAGTTGTAGTAGAACAGATCATGACTTAATATTTTTATGCAGTTATGACCTAGAGCAGAACTGAAACAAAAACCACACATATTCCAAGTCAATCCGCTCCTCTTAGCAATATCGGGGTTTAGACGAATCTGGAGGAAGTAGGTAAAGCTGTCTAATATCTTCTCCTCTTAAACCAACAGAAAAAAATATATAAATTTCTAATAGTATTTGTTTTCTTAGTATGAATTCCAATGTGAAATTCTCATACGTGTGCAAGTACATTATGAACACTGAAGCACAGCCCCCCACGTATATGCACACAGCCCATTAATTAAATAGGGGGAATTAAAACAGACTTTCAAGTGAAAATGAATTAAAGAAACACCTGCATTCACAAATCTGAAAGTTGTACAAAAATGAAATTATAAAATAAATAATGAGTATATGTCCACTAAACCGCCACAGAAACATGCCTGCACGTGTGATGTAGTGACTGTCCCCTCCTGGGAAGGGCTGGGTGGGAAGACCCCCGGGGAGACTCTAGTTTCTCTGACTCCAGTGCGTAGAGAAGAGTTTCTGGACATAAAACGGCACTTCCTTTATTATAGTACAGCCTTGGTTAACAGTCACCGTCCTTGTCACAGTTCGGGTTAACTTACTATGTCTTAATCTATTTCACACGTTCAGAAACAGCAATGTTTAAGTCCAGGCTTGTCCACATTGGTCCACTTGTTTCAAGGTCTCTGTCCCAGTAATGGCTCCCTATGTCTGCCGTAGCTTAAGTAGCGACCATATGATGCAATCTGGCAAGTAGGTTAAGAAAGATTGCCTTCTGTGCTTCTCATCTTTTTAACTTTACTCCAGTATTGGTTAATTGTGTACATGTGCCTGATTAAGTCAGCAAAAATGACACTTTACGACTATAAATGACACAGTTCCTACTAAACAAAATCAGTTTCATCAGATATTAAATCCACAATATTTTCCTTGGTTTAAACCGGGTATTTGCTAAATTCCATTTCTCCAAAGTCACTGCTACCCTGCCAATAACTACATTACTTAAACTTTCTTTATGACTGCAAAGATTCTAAACTCTGACATATAATATTTACGCTAAATACGCTTAAAGTAGACAATGAAATTTCAAGTAAAATAAACTGTATCCATATCTACTGGACCAAACAGGTCTCAACATCTACATTTTACTTCTATAAATTACACAAATACATTGTACATTCTTAAATAAATGCTTACAGTATTACTTTGTAAGCCTTTCCACATAAACCGACTCACATAGGAATGTGAATGGATCAATATTTCTATTACAACATTCTCTCTATTTTCTCTCTTGTGGCTGTTGCTTTGTCTTCCTGGCTTCCAGACCACTGTGTCAGTCCTTACGCTTTGGCTATGAAATCTGTTGGAGCTGAATGAGGCAACATTGGTTATTAAGGCTTATTTCTATGATGGAGCATTATCCTTAAAACTGATGCCGTTTCCAGAGAATAGTGGGAAAATCACAGCTATCTTGAATCTTCAGGCTCTGTTTTGATGACTTTCTTCTCTAAAGTAAAAGCGGAGTGAGGGTAGTCTTTTAAAATCCCCAGGCTCTCTGCATAAAGAGGGAAACACCAAGTGTACGATACTGTAAATCAGTGGATCACAAAACAAACGCAAACGAACTTGCAAAACAAGCCCCCAAAGTCCACAGCAAACAGTATCAATTATTCATGATGCTGCAATTCCATATAAAACTTTAATGTTTATGGAGAGTTGTGAAGAGCTTGGATTCTATATTTAAATTCTATCTCTGCCAATTACTAAGCTGTATCCATTTCAGGGCATTACATCTCTCTCTAAGGCCCTACTGTCTTCATCTATAAACTGGGGATAATATCTCTATTGGGTGATGTGAGAGTTAAGTCATCAAATGCACATGAAGCATTTATCATACAGAACATATTAACTTTCCTTTAATGCTTGGTCCAATGTGGTAAGTAAAATATATAAAATAAAACCAGTCACTCATACACAACTAAGTTACTAGCCAAAATATTTACTATCAATGAAAAAAATGAAACAGAAAAACATCTTTTGTGTTGAAACATGGCACTATTTTTAAAAGTTTCTCTAACCATGAGACATTTAAGTGGGAGAAACAGGAGTAAAAGAATAAAAACTCATTCATAAGGATTAATTCCTTGGAGTTAAGTGTGTATAGTTATTTGAATCTCACACAAACACTACAGAATGATGGAAAGGTAACCAATACTCATAGCTTATCTGAAATTAGGTGGTTCCATTTATGAACTTACCCTCCCTATATAGAAGTGGATTTTAAATTCAGCAAAGAAGAGTAATAAAAATAGTAGCTACCATTTGTTGAATTCCTATCAGCCAGGCAGTTCATGTACACTGTCTTGTCTATCTATCCTCATAACTACTCTAAGAGGGGAAAGAATTTCTGTTTTACAGATGACGCACCTGACTTCAAGTGACTCCTAATGTTACTTTAACTCAGAGACTGAATGATTCCTTTGCATGGTGTCGTCTCTAGCAATTTAACTCTGCCTCACTCACTTTACTTGGGCAAAAATATGTAAACATCTAACTATAATAAGGAACAGCGCATCCTTTTATGGAGTTCAGTTTACATCTGAACTACGAATGTCATCTCCACGACGTATCTGCATGGCAAGTTTAGCTTCTGATACACAAGGTTTTCTCAGCAGAGAGCAAACATGGAGTCCATCCATTTCATATTGTGAAAGGCCAGAAAAAAGACAGTTACATAACTCAAACCAGCCATTTATAATTTGGCATAAAATTTTGTATTAAAGTCACCACTCATGTAATAGCTAATCAAAAGCATCTCAACCTTCCTGAGTTGTTCCCTGTCAACTCTTTGGAAGACCATGGTCTCAAGAAGACTGGCCATTATTATGGTCATCTCTCACTTCCAAGGGGAGAAAAGCTGACTAGTCACGTTGTTAGGGATGACCTTTTCAGGGGGAGGGACAGTGGGAGGTGAAGAATAGAATGTAAAGATGCTCTATTCAGTGTTTCTCTCTGATCATCTCCCGTTCTCACCTGATGAGTGGGACTTGGCCTCACTGGGGTAAAGTCTACTCAGCTCCCCGTCCACCACAAAATGGTGGGGCTGTCTGTTCTGTAGGTTAGGTATTCGGAGATTCAAGGGTCTTTCTCCTAATGGAAAGAAAAAGAAAGCAGTATAAGTAATATTAAAAACACACCATGGTTTTTCTTAAAAATAATTTCCACAAACTGCCTCAACACTCCTTTGGAAAGGAGCAGGGAAAAGTCCACAGGCACAGAAGAATCTAGTAACAGTCAGAGATATAGTTTGTGGAAGAACAGAGGAGGAAAATGGTAATTCTTGCTAGTCCCAAGGTTTACAATTCTGCCAGATATTTTTAAGAGCTAATCATGAACTAAACAAAAGACTGAGATTCTGAGTAAGTGCTCACCTCTGGTATATAATACATCCCCTCTGTCAGGCATTTTCTTACTAGTGCGACCATGTGCCAAGGCCTATCGTGAACTACATAATAAAGACTAGAGGGACAGAGATGGCTCAAGCCAACTGCTTATTATTAAAAACAATAACAGCAAAACCTACTTCCAATCTGTGAAAAAACAGAATTATCACAGATATGGTGAAAATGCCTTATATACCAAAGCATACCCTATATAATAAAACCCTAATATGCAAATCGACTGAACAGTGGAACGACCAGTCGTTGTGACATGCGATGACCACCAGGGGACAGACGCTCAACGCAGGAGCTGCCCCCTGGTGGTCAGTGCACTCCTACAGGGGGAGCACCGCTCAGCCAGAAGCTGGGTTCATGGCTGGTGAGCACAGTGATGGTGGCAGGAGCCTCTCCCGCCTCCGCGGCAGTGCTAAGGACCCCTCGGAGGATTGTCCGACTGCCAGCTTAGGCCTGCTCCCCATGGGAGTCGGACAATCCCCCTTGGGGTCACGGGGAGAGGGCCTAAGCCAGCAGTCGGACATCCCCCGAGGGGTCCTGGACTGCAAGAGGGTGCAGGCCAGGCTGAGGGGACCCCACCCCCCAGTGCATGAATGTCGTGCACCGGGCCTCTAGTCCTGTCGTAAACCTAAACCTATCACACTTAACAAACTGCCACCCCCACTGATTTATCCTGGCATGACAAATTAGTCATCAAAATCTTTCACGAATGCTTTTGCTTCTTAACTCTGAAGTCTTCACTGTCAAGGATGACTGGAGAGGTTAAACAAGACCTCAACTAGAAAGTTTCCCTAACATTTAAAAGAGGAAGAGCGTTCTCCTCCACCACTCTGACCTGCTGACACAGTAATATTTTATTCAACAGTTAGAAGATGCTTCAGATGGCTTTCCCACTCAGAAAGAAATCGTATCTTTTACAATAGTAACCATTCTCTAGAAAAGCGTAATAGTAACATAAAAAGGAAGGTCCTCGCCCTAGCCAGTATGGCTCAGTGGATAGAGCGTCGGCCTGAAAACCGAAGGGTCCCGGGTTTGATTCCAGTCAAGGGCACGTACCTCCATTGCAGGCTCCTCCCTGGCCCAGACCCTGGTTGGGGCTCCTGCAGGAGGCAACAAATCGATGTGTTTCTCTCACATAGGTATTTCTCTCTGTCTTTCCCTCTCTTTTCCACTCTCTCTAAAAATCAATGGAAAAATATCCTCGGGTGAGGATTTTTAAAAAAGGCCCTAGAAAATTACTGTTTCTGCTCAAGCACTTATCGCCATTGAAAGTAGGGGCCCGATTCCCGCACTTGCTTCCTGTGATCTCCCTCCACTGGTGTGAGCTCCAAGCAGCAGGACCTCCTTGCTCGCTGCTGCAGCTCGGTGCCTAGGAGCGTGCCTGGCGCAGAGGAGGCACTAACACACATCTGTTGAATGAGTGGATGACAATGACCTGAGATTTTCTTCATGTGCCCATAAGAAAAAAAATGAAGTAGTTTTTACAATGGTAAAAATACTCATAAACCACAGCTTTCTAAACCTAAGCGTTTAAGAGGCCACTTCCCAACGGGCACACCACACAGAAGGTTCCAGAGGGCCTGCGGGAGTGTCAAGCTGAGAGTGGACAGAACGTCTTCAGGTCTCTCCATTCTTATCCCGTGTCCTCAACTCTCTGTGCTGTCACACTTTAGGAAGCATTCAGCATATTCTCTTAGGAACCAAATGTCACACATTCCACAGACAAATCTGTTCTTAAACCATAAAAAATAGGAAGCTGTCATCTTTTAAAAAGTGATAAAGATCTCCCAGGGAATCCACTTCTTTGAGAACAATGGTCAGTACAGTCAGTCCTCTGTATCCAGGGGTTCCACATCTGCGGACCAATGGCACATCACAGATATGTGGGGGGGAAAGGTGATGCTGTTGCTGACGTGTAGTATGTAGTTCGGCTTACATGGATGCATCTGTACTGCACATGTGAAGCCTTTTTATCTTGTCATCATTCCCTAAACAGTAGAGCGTGACAACTATTTATATAGCATTTCCATGATATTAGGTATTATAAGTAACCTAGAGATGATTTGAAGTAGACAGGAGGGAGGGTGGACATAGGTTATCTGCAAATACCACACTGTTTGATCTAAGGGACTAGAGCATCCAGACTTTGGTATCTGCAGGGGGACCTGAAACCAATCCCCCTGTGGGTACCCAAAACACTGCACTATTTACATCTCCCATCCCACCACCCTTTACAAAATACAGGTCAACTGTATGTGCAGCTGTTATTTAGGGATGATAAGGTTAAAAAAACCCACACAACTTTAAAAATTAAATTTGCAGAGTGAATTCCTTCCCTTTTTGAAAAAGGGACAATTTGTAATTGGACAATTAATTTTGGTAGAGAATCTGTAAGATAATCTCTTAAAAATATTAAGATTTAAAAACCAGCAAGGTTTTGTCTCTTTGAAGTGCACCAATAGCAGGGTCTGCAGGGGCGGTCGGTCTAAGGAGGCACCTTGTCCGTCCGAGCTGTCGGAGGCCAGGCCGTTGGGGCTGTGCTCCTCGGAGCTCTGCCTGTAGAGCCCCGTGGACAGCCGCCTCTCGGCCTGCTGCAGCCGCTCGTAGCCGGCCTGGGTGCACAGGAACTCCATCTGCTTCGTCACTCCCTTCTCAGGCTGCTAGGAAGAAAGCAAAAATAAAATCAGTAACCAAAACATTCCAGATTTTTTTAATGGTCTAAAGATGCCAATTTCAGACTCGCGCAGATATATTTAGAATTCATTAAAATTAGTTCACACTTCATGTGGCATACACGTCCCATAAGTATGCAAAGGGAGAAAATCTTGCTCAATCCAATGAGAGAATTCCAGTTCAGCTCAAAAGCAAAATAGCCTCAGTTCTGGCTTCTAAGGTGCTGAGTCCTTTGGAAGGTTTTTTGAAAAAGGAACCTCAGTGCAGCAGCAGCATCTGCTGTAAGCTGCTTCTAACGGTGACATCTCGGCATTTTTATTTTAGGATTTGGCACTACACAGACTCTGGTATGACGACAGTGTTTGGGGAGAAAGTGTAAAATGGTTGTCTAGAGAAAGAAGACACACTTCCCCTAAAATTAAACAACGCAGATTATGCAGAAAACATCAGTGCCAGCTAGGGTCTTCACCTTCATCACGGAACGAAATGGCAGTGTTTCCCAACCAATCATGAAAAGCCATGTTTTATTGATTTTTTTACAGAGAGGGATAGAGAGTTAGAAACATCGATGAGAGAGAAACATCGATCAGCTGCCTCCTGCACACCACCTACTGGGGATGTGCCCACAACCAAAGTACATGCCCTTGACTGGAATCGAACGTGGGACCCTTCAATCCGCAGACCGATGCTCTATCCACTGAGCCAAACCGGTTATATTTTGCTAAAGAGTAATAGCCAAAATGTAGACATGAGCCAGGCCAGTGTTACTCAGTGGTTGAGCATCAACCCATGAACCAGGAGGTCACGGTTCAATTCCCAATCAGGGCACATGCCCGGGTTTTGGGCTTGATCCCCAGTAGGGGGCCTGCAGGAGGCAGCTGATCAATGATTCTCTCTCATCATTGATGTTTCTCTCCCTCTCTCTCTCTCTCTCTCTCTCTCTCTCTTCCTCTCTGAAATCAATAAAAAGATGTTAAAAATTATAGACATGAATCATTACCATTCTATATAAAAGAGTAATATAAGGAAACTGCTATATAAAATCATTTACAAACAATCCTGATTCACAATGGTAAAAATCAATAGGAAATATATTAATTCAGTAAATAGGATACAAGTTTTTTACTCTTTTTCTGAATGCTCATAAATCAGATCAAAAGAAATTGTAACTTCAATTCATTTGAATTAACTGATAAAATTTCAGTAAGAATTCTGAGTGGGAAATGTATTTCTCATCCTTTTAACATGAAAAACAAAACTTGGCACCACTAATCCACTAGGGAGAAGATCAGCAGGAATAAAACTTACAGTACTTTCCAAAAGGTGCTGTTTGCAGAAATGACTTTTTAAAATGTTAATTTCAGTGTACATAATGAAATAATAGCAAAAGTACCTGAAGCTGCGTATTAATTTAACACTTGTTATTACACATTAATTGAAATGATTAACAAAAGCTACAAAGTCGACTACTAATATTTTATTGAAAACTAGTACTATTTTATCTCAGAATTGTATTTCACACCGACATAGTCAGCATGGCTGATTTACTGGTATCAAATTATTTCTTTTGGGTTTTCTTAGGGAGAGAATCTATTTTACTTCCCTACAAAACTACAAAGAATAAATATCACCGTATCACATTCTGCTCAAAAAGATTCTGCTCATAAACCAAAGCAAACCAAGTTGTTATTGCTATCTTGTTGACACAGCTGTGATTGGATGACATTTTAAGAACCAGAAATTAATTCAGTCCTTGGATGCTTAAAACTGGAGCCAGTTGAAGCAGCCATTTACTTTTCAACCTACAGATATTCTTATAAGCTATGAACTGGTGGTTTACGTTACCTGGGAACTGAGAGCAGCGAGTTCTTCGCTCTTAGCTTTAGCCTGCTGGAAGAGGGTTTGCACAGAGTCCTGGAAATCTGGAAACCCATCCTGTAGATCGAAGAATAAGTCCTTTTTTATTTAGAATTTCTAAATAAATAAACGTATGATCTAAAAGCTCAGAAAATAAAGCAAAGACAACCATCTTAAGTCAGATTTCAATGTACAGTGTTTCATTTCTGTCTTTTATGGTACAACTACCTTATTCTAGAGTTGTAACCTCAATAAAAACAGAAATGGAAAAGATAAAAAGATTTATACATCCGTACTATTTTACATTGGAAGGCAGAATTCATGATCAATGATAACAATGGTTATATAACATTTCATATAACTTTTCATCTAGTGATTTGCTTACTTAACCACTATCCCCATATTGGACATTTATATTATTTTCCTTATTTTTGGTTTGAAAAACACTGCAAAAATATTTCCACGGAAATAGCATTTCACATAGTTCAGAGATTCCCAGAAGTAGAATTACTGCAGAGAGATGAGCATTTTTATGTTTTCCACATACTTTCTACAAGGGCCTTTCACTGGTTTGCCATATCATCTATACTAATAAAAGCCTAGGTGGTCCTAGTGCCCTTGCGTGCGATCCTGCCACAAGATGGCTGCACGCACAGTGGAGACGGGGCTCGGTGGCCGCTCTGCGCGGTGAGGCCTGGGGCTCCTGCGGCTCCGTGTGGCATGGAGGAGGTGGGTCGTGGCAGGGGAGGGCAGTTGTGGGTGATCAGGCCGGCAGGGGAGGGCAGTTAGGGGTGATCAGGCCGGCAGGGGAGGGCAGTTGTGGGCCATCAGGCTGGCAGGGGAGGGCAGCTGTGGGCAATCAGGCCAGCAGGGGAGCAGTTAGGTGTCAATCAGGCCAACAGGGGAGTGGTTAGGGGGCGATCAGGCTGGCAGGCAGAAACAGTTAGGGGCAATCAGGCAGGCAGGCAAGTGGTTAGGAGCCAGCAGTCCCAGATTGTGAGAGGGATGTCCGACTGCCGGTTTAGGCCCGATCCTGCAGGGACCGGCAGTCAGACATCCCCCGAGGGGTCCCAGATTGGAGAGGGTGCAGGCCAGGCTGAGGAACACCCCCCCCCCATGCACAAATTTCGTGCACCAGGCCTCTAGTCTATAATAAAAGTGTAATATGCTAATTAGACCGGACAGCTGAACGACCTTCTGGACGAAGCCGGGACTGTGAGGGTAGAGGCAAGCCGCCGTGGCTGTGACTGATTGGCAGGCTGTGGTGGGTGGGCGGGGCCTCCCTCTGTGAGGGAAGCCTGGGTCCCGGGTGCTGGAGGGAAACCGGTGCCGGCAGCCGGGGGAAGGAAGGCCTACTCTTGCACAAATTCCATGCATCGGGCCTCTAGTAAGCAATATCTGACAGTTCTGGCCAGCACTGGGTGGTGTTGCTTTCTTAGTTTTTGCCAATTTATTTTTGTTTTGATATTCAAAAATTTAAATTTTATATACTGTAGTTGCATATAATTGTGTTTTATTTTGTGATTTCTTCTGTTGTTATAAAGTTTAGAAAAGGATTCTGCTTTAGAGATTTGATAAGTATTCAAATCTACCCTCTAGTTTTTCTAAGCCTTTTGTGTGTGTGTGTGTGTGTGTGTGTTTATTTAATCTCTAACCCACCAGGAATTTATTTTGTTAAATGTAATGTGGTAAAGATCCAAAGTAAACTTTCTTTAAGGTGCTACCCAACAGTCTCCATCTGAATTTCTGAGGGACTGTTCCATGTCACGTGGGATTTCCCTGGACCTTCACTGCCAGGCAATGGAGCTTTGGATCAGAAAGACCTGGTCGGTGTTCCAGGCCCACCACTTAGGTTCCTGAACCTTCGTTTCCTCATGAAAATAAAGATGAATAACCCCTGAGCCCAGCAGTCGGGCCTTCTGATGGTGCCCCACAGCCTCTGCAGTCAGTTCACTGTGGTGGGAAAACTACAGGGTGGAGGAGCTGTCACTCATGACATATAAAGGCGGTCCCAGGGACCCAAAAGGACCCAAAAAGGAATGACTCAGAAATAAAAGGGAGACCGTTCCCCAGAAGCTGGGCTCTTCGCATTATGTGTGGGGCAGGACTTTTGTTCTGTCTCTCCAGCTTTTTCCCAGGAAACCAGAGGTACCATGCTATGAGCCATTTATCTTCATGTCCTAGTCTTGGCTGCTGCCATTAATCACAGCGTGCCCTCAGTGGCGAGGCTCTGCGTCCGAGCACTGAGAAAACAGGAGATGCAGGGTGGGGTGCTGTTTGTGACCTCATTACCCCCACCCCTCAACCTTCCCACCGAACACTAGCAAGCTGCCTTCATGTACTGCTGAGCCGTCTTTAACTGACTCACCCAGCAGATGTTCTCAGCCTCACACGTGCATTTTCCTTTTTTCTACTCACACTTTCTATATGAATAGCAGATTGTAAGGCTTCTGTTTTCTGATCCAGAGGGGAAGAATCGACATCAAATTAGACCGGCTTCCTCTTCAACAGGCTTAGTGACAGCGTAGGTGGGTTCTGATCCTCTCCCCCTCCCGCGGCTCCCTCCCCCGCCCACGGGAGCTGTGGCAGATGTTTCCTGAGTCTTTCTTCTTTAAGCCCCAATTCTCTGACTTTCTGGACTCGATTAACAAACTTCACTTCTCTCATCCACTCATCTCTGATTGCTCTGCACTCCCAGCCCACACAGGATCAAGAATGCGGTACCTCCCAGCTCTGCCCCATCTCCGGCAATTTCAGTGAAACAAGAAAACTCACAGCTGAGCTCTGAACAGTAACAGCCCATGTAGTCAGCCACCACGCCAGTCGAGACTGGCTTTGACATCTTCCCTCCTCCTAAGACATCACTTGTAACACTGGAGGCATGACAGGGTTTGTTCATGGAGTGCAACACGTTCTTTATGAAAAAGGTTAGCAACTGAATCCCCTTTTAACTAATGTTTCAAAAAAAATGAGGTGGAGACAAGAGTGCCAGGGCCTTGGCCTCTTGATGTTTCATCTCCTTTGCTAGTTGTCAAGCTGTCTTCAATCCTTTCCATCATAGGTACGATATAAACAAATCAAGTTAATTTTTTATTTACTATTTATCTTCCCAACACAGTTTTTCCTCACTCAAAACAATTAGTGTGTCAAATGGCAATGCCTTATATTTATATTAAGTGTTTATAATTTATGCTAAGTTTATATTATTTGTGTTGTAATTTACATTAAGTTTTCTCCTCAAACCCTATCATTGTTTCCCAGAGAAGCTTCCTTGGATAAGAAAATGGTAGGGCCGCTCTTCTCTGCGCACTCCGCCTCCATGGCGCCCTAGTGGGAAGTACAATTCCAGTACGTAGTGTTTTTCACACCGAAGGCGCTTTGTGAATGGCCTCTGCTCTGAAGTTTAGGAGTCAGACCTAGATTGGAAGGCCTGGCTCTGCCATGCCACCAGGCAGCAATGTGGCAACTTGGGCAAGTTACTGAGCCTTTCTGGGCCTCTCCTGGCTGTAAAGTGGAAATCACAAAGCCTCCTAGAGGGTAGACAAGAAGGCTTGTGACAATGAATTTCAAATGCCTAGAGCAGTGATGGCGAACCTATGACACGCGTGTCAGAGGTGACACGCGAGTCAGAGGTGACACGCGAACTCATTTTTTTGGTTGATTTTTCTTTGTTAAATGGCATTTAAATATATAAAATAAATATCAAAAATATAAATCTTTGTTTTACTATGGTTGCAAAGATCAAAAAATTTCTATATGTGACACGGCACCAGAGTTAAGTTAGGGTTTTTCAAAATGCTGACACGCCGAGCTCAAAAGGTTCCCCCTCACTGGCCTAGAGGGACAGGCACATAACAGATTCAGTAACAAAGTAGCTATGCTACCATGGCCCCCGAGCTAGATGTGGGGTCTCTGACCCATGTTCATGTCAGCTGAAAGAGGACTCACACACAGGGCGGCCACCCCAGGTGGGCAGCTGTTCCTGTAGCCTGGGCAGGAGAAGCATGGCCAGACCTCGCTCACTGACAGAGGGAGGAGGAGGAGCCTCCCGTAAGGCCTCACTCCAAGTCAGGGTTCCCCTCAGGTTCCCCATGAGCAGGTGTCTTCCTCCGGGTCTCCTCATGCCTTCTAGCAATTATACTTTCACACAACATGCACACCGATCATCAACACCACCGACAGCAACAACCAAACAGCTAACTATCCTCAAGGGGAAGAACCTAGAACATAATGGGAGAAATCAGACAAGGATTTAAAAACTTCACCCACTCAGCCCTTCACGAAGAGATCAGGAACAGAAAGCATTCAGCACAAGAAAGCATCTGACTGAGCCTGAACACAGCACTGGCGTAGTTCACTGGTGTATCGTAATGTGCTGGTAACGGCACGGAAGGAAATGTTTTTCTTTCCCTTACGTGTCTATTATGATGTCATTTCTATTTTATCCACTGGGCATTACATTTCTTTTTGTTCACTGTAAAAATTATAATTTTAAAATGAAAATAAGTCAGCAACTTGGCATGTATGCTCATTCGTCATTGTCAAGGACTTTGGAAAAATAAAGATGAAAAGACAAAAAAATTCTCATTAATTTGGGCCCAGTAATTAGGACTCTGTTGTATTTTACAACAAACTAAGCTTATCTTTTTATTACTTTTGTTAAATAGAGAATCAGGAAGCTAAGAATCCCAAAAGAGATATTCAAATGAAATAAAATTAAGTATGTTAAAAGAATTCTAAAATCTAGTTTTACTTACGAAGTCCTTTGTGTCAGTCATATATTCTGGACAAACTGGTCTCAATGTTCTCTAAACACTCACAGTATTTTCTTACCTCTCTGTCTTTGCCCATGTTAGTCTATCTTTGTAATGCCCCTCCACCTCCAACCCACATTCCTACCCTCTGAAATCCTACCCTTCTTTTTCAACCCAGCTCAAATGATATCTCCTCGATAGAACTTTCCCTAATCTCTTCTCATGCCAGAAATTCTCCCCCTCCTCAGCAGCCACACCAAAGAGAGACACAAACAAAGCACTAATACGTGGAAAAGTCTTAGGGGAGTAGTAGTGACCCTATACAGCTACCTCAGCCTCAGCTTCTCAAACCAAACGAACAGTTCTAGCACCTCTAATTTGACAGAGGACACAGAAAAATGTAGGCAACAACTTATGCCAACATTGTATATTTCGAAAAGAAATCTATGTAATAAAAGCCTAATATGCTAAGTCTGTGGTCGGCAAACTGCGGCTCGCGAGCCACATGCAGCTCTTTGGCCCCTTCAGTGTGGCCACGAAGTTTCAATCGCACTGTACGTGCGCGCCCACACGTGGTATTTTGTGGAAGAGGCACACTCAAGGGGCCGCAGTTTGCTGACCACTATACTAAGTGTCCGGTCGTCCGTTCAACCAATCAAAGCATAATCTATAATAATAAAAGCATACTATGCTAATTAGACTGGACAGCCAAACAACCTTCTGGACGAAGCTGAGGCTGCGAGGGCCGAGCCCCTTGCATGAATTTTGTGTATCGGGCCTCTAGTATGCTAATGATATAAGGCCGCTCAACTGCTCACTATGATGTGCACTGACCACCAGGAAGCAAACAGTTGACCGGTTGGTCAGTCGCTCTGACATGCACTGACCACCAGGGGGTAGATGCTCCGACTGATAAGTTATCTTGCTGCTGGGGTCCAGCTGATCGGAACTGAGTGAGACAGCCGGACACGTTCTGGAGCCCTCCCGCGGTCCCTCCTCAGCTGGCCAACCTCCCACATCCTTCCCCAGCCCCAATTGTGCACTAGTGGGGTCCCTCAGTCTGGCCTGTGCCCTCTGACAATCCGGGACCCCTTGGGGGATATCGGAGAGCTGGTTTTGGCCCAATCCCGCAGGCCAGACCGAGGGACCCCACTAGTGCACAAATTTGTGCACCAGGCCTTTAGTTACACTATATGTGCATGTAGGTATACACACATATATACAACACACATGCACAATGAAGAGATATTGATATCTACCGTACATGAATGCTTTTAAGAAAACTAAGTAAAAAAAAAAATTAAAAACAAACCAATAGCCCTAGCCAGTTTCGCTCAGTGGATAGAGCATCACCACGCCTGCATACTGAAGGGTCCTCAATTCAATTTTGGTCAAGGGCACATGCCTGAGTTGGGGGCTCGATCCCCAGTTGGGGGCGTGCAGGAGGCAGCCAATCAATGATTCTCTCTCTTCATTGTCATTGATGTTTTTCTCTCTCTTCCCTCTCCCTTCCTCTCTGAAATCAATAAAAATATATTTAATAATAAAAAACAACAACAAAAAAGTAAACTACCATCCTAAATTCAAAGCTAAAGTCCATATTTATTTCTGGGAAACAAAATCAAGAGTTTAGTGTCTGTAAGAGCATTTAAAGAAGCTTGGGACTAGTCACTCACATGTTTTATTTAGAAAGGTTAGGACTATTATTCACAGTAAAGCAAACACTGATTATCTTCATTCTAAAATATATTTTTGTTGATTTCAGAGAGAAATAGAGAGGGAGAGAAAGATAGAAAAATCAATGATGAGAGAGAATCACTGATCAGCTACCTCCTGCATGCCCCACACTGGGGATGGATGGAGCCCACAACCCGGGCATGTGCCCTGACCGGAATCGAACCATAACCTCCTGGTTCATAGGTTGACACTCAACCACTAAGTCACACTGGCTGGGCTGATTATCTTAATTCTAAATTCAGAACTATTCAAAGAGCTTTGTGAACTGCAGTAAATCAATCAACCAACCATACGGAACTCTAATTCCATCATCTCTAGTGGACTATTTCTAAAGGAATAGAAGGGCCACTTCTAATGCTCTAACCTAATACTCCAAGCTACTAAAGGAAGCTCAGCCCTGGCAGGTGTGGCTCAGGGGGTTGAGCATCGTTCCGTGCACCACAGGGTGCTGGGGGGGCTCCTGGTCAGGGCACAGACCTGATGGCAGGCTCGATCCTCAGCAGAGGCAGCAGATGGGTGTTGGTTTAGGCTAAAGATTTTAGAAGTCAAAGATGCTTATTCATAGCTACTCATCATTTCATCTAACAGATTTTATTAAATGCCTATCAAGTGTAAGTCACTCTTCTAAATTCAGTATTAAGATATGCTGGATAGACAGATAAAAGCTCTATTCACATTTAATGGTGCAGACTGATAATAAATTTAAAACAAATATATACTAGTTCCAGATACTGGGAAGTGGTAGGAAAACAAACTAAGCAAACCATGAGAACGAGCCTAAATGATTTGGGGGTAAGGGTGTTCCTTTTAGAAAGGGAGGCAGTGGGGTCAGAGGAAACCAGGTGACTATGGTGAGATCTAGGTGGAGATAACTGATGCGGAGGCACAAGTGAGTTTGGCCTGTTCCAGGAACAGAAAATTGGTCCATGTGGGTGGGACACAACAAGAGTTGTGGTAGCAGATGAGGTCAGAGACGCCACCCAGAGTCAGATCATGCAGGGTTTTAGATGCCTAAGGGAAAAGTGTAGATTTTATTCTAAGTATAGTAGACAGCCACTGGAGAGATGTAAGCAAAAAAGGGATTTATGTTTTTAAAGGGTAACTGTGGCTTTGGTGTAAATGACGGACTGTTCCAATACAAACAGATCTTACTTGATGATAGATATTTAGGGTAGTCAAACATAGCTTATTTGCTTTACCTTGAAATCCAATAATGGATGGCTAGGAGCACCGAGCCCTATCTCCTACCCAAGAAAACAAGGAAGGTGCCACCAGACTTCAAAATATCTCCTCTGCTACTGACTGGACCCTAAGAAAGTACAGAAGCCCCACCCTGTTCACAGGGAACACATCCCAAGACCCCCAGCGGGTGCCTGAAACCAGATAGCACTGAATCCTGTATGTGCTGTGTTTTTCCTACACATACATACCTATTATAAAGTCTAATTTATAAATCAGGCACAGTAAGAGATTAACAACAAGTACTATTTAAAAAAGAACAAGTATAACAACATACTGTAATAACCGTTATGTGAATGTGGTCTCTTCCTCCTCCCTCCTTCCCTCCCTTCCCAGTAATTTGTATATTTTTCAGCCTAAACCTAGTCCTCAATCTGTATGACCATCCCTTACTTGCAGTAAGTGGCTGGTGTCAGTCATTTCAGGAGATCCCTTACTGAAGTCTGCGTGTTGGCTCAGCGCTTTCTGGTGCAACACACTGCCATCAATTGAAACACAATTTCTGCTCATGTCTTCCACCCACAAGTTTAATGCCTTTTCCATCATATCTAAGCACTTACCTCGCACTGTGGCCATAACGTTTGCAGCTTAAGGTACAACAGCAAAGTTAACACAAATTTCTTTTTTCTACCCACAATTTCACAGGTAAAAAAATTGGTTCTTACTGTAGATCTTAGCAACATCAGCGTATGATTTTTTTTCTTTCCTATTAAGTTGAGAACTTTCACCTTTTCACTTAAGGGACGCCTTTTACTGCTTCTCTTTGGTGTATCTGAACTGCCAACATCACTGCTCTTGCACTCAGCATTCATTATTAAGTCAAATAAGGGCTCCTTGCACAGAAGCACCGCGATGCTGTCAGTCACTCGATAACCGAGGCGGCCAAGGGACTCATGGGCAGAGATTATACACAGCCTGGGTACTCCGGACAAAGGCACGTTTCCCTCCCAGGCGGGAAAGAGCGAGCTCT
This sequence comes from Myotis lucifugus, assembly GCF_000147115.1. Taxonomy (NCBI): domain Eukaryota; kingdom Metazoa; phylum Chordata; class Mammalia; order Chiroptera; family Vespertilionidae; genus Myotis; species Myotis lucifugus. Next base: position 118,148 of record NW_005871051.1, on the reverse strand, counting down.
CATCACGCTACTCAGAATGGTGCAGAATTTAAAACTTGTGAATCGTTTATTTCTGGAATTTCCCAGTTAATATTTCTGGACTGCAGCTGACTGTGGGAAACTGAGACCACAGGTAACTGAAACCATGGAAAGTGAAACCATGGCTGGGCAGCGGGGGAACTACTGTATCAATCCAAATTAAGGAACGAGTTCTGAAACCATCTGAGTTCTGAGAGACCGAAGAGAAGCACATTGTTCTTGCTTAACTCCCACCTCTCCACTAGCAGGTCTAAAATCAGAAAACAGCCTCAAACATGTCCCCTAAAAGAGGCTTTAATTACACTGAAGTCTCTATAATTTGCACCTACTAAATTGTCATTTCCCTCAGATAGTTAATGTAAAGAAATTAAATCTTAGCTCCTTTAAAAATACTTAATAAGGTGACTTATGTTGTAAATAAGATTAAAAAAGAAATACTTTAACCTGTAGAGTTTAAAATCTATAAAAAACACCTATTTACAAACACCAAATCAACCTTTGATAAACCGACTGGACATCAATCTTATCATTGTTGTTTCCTTCTAAGAACTTCCTTAGGATCCTAGTTCAAATGACCATAGATACGTCAAAGCAAAAAAATTATATATTGCTTTTAAGATACTGCATTTCACATTTTTCACTAGTTTATGGGACCATCCTTTTTCTTACTTTAAACTACTAAAGCAAACATTATTAACATAAGAAAAGAAAATAACATAATCATACCTCCACTTTAATTCTCTTCGGGGATAATTCATCTCTTTCTCCACATTTTGACCTGAGGGGAATGGGAGAGAGAGACAAACTTGAGAAGGTAAGAAATTTTATTCTAGAGACATCTTAATCTATAAACTTCCACTGAAACATATAACCCTGAAATCTGACACCAAAAGTAAGACATGCATAACGAACACTAAAGTGAGGAAAACTAGATTTTTCATTTTTATTTTTATTTATTTATTTATTTTAATATATATTTTATTGATTTTTTACAGAGAGGAAGGGAGAGGGATAGAGAGTTAGAAACATCGAGGAGAGAGAAACATCGATCAGCTGCCTCCTGCACACCTCCTACTGGGGATGTGCCTGCAACCAAGGTACATGCCCTTGACTGGAATCGAACCTGGAACCTTTCAGTCCGCAGACTGACGCTCTATCCACTGAGCCAAACCAATTAGGGCAAACTAGATTTTTCATTTTTAAATTAACACTGAAAGATGCAGATGCAATTATTATACATTTTTAAAGATGTATACTATTTAGAATTCCCCACACAGAAAGTACTCAATAAGTATGTAATGATTATCACATAATGAAAAAGGAAAAAAAATTGAGGATTGTATTCCATAATATCCCTTTATGGGTCAGTAGAAACAATTTAGGACAAAATGACAACAATGGCCATTTAAGATGAAAACCTGAAGCGACATGAGATTAAAATGCTTTTTATCTACCTACCGAGACAACAACACACTCCCCCTTCACCTAGAGATCCCTCTGCTGGGAACCTAGCCCACAGAGGCCTTACACATACGCGAACTGCTACTGCCGATTGAACTATGGCGAGCCATCAATTCTGCTACACTTTCATGTAAAACAGGGGTGGGGAACATCTGGCCCACGGGCCATATGAGGCACGAGAAATCATTTGGTCTGGTCCTGCCAAGGCATTGGGGTGAGTTAATTAAATGTCTGACCAAATCTAGCAGGCTAATTTTTAAGTTGATAATTTTGTATGGCCCGCAAATGATGTTATAAATATCCAAATGGCCCTTGGCAGAAAAAAGGTTCCCCACCCCTAATATAAAAGATGTTAGAGTGTCAAAAACGTGAACTTCAGAATAAATAAGATATGCATAATGTTATTTACTGTGGTATTATTTATAATGAAAAAGACTAGAAACAACTCAGGTATCCATCAATAGGGTACTGGGTAAATGAATCATGATACATCAATGTAAAAAAAAATGAGGAAGATGTATATGTACTAATATGTATAGAGAGAGATCTCTAAGACTTCCTATATAATAAAAGCCTAATATGCTAAGGGTTCGGTCGTCCGTTCAACCAATCAAAGCGTAATATGCTAATAATATGCTAAGGTTGCTCAACCGCTCGCTGTGATGGGCACTGACCACCAGGGGGCAGATGCTCCAACCGGTAGATTAGCTTGCTGCTGGGGTCCAGCAGATTTGGATTGAGCGAGATGGGCCGGACACGCCCTGGAGCCCTGCCGCCGTCCCTCCCTGGCTGGCCTGATCATGCACCTCGGCCTGGCCTGCACCCTTTCGCAATCCGGGACCCCTTGGGGGATGTCGGAGAGCCAGTTTCAGCCCGATCCCGCAGGCCAGGCAGAGGGACCCCATGGGCCTCTAGTGTTTAAATAAGAGCGAAATATAGAATAATATAGACACACGCTACCTATTGTGTGTTTTTTTAAAAAGGTGAAAATGAGAAACTATATTTTTTTGCATGTACATAAACACTGCAAAGATATAAAAAAACACTTAAAAAGCTATCTACATTGAGGAGAAAAACAAGGTAAAATGAGACAGAAATGGGAGTGCAACTTTTTTGTGTTACCTATTTACATAGTTTTGCCTTCTAAATTATATAGAAGTGTTATGTATTTTGAAATATATTTAACTTAAAAAAGAAATACAAATACTACAAAAACAGCTAAAAATTGTTGAAAGTAGTTGCCTCTAAAGGCCATATTAAGAAGGGGAAAGAGAGAAAGGGGTGAGCAGGAGAACAATAACCTCTAGGAGAGTTCATTTTCTTCCCAGGCCTCAAAACATTCCCACTGCTGAGTTCCATTGTAAACCTTGTGCACTATATGACTTCTTAAATCATGGACACGTATTACTTTGATTAAAGAAAATTATTTAAATAAAGCAATCAGAAGGAACATTTTGTATAATAAAAAAAAAAAAACCCTATCATATTGCTGTATACTGTTACCCTGCTCATTTAGTCTGCATAATTTCAGTTGTTGTCACCCTATCATATTGCTGTATACTGTTACCCTGCTCAGTCTGCATAATTTCAGTTGTTGTCACTTTGTAAATATGTGAGCTCCAGTGGCGAGAAGCGCTCTGAGTTAGGAAAAACAATGGCGATGACAACCAGGAGGGGGTTTTCAAACGTGGGCGTGCACAGGTCGTCTGGATGCGTGGCGTTTAGATTCCCAGGCTCCGTCCCCAGGGACCGTGATTTATTAGGGCCGGGCAGGGTGCTGAGGATGTGGCTCAGCACAGGCTCCCTCACTGTCACGTGGGTGGCCATCTGCAAGCGCTCAGAGCCGCAGGGGCATGCACCAAGGATGGGCACTGGGAGCCAGGGACCACGTGGAACCGAGGGGGCAAAGTCGAGGGGCACTACACCCACAGACAGTACTTAGAGCTCAAGTGAGGAGTGTTTACATTTGAGAACCATCATTGTTTTTTAACATTAGTTTTTTTCCCCCTTCAAACACATGTTCCATATTCCACTTGCTAGTAAGAAAAGTATCTTCCAATTTCCCTTAAATACTGGTCAATGGATTCTTTTTACTTATTCAGCTAATCTCAAAACACCTCGCAAGAGGAACTAACCTGCTTCTTCCTCCGAGTTCAGTTGCATACAGTGAGTGGTGTACAGATGTCTATAATGCTGACTAACTACACCCCATCATCACACTCACAGCCCAAGCATCTGCATGAGGGGCTGTCTGAAACCCACCAGAACAATGTCATAGTGCCAGGGAACTGCTTTTTTTAAAGAAAGACAAACAAAATTAAACAAAACAAAAATACTGGCAATATTTTTTGTTTTGTTTTAATATTTTTATTGATTTCAGAGAGGAAGGGAGAGGGAGAGAGAGATAGAAACATCAATGATGAGAGAAAATCATTGATCGGCTGCCTCCTGCAGCCCCACACTGGGGATCGAGCCCACAATCTAGGCATGTGCCCTGATGGGGAATCGAACCATGACCTTCTGGTTCACAGGTTGACACTCAACCACTGAGCCATGCCAGCCGGGCTGGCAATGCCAAGCAAGGGGTTAGGGGCAATCAGGCAGGCAGACAGAGTGGTTAGGGGCGATGAGGTAGGCAGGCAGGTGGTTAGGGGTGATCAGGTAGGCAGGCCAGTGGTTAAGGGTGATCAGGTGGGCAGATGGCCCCTCGCTGGGCTAGCCCCGCCCCCAAGCAAGTGGTTAGGGGCAATCAGGCAGGCAGGCAAGTGGTTAGGGGCAATCAGGTAGGCAGATAAGTGGTTAGAGGAGACCAGGTAGGCAGATGGCCCCTCGCTGGGCTGGCCCCACCCCCAAGCAAGTGGTTAGGGGTGATCAGGTAGGCAGGCAAGTGGTTAGGGGCGATCAGGTAGGCAGGCCAGCAGTTAGAAGAGACCAGGTAGGCAGACGGCCCCTCACAGGGCTGACCCGGCCCCCAAGCAAGCGGTTAGGGGTGATGAGGAAGGCAGGCAGAGTGGTTAGGGGTGATCAGGTAGGCAGACCAGTGGTTAGGGGTGATCAGGTAGGCAGGCCAGCAGTTAGGGGCGATCAGGTAGGCAGATGGCCCCTCGCAGGGCTGGCTCCGCCCCCCAGCAAAGAAAGAGGGAGGCCCAGGCCAGCCAAGCCATCGCACCCCAGTCTGTCGCCTGCTGAGGGAGGCCACCAGTGGCAGGGGAGAGGGGGCAGCTCTGCACAGATGGCAAGCAGTGGCAGCGGCAGGAGTGGGGCCAGCTGCCTACAGCCAGGAGAAGGAAAGCCCCGATAGGCCCTGATCTCAGGCCAGGCCTAGGGACCTACCCGAGGGTCCCAGATTGTGAGAGGGTGCAGGCTGGGCTGAGGGACCCTCCCGGAGTGCACGAATTTTTGTGCACCGGGCCTCTAGTTGAACTATAATCACACTGTTTTCAGAAATGCTCATTTATATACTATCAAATGGTTGGTATTTCAAGCTCTACTTCTCTCAAAAAATGCAAAAGTGCTGCCAACGAGTTAAACTTACTTGGTGGTTCTGTAAGTGTATTTATAGGTGACTTCTCGAGAAATCTGCCTCGCCAGCGCGAAAAGTTCATCCCTTCTTGTCAGGAGGGCATTATCCTTCACACAGAGCTGAGCAGCCGCTTCGTTAACAGTGAGCTGCGTGTCAAAATAGAATTTTCAAAACTAGACACATCTGTATTTCAATTTATCGACATATAAAACATTTCACTTAAGAATAGAATATAAACATGTCAAATCAATATATAATGAAATCAGAATTTATAAAAAATCATGGTCTTTATTCCTAATTAGTCCTAATGCCTAATTTCCAAAGAAAATCAAGTACCTATCATCTCTCAGAACTCAAAGTAATCAAAATAGTCACCGTAGGTTTATTTGTTTATACGCTTTATTTATTTTTGTTCAGGTATGAGAGTTTATGGAAAATAAGCAAAATAAAAATAAAAAGTAAAAATGTCTGCATCTCATTTTTCTTATGAAAAACCTCGAGATTTCACTATGTGATAAGGTGATAATATTTCCCTAACTAAAAGTGAATATACATAGTCTAGAAGTTTTTTTTTTCAATGCGAACTGACATAGAAATTCCTGAAGGAATAAAAATTAAATGATTTTAGTTAAATTTTTACCAAATCATTTCGAATAGTTATCACAAATTAGGACTACAATGGAAAAGCAAGGTCTTAGAGTCGTTGAGACTCACCTAATTCTATTCTTTCACCCAAGAGTTAAACATTGCCAATACAGAGTTACTAGTGACCAAACACCCTGTAGTAAAATTTAAAACAGCAAATGTTATCCAAAACTCAAAACCTGTAATAGTTTTATAAGCTAGAACATTTTTTCACATAATTTGTCAATTTAAATAGATGTAGGGAATTGCCAAGGGTTAATATTAGACTTATTTTAAAAGCAAGAAACATACTCATTCAAGGCATGATTGGGGGCAAGAAGTGAATAGGGTTTGTGGCAGACAGGTCTGAGATAGGTTCTGCTCCATCATTCACTAGCTATGGGATTCTGGACATGTAACAGCTCAGAGCCTCAGTCTTCTCAGGGCCCAACAGGGATATATCGCCACCGCAAAGGTGGTGATAGCAACAGGAGGTCATGAGGAGACACACCCGGCACAAAGCCGTTGTTAGTGTTAGTTCTTGTTTTTCTTTTGTAAGAAATCGGGCATTTACTGTTTCTCCCCACACGGGCATCCCACTTTATTAACAACCATTTTTCTTAAAGTTTTTAAAAATACAGAGAAGCCAAAGAAGACAATAAATACAGCATGCAACCATCCCGAATGACTTAATATTTTAATGTATGATTCCAATATTTCTCCTTGTACATATAAGCATATAAATGTGAATGCACTCTTGTAATCTTTGTTCACTTACGTATACTGTATTTTTTACTTTTATCATGTATTAAGACAGAGACTTGGCTTGTTTACATCAGCATTTGGCATGGATTAGATGCTCAGTAAAGATTTGTAAAAAAAAACTTGGGGGAGTATAAATGTCCAGAATGAGGTTGATTTAAATACTAATTGAAAACATTTCAGAAGTATCAGCTTATGCACAACCAAAGAAAATAACTTTTCAATATAAACGGAAAACAATGTTCTAGCATTCCTCCCATCATCCTACCAGAAACTAAGAAAAACAAACATAACATTCTTTGTTATTAAATTCAGGCTCCAATCAACCAAAAAGGTAGACTGAACTTTCTAGGCCCTCAGGGAGTTTTCTGGTAAAAAACTGAGGCTAGAGAAATAGCTATAACCCAGTCCAAGTTGTAGTAAGAAGACGATCATCAAACTTCCCCATCAAAAATGTATTTTCTGTCAATGTTTTATAGATTACATGCTCCTAGGCACTAATAATTAAATCAACAATGATTCTATTTTTTAAAAACAATACAAATACTCCAAAACAGTAGTCGCAGACTGGATCACAATGCTAATTTTTTTAAATTCGAAGTTTCTAATTTTGTTGAAGTATGAAATAAGATATTCTCCCTAATTGTTTTACTTACTCCTCCGCTTCCTCTTTTCGTGGATAAAAATACCAAAATTCCATTCATAACTTGATGTAAAAATTTTCTTAAACTTAGCTTTCTATCATAACCAGACTTAAAAAATTCTCTTTGCTGGTAGTTAAAATTATAACCTTTAGCAATCAAATGATTGTGACTTTGGGTTCAATGTTGTTGGCATAAAATGCTAGGTGAATGCTGGGTGACAGAGGCTCAACAGCCATCAAGACTGTCTTCTCCAGCACACGGAGAGCTAGGTACCATGAACTGCCCCTCTCCCAGATAACTAAAATTTCTGAATAAAATAGAGGGAAGAACATGACCTTAAATACATCAATGGGCCAGTAAAACAGGTCAAAATGAATGAAGACAGTATCTCAAAGGAGTACATTAACCAGATGAACTTGAGCTTCAACCTTCACAGCTTCGTGGGGCTGGTGAGAGTGGAGGGAGAGTGGTGAGAGGAAAAGTGAGTGTTGAGGGAACACCCAGGACCTATCGAAGGCGAAGGGTCTAGAC
>NW_005871051.1:107770-110351 GCF_000147115.1 Myotis lucifugus | reverse complement strand
CCCAAATCAGCCCTCAGGATTTCAGCCCTCATTCACACTACGGAGGCTGTGATTTTTGTTGCACAGGGTCCAGAGTTGTAGTGTCAGAGTACAGATGCCTGGTAAAATGAAAGGAAATAACCTCTAGGAGAGTTCATTTTCTTCCCAGGCCTCAAAACATTCCCACACTTCCAAGAAAAATGAGTTCACAGACAGAAATCATAAAACACCCAAACCACCCCGCCCCCCTCCAAGCGTCAAAAGTAAAAATCAGGAGAAACAACAGGTAACAGGATTAGACCCTTAAAGACTTCATTTAAAGAAATAAAAGTTGAAAATATGACTAAAGAGTACTATAGTAAAACAAACAAAACAGGAAAATTGAGAAATTAGAAGGAGAGAAGAAATTGGAGCAGAGGCAAACAGAAGAGTTCAAAAGCAGACAATAGTCAGATAACCATTAACTTCTAAACACAAAAATGAAAACCAAAAGCCAAGGAAATGGTATCTTCAATTACTAGGGAAAATAACTGACAATATAGAATACCCAGAATAAATGTCAATTAAGAATCAGGGCAGCCCTGGCCAGTGTGGCTCGGTTGGAGTGTCGTCCCTACACGGAGAGGTTGGGGGTTCAATTCCCAGTCAGGACACATACCTGGGTTGAGGATTTAGGAAAGCAATCAATCTATGTTGCTCTTTGACATTGATGTTTCTATCTTTCTCCCCTCTCCTCTCACTCTAAAGAATCAATAAGCATGTCCTGGTGGGGTGAGGATTAAAAAAAAAAAAGAATCAGGGCAAAATAAAAATAATTTCTAGTGAGGTGGGGAAGGACATAGTTTGCCATCAGCAGACCTTTATTAAGGAAATTCTACATGATGCACTTCAGGCTAAAATTAACTTATTCCAGATGGTCAATCTGAGATATAAAGAGTTGGGAAGGGGAAGAGATACAAAACAATTCAATATATTAGTCACTATAATAAATGTAAATGAACCAAATGTTCTAGTTAAAAGATAAAGAATATAAGACTGGATTTTTTAAAAAAAATCCAACTATTGGTATTTATAAGAGATGTCTCTAAAACATGGATTAGGAACGACTGAAAAGTAAAAGGATAGAAAAAAGATCTAACAGCAATTACTAACAAAAAGAAAGCACATGTCTCTATATTAATATCAAGGAAAATAAATTTTTAAAGAAAAATGCATTATTAAAGATTAATAAGGTTACTGCATAATACAAAGAGAAATAGACAACTCCATAATCACAGTGGGTGACTTTAACACACAACTCTCAGTTATTGTCAGAGCAAGTAAAAAAAAAAAGTAAGACTAGAAAGTTTGAATAACAGAGTTAATAAGCTTGTTAAAACAGACAAACACAGAACACTCTAGCACAACTGCAGAAATATATAAAAAACACTCACTACCTATGGGCCATAACTGAAATCTCAACAAAAGTTAAAGGGTTGGCAGCATTCAAACCATGTTCTCTGACTACAATGTAATTCAGTTAGAAATCATTAGGAAAAATAATAACCTCTTATCACAATTTCGAATAATGCTAATACAATAAATAGTAAGAATTTATAGCCTTAATTGCTTCCTTAGAAAAGAAGAAGAGCTGGACATTAATGAACTAAGCACACAACTTAAATTAGAAAAGAACAATAAAATAAATTGTGAAACAGAACACACACACACACACACACACACACACACACACACGGCACAACTAAGAATATCAACTAAGCCAAAAGCTGCTCCTTCAAAAAGATTGAGTTGGAAACCTTTTTTTTTTTTTTTACAAAGGTCATATAGAAAATATTTTCATTTTATAGGCCAAATAGTCTATCTTACAATTACTGAACTCTGGCATCACAGCTCAAAAGCAGCCACAGATATCAACTAGAGGCCTGGTGCATGGATTCGTGCACCAGTGGGGTCCCTCGGAGTGGCCTGCGGGGATAAGGCAGAAACTGGCAGTCCAACGCTGCCTGCCGCTCCTGCTCATCCTGGCCCTGCTGCACCTGCTGTGGGCTCACACCTAGTCAGTCCCGATCGGGAGAGGCTCACGCCATCGCCATAGCGGCACTCGCCAGCTGTGAGCCCCGCCTCTGGCGCCCATTTGTCAGCTGAGTGGTGCTCTCGCTGTGGGAGGGCACTGACCACCAGGGGACACCTCCTGCATTGAGCGTCTATCCCCTGGTGGTCAGTACGCGTCATAGCAAATGGTCGTTTGGTCGCTTAGGCTTTTATATATATAGGCTAGAGGCCTGGTGCATGAAATTCATGCACTGGGGGGGGGGGGTGTCCCTCAGCCCAGCCTGCACCCTCTCCAATCTGGGACATCCCTCTCACAATCTGGGACTGCTGGCTCCCAACCACTTGCCTGCCTGCCTGCCTGCCTGATTGCCCCTAACCGCTTCTGCCTGCCAGCCTGATCGCCCCCTAACTGCTCCCCTGTCAGCCTGATCGACACCTAACTGCTCCCTGCCGGCCCGATTGCCCCCAACTGCCCTCTCCTGCCAGCCCAGTCGCCCCCAACTGCCCTCTCCTGCCGGCCCAGTCGCCCCCAACTGCCCTCTCCTGCCAG
>NW_005871051.1:90583-107490 GCF_000147115.1 Myotis lucifugus | reverse complement strand
CCCACATGGGGGTGGCCATCTTGTACGAGGGTGTGATGGTCAATTTGCATATCACCTCTTTATTATATAGGATAGGTATGGCTATGTTCCAATAAAAGTTTATCTGCAAAATCAGGAGGTGGGCCAGATTTGGCCCACAGGCACTAGTTTGTAGCTGCCTGGAAAGATTAATAAAATTGACAAATCTCTGGCATGATTGGTCAGAGGGAAAATACTTAAATGTACAAATAATATTAGGTCTTAAAAATTATAAGCAACTTTATGCTAGTGAGTTTGAAAACTTAGATAAGATGAACATATTCTTAGAAAAATGTGACTCACTAAAAGTGACTTAAAAAGAGACTATCCTAAAAGTTCTATACTCCATTTTTATAAATGATCAAAATGAAATGGCTCACATTTCTTGTTTTGTTTAGGTTATAGTGGGTTGTTTTTTCAAGATGTGAGGTTGATTTGGTTTATTAAAGTCATCTCCTTGAGTGAGGATATTTTTTCCTTTGATTTTTAGATAGAGTGGAAGGGAGCGGGGAGGGGTATAAGGGAGAGAGGGAGAGAAACATTGATGTGAAAGAAACACATGGACTGATTGTCTCCCACATGCTCCCTGACCAGGGGGCAGGGATCAAACCCAAAACCCAGGTACATGCCCTTGACCGGGAATCAAACCCACGACCCTCTGGTGCATGGGCTGACAACTCTAACCTCTGAGCCATGCCGGCCAGAGCTGTTTTTAAGAGTTAGATGCTGAAATCTATCCATTCTGAGCTGAGAGTTCAGAATAAAGCATAATATCTTACTAATAAATGTGGTCCGGTCTGTGGGGTTCCCAGATTCATCATTCTTCCTCTCTCAAAACTAAGATTATTGAACTGCTCTGGAACACTCAGCCTTGATTTCTCAACACTGCAGTGGAAACGGACCTAAACTTGGCATCCTCGTCCTTGTCTTAATAATGTGCTTAGCACTCCAATTCCTGTAAAAGTCCCACTAGATCTATAACTTACCCATTGCTCCTACCTCCATGCCCCTCTCCCCCTTCCTATCTCTGAGTTCCAGAGCCCTTTGCCTGGAAGCTGCTATCGGCTGACAACTATTCTATCATGCCAAGTTGTCTACCGACTTGTATTTCTGAATATTACAAGCTCCTGCATTCTCTGCTGCCTTGCTGTTCTCAGCCTGTCGTTTGCCCCTCTTCCTCCTCCTCTGATTTAAGATCGGACACACACTGATTATGTAGTTGACCACATACCCTGCTTACACGTTTCTGGATGGAGGGAACTCTGCATGCCTGGACTTCTTTCTAGTACTGCTCCTGGGTTCATGCCGTGCACCAATAATGAGTGTGGTTCTAAGCCTCAGCCCCTCACACTATCTTCATGGTCCGACTCCTATAAACCAGGTCATACCTAGCCAGTTCCTAAGACAGCACTGATTATTTAGCTCATAAAAAAAGTATTTATAACAATGATTCATTCCATAATTGTGAGAGTTGAAAAAAATCTTTTCACATGTAGATAACCTCCTTATTTTCATCCACTTGAAAGATGAAAAGAACATTGTCCATAGGGTTTATATTTAAAAACCCTCTCAGAAATACTACCAACAGTGAATTAATAATAAATCATATGTTTCCTTATTTGGAAATTGAGGACAAACTAGTAATATTCATCAATCTTAGAAATTTAGAAAAACTCAAAAATTTTATTTTATTTTATTGTTAATCTTCACCCAAAGATATTTTTCCATTGATTTTTAGAGAGAGTGGAAGAGAGGAAGAGAGACAGAGAGAAACATTGATGTGAGAGAGACACATCAATTGGTTGCCTCCTGAATGTGCCCTTAACTCGGGCCGGAATCGAGCCTACACCTGAGATACGTGCCCTTGACCGGAATTGAACCCAGGACCCTTCAGTCCACAGGACGGTGCTCTATCCACCGAGCAAAACTGGCTAGGGCAAAATCATTCTTATTTTAAATAGGCAAATGAAAAAATGTGAAATTATCATAATATCTAAAAGGTACACTTTTAATTCCCTCAGGATTTCATAACTTCCACCAAGCTTTTGAATGGTTACTACTTTGAAAAAAATTCTGATTTATAAACGTCTATCCTGAACTATAATACTGGACCAGATTCACATACTGGAGTTGCAAATAACCAGTAGTGTAAGTTTCAAAAACACAAGTCACATTTTCCAAAGCCCCCACCCCCACATCTCAGCCTACTAGCATTCATTTTAAGTGTCCCCTTATTTGGGGAAAGCCACCACGTATCTGTACCTCTTTATCCAAAGAAGCAAAGAGCCCCTTAGCAAAGCCAAATGTGAAACTATTCGTTCTGGATATTTTCAAAATAGGTTATAGTGGGTTCTTTTTTAAAAATGTGAGGTTGGCCAAAACCGGTTTGGCTCAGTGAATAGAGCGTCGGCCTGCGGACTGAAAGGTCCCGGGTTCGATTCCGGTCAAGGGCATGTACCTGGGTTGCGGGCACATCTCCAGTGGGAGATGTGCTGGAGGCAGCTGATCGATGTCTCTCTCTCATCGATGTTTCCAGCTCTCTATCTCTCTCCCTTCCTCTCTGTGGAAAATCAATAAAAAAATGTATTAAAAATAAATAAATAAATAAAAAAAATAAAAATGTGAGGTTGATTTGGTTTATTAAAGTCATCTCCTTAACATACTTCTGCTCTGATAAAAAATACGGGTCTTTTAACGAAACTTTGTGTTTCATCTGCTATCTTTTAAAAACTATATGAAAACTGGATTAAAGCATGAAATAAAATTGCCAACAAGTTATGCTCTTTGTTTTCTAATACTGACAACCACAATAGCCTTTTAGTAGGTTCTTTTATTGGTTCACAGGTAGTGAAAGTGCCCAGGTATATCCGAATTATAACACTAAGTGTACTTTCTAGCTCTACTTACAAGTTCTCGAGAGTCAGTTACTGTATGGCAACAATAAGGCATAACATCTGCAAAAGGATAGGCCCAAAACAGATCAAGTCACAGGTTCACTGTGATTAAGTACTTTTTGCTAATCACTTCTCTGATCTTAAGCTCCCATATACTCTCATATCTAACCTGGAGAGTATTATGCTAAGCAAAATAAGCCAGCCAAAGAAAGACAAGCATCACACGATCTCACTCATATGTGGAATCTAATGAATGAAATAGATCCAGAGACTTAGAAGCATGGAACAGACGGAAGAATCTCAGAGGGAAGGCAGAGAGGGGAGTGGGTGGGAAGAGACCCACCAAAGAACTTATATTCATATATGCATAAACCACGGACATAGACCATAGTGTGGTGAAGGCCTGGGAAACAGTAGGGGTGGGGACAGGGGTTAATGGGTGAAAAAAGGGAGACATCTGTAATACTTTCAACAATAAAGATAAATTTTAAAAAATAAAGTCACTTATTTTTAAAAACATTAGATAGTACAATTGCTGCAAACATGATTAATATACAAAAGTCAGCCAATGAGAGCAATTTTTTTAAAGTGGAAAAATTCATTTATAACTATATTATTTTTATATCTTATACTAGAGTCCTGGTGCATGAAATCCATGCACTGGAGAAGGGGGGGGAGTGTCCCTCAGCCTGGCCTGCACCCTCTCGCAGTCTGGGATCCCTCTTGCAGTCCGGGACCCCTTGCTCCTTACCGCCTGCCTGCTCGCTGCTCCTTACTGCTCTGCTCACTGTTCTTTAGTGCTGCCACCACCAGCACTTCTGGCTGAGCGGCACTCCCCCTGTGGGAGCACACTGACCACCAGGGGGCAACTCCTGTATTGAGCGTCTGCCCCCTAGTTGTCAGTGCACATCATAGCGACCAGTCATTCCGCCATTTGGTCGATTTGCATATTAGGGTTTTATTATATAGGATATGTGTATATTCTATATAAACAAATTAAATTTTCATATATATAATGTAGACATTAACATACATATATAATGCACAGTATATGACCTAAAAAGAAATATGCAAAACCTATGTGAATTAAAAACTTTAAAAATTACCAAGGAATATAAAAGATCTAAATAAGTAAATACATATACTATATGGGAGTGTTGTAAATATGTCATTTTTTTCTTTACAAATTAATCTGTACTTTTAAGGCATTTATAATGAAAATACCACCAGAACTTTTTGGAAAATGTGACAAATGCATTAAAAAATTTCATTTGGGCCCTAACCGGTTTGGCTCAGTGGATAGAGCGTCGGCCTGTGGACTCAAGGGTCTCAGGTTCGATTCCGGTCAAGGGCATATACCTTGGTTGTGGGCACATCCCCAATGGGAGGTGTGCAGGAGGCAGCTGATCAATGTTTCTCTCTCATCGATGTTTCTAACTCTCTATCCCTCTCCCTTCCTCTCTGTAAAAATCAATAAAAAATATATTTAAAAAAATTTCATTTGGAAGGAGAAATGGATAAGATTACCTAAAAAAAATACAAAGCTGAAATATAAGACTATTGAAGGGGCACTTGCCTTTCCAGACATCAAACTGTATTATGTAGCTAAGTTATTAGAATAACTCTACACTGGTGAAGGGTTAGAGAATTAGACTGTGCACTCACACAAGACAATAGGTATTCTTACATAAAATTACACTTCCACAGGGCAAACGGTCTGAAAGGTCAAAGGACAAATGAGAATCTGGGAAAACGTTTACAACATAAGACAAAAATTTAATAGCTTTTTAAAAAATATATATATTTTATTGATTTTTTACAGAGAGGAAGGGAGAGGGACAGAGAGCTAGAAACATTGATGAGAGAGAAACATCGATCAGCTGCCTCCCGCACACTCCCCACCGGGGATGTGCCCGCAACCAAGGCACATGTCCCTGACCGGAATCGAACCTGGGACCCTTGAGTCCGCAGGCCGATGCTCTGTCCACTGAGCCAAACCGGTCAGGGCAAAAATTTAATATCTTTAAGATAAAAATGTTCTTACCAATCAATTTTTTACTGGTAAGACAAACAATCTCAATATTAGAACAAAAATATAAACATAAAATTGAATGTCTGTAAAACATATTAAAAGATATTATTTATCCTTACTAAGCAAAGTGAATTTGAGCAATGAAAAATTTTCCTCTACTAACTAGATTGGCAAAGATTAAAAAGGTAATAGTCAATAATATTGTAATAACTATGTTTGGTGCCACGTGGGCACTGGAAATATTGGGGGGAACACTTTGTAAAGTATACGATTGTCTAACCACGATGCTCCACACCTGAAACTAATCCTATATAATAAAAGCGTAATATGCAAGTCGGCCCAATGGCGGAACAACCAGTTGCGGGGGGGGGTGGGGCCGGCAAGCAGGCATGTCAGGCCAGCCAAGCCAGAGGGAGGAAACAGTGATGGGGGGGGAGGTGGCGACGACCAGGGTTGGCGGAGGGGCGATGGGGGGGGACACGCCCACCGGTGCTGTCCCCTGATTGGCTGCCCGGTTGCCTCCCACAGAGGGAGGTCAGTAGCAGAGGCAGTGGAGGGGTGATGGGGGTGGGAGCTGTCCCCTAATCGCCCGCCCGATCGCCTCCCGTAGAGGGCCTAAGCTGTCAATAGGACATCCATCCCCTGAGGGCTCCCGGACTACTGTGAGAGGGCGCAGGCCAGGCTGAGTGATGCCCCCTGAGTGCATGAATTTTCGTGCACCAGGCCTCTAGTACAAAATAATATTGAATGCAAACTGTAATTGAAAACATTTTTTTAAATTTAAAATAGAATGATAAACACAATATTAGCAAAAGCATAGAGAAATGGACACTTGCATATAATGATAGTGAAGATGTAAATTATTGCAGCTTTTAGAAGGTAATTTAGCAGTATCTACTAAAATATTAAATTTATATTTCCTTTGACCCCATAATTTTACATGTTGGCATATATTCTATAGAAAAACATGCAACCCATAAGGTAGCTCTGTGTGTACTGACTTAAAAAATATCTAATAGCCTATTGTACTGTGTGTGCATGTTAACTTTTAAAAAGAAAGGAATTTGGAGAACAGTGTGCAAAATAGGATCTCATATTTGTACATGTAAAGAAAAGTATCTCAAAGTTTACAGAGTCAATCACTTGACATCCTTTGCAATAACTGACTACTTTTGCCCAAGCATAAATTCTTTTTTATTGTTACATACAAGTCTGGGGGGGAAAGATCTCATGTTTCTAACATGAAATTCTGCATCCAACAGAACATTTTTTTCAAACAGGGCTTATTTCTTTCTTGTAAAGGATAAATGGCTATAAAAAATTTAACTATAGAATATCTTTTTAAAGTTTTGAAAATGCATTTATTTTCCAAGCATTTGTTGGGTGTGTTCGGTTCTGAGGACATAAAATGAATGAGACATTATCTCAGCCATCACAAAACCCAAACAGACTGAGAGGGACAGACCAGCGTACAAATAAGTACAATAAAGAGTTGAAGTGACTGTGACAGCAGTGTATGCGGGGATAAACATGGGAAGGAGAGGTCACTGGAACTGGAGGCAAGCATATCAGAGTTAAGCTTATGCTTGAGCTAAATCCTAAGATGATGTGTTGGCCAGATGGACAAGAGAAGGGGAGTAAATGCAAATGAGATATATATGCGTTACATAGAAGCGGAATATTTCTAGATAGAGTGCCAGGAAGATAAAACGAGGAATTTTAATGCCAAGTATCAAACCAAAACAATGTAAGTCCAAATAAATGAAACCAAAGTTAAAATAATTCCTACAACATTCATCTAATTTTGCTTTCTATGCTAGCTGAAAATTGCTTTAAGTTCTGGTTATTTCTCCAATTTCTTTTTGTCTACAAAAATGTTTTTTAAATGAATGGTTACATTTAAATCCTATTTAACGAAACAACAAACTGCTTTGTAAATGCAAAGACTTGGTGCTTTCACTGTTTAAATTCTGACATTTTTCTAAGTGACCCTCCACTGTAGTCCCGAAGCTCAACATGTTTGAGCTCAACATAAAAATACCAGCACAGGAAACATGTCTTTCGCAAAGGCTGCACTTCGCGGAGACCTCCATGTTCTATCGCTGCTTTGGGGGGTGGGGGGGGACCCCTGGGCGCCGCACCCAAGCTCTTCTCTCAGCAGCACAAGCCCCAGGGACACCGCTCTTACCTCGTGAAGCGTCAGGTGCTTCCCGTCCTTCCTCTTGGAGTCGAACCGGCCGTAGATGGCGCTGTACTTGCGGATCTCCTCCTCTTTGTGGGGGTCCTCGTCGCTCATCTCGAAGATGTGGCCGATCATTTTGGCCAGCTTCTTGTTGCTTTTCAGCAGCTCCTTCACCTCGTTCGGGTCGCTTTTGGGCAGCGTGGAGGCCATGCGCTCCACACACTCGGCCACCGAGAGCGCGGCCGCGGCGTCCAGGGCCTCGCTGCTCTCCTTGGGGGACGCGGGGGAGCCCAGGTCGGCGGGGGAGAGGCTGTGCTCGCTCTCGGTGCCGTGGTGGCCCTGCCAGAGCCTGGACTCCCCGACACTCGGCAGCGCCAGGCTCCCCGCGTCCGGCTTCCCCTGCCCGGGGCTCTGCACGCACGTGATGGCGGCGCACTTGGGGACTTTGACGTGCGGCTCCCGGGCGCCGCTGCTCCTGTCGTAGCTGGCACAGGGTAACCCCAGCCACGTGGGCGACCCCTCGGGCAGCTTGTAGATGGGTATGCTGCTCACGGGCAGGGAGGTGAGCGGCTGGTTGAAGAGGCCGGGGTTGGTGACCCAGTCCCGCAAAGCCTTCTGCAGCCTCCGGACATGCAGCGGCTTGCTGGCCATGCCCACAAGGGCCATGATTTCCAGGAATTCCTCCTCTCCAGCTTCGCACAGCTGCTGGACGTCATCGCCACCTTGTTGGATGAAGGCATCGAAGTAGGACAGCAGGTTGGCTTTCTGTAATATTCTGTACAGCTGCAGCTCCCCCAGCGTCCGGGGTAAGGCCGCGGCCATTACTGTGGAGGTGCTTAGCCTGCAAAGGGAAGAGGGAGAGACTCAGCACACGGGCTCCAAACTCCTCACCCAGGACTGAGCATGCGGGTGGAAGTGCAACACAAGATGCATCAGCAGAGCCCCGACTGAAGGAACCATGCCCTGTCCAGAAGTCATCTCCTTCTACTTCCTGACAATCCCACTGACCAGGGTAACTGTTTCCGTTTTAAAGAGAAAAATCCAAAGGCTCAGACTTGCCTGTGATCTCACTACCTGCTGAGCAGAAGTCTAGGGACTCCAGCCAAGGTTCTGAGGGCTCCGTAGCCCGGATTTTTGACAACCACTCACTCTGCCGCTCCCATGGTGTGGACACAGAGGGGAGCGAGGGATACTCGGATTCAGGAGGAGGTAAGAAGCCTATTATTCCACCGTTCGCTGATACTTATTTTGTGCCGGACAATATGATAAACGCTGTACATTACATTATGTCTAACCTGCAAGATAGGTTTAGTCATTCCCACTTTATAAAGAAAAAACAGCCACATCAGTCTGGTAGGCAGAGGAAGAGAGCTTTCAGTATGAACTGCAGGTGAGAAGATAGAAGATGGTATATTAGGAACAAGAAAAAAAGGCAGGAAGACTTCAAACGAACAAATGACAAGACGTGGTGATCATTTAGGCCTAAGAGTTCATGGTTCTGGGAAGAAAGGAGTGATAGGTGAAGACTGGAGAGTCTAGGCCAGTGATGGCGAACCTATCATACACGTGTCAGAGGTGACACGCGAACTCATTTTTTTGGTTGATTTTTCTTTGTTAAATGGCATTTAAATATATAAAATAAATATCAAAAATAGAAGTCTTTGTTTTACTATGGTTGCAAATATCAAAAAATTTCTATATGTGACACGGCACCAGAGTTAAGTTAGGGTTTTTCAGAATGCTGACACGCCGAGCTCAAAAGGTTCGCCATCACTGGTCTAGACTGTGACAGGCCTTGGGGACACAGACCAATCAGGATGATGGGATCTCCTTCAAACACGTGCACTTCATGGCCAGCGCTGGGGTCTCAGTGTGGATCAGGTTAGAGATACAGGATGAAACCAGGGAGGGCGAGAGAGCCCAGGACAGAGCCACGGAAGAAACAGAAAGGGCAGAGCCAAGCAAGACAGAGAAGCCGCCTTTAAAGAGAAAGAACAAGACCCAGCAAAGCACTTCTTGACCTCTTAGCAGCCTTTACAAGTTATTCACAGTTGCCTGGAGACCTCCCACATACAAAGGTGTGGGCCAAGTACTTCCATTTAAGAGAAAAAAACTTGTAAGAACGCACCCTCTTAGGATTAAAAGGACCCTGCAGCCCTCTGTGGGGAAAATTACAGAAGGCGAAAAGAATGCAGAGGGAAATGGAAGCTCCACTGTCAAGTGAGAACTGTATGGAGCCGTCATTCACGGGGAGGTGAGGCCAGCAGAGGAATGCCAGGCACATCCCTGAAGGCCAGACCAAACCCGGGACGTCCGCTCTGGGCCACCGGTCAGAATGCTCCCAGGATGCGAGTCTCGGCCACCCCATCCCAGGGGGGCGCCTCTCCCTGCCACGCTAAGGCTGACTCCTGGAAAGCCCACTCCTGGAACCCCTGGTCGTCCACAATCTGCTCTCATCAGCTAGCGACTCCTCAACTTCTCAGGCTTTTTCTCTGACAAGGGTATTGCCATGTGAACTGATGCCTTTCCGAGAGATTTCTCCGGCAGACCGCACTAGACGGTCCCTGTTTAGTATCCCCTCTGGGCACCACAGACTCCTCTGCGTTGTGATCATCCAGGCTCTGAAGGCCCGCCTTCACGTCCACGTCACCTCAGCCACTGGACAAAGACACTCTTGCATCCTCCAGTCCCCACGGGATGGTCTGCTGGTCCTCCCCTCCCATCACCCAGCTGGAAACTGACCCACAAAAACGCAGCTCTCGGGAGGGACAGGCACGAGCTCAATTCTGTTTCCCACCGTCACACCAAACAGAAAGGCTTCTAGAAACGGCCTAAGGTGGAAGGAAAGGAACTTACTTTCCCATCACACACCTGATGCAATAGCTCCACAGGCTATCAACTCAACAGCATACAAATACGCTTACACACCTGTGTGCGCACGCACACCTCAAATCCTTTTCATAAGAGGGCTGTAACTTCCCAAGGTCTATGGTAGCATCAATTACCTCATCCTATGTACTCCCCCAAGTTATGGAATAGAGGAAAGAGTATTTGAGAAAATCTAGAATACAGTTTTTGAATCTTTTTATGAGCAATAAGAAAAAATATGTTAGGCAAATAAAATTTAAAAAGAAACTTAAAAGGAGAACTAAAGACCCAAACTTAGGTTTTATTCTTCTGAGAAAAGGCAACGATTTTAGAATATATTCATTTTCAACTGTTTATCCTTTCTCATCTTTACCCAGAAGTAAGGGAAACCCCCTAGCTCCCAGGAGAAAACTCCAGTCCTGGTGAGGAAGTAGTTACGATGATAAAGCTCTGTAAGGACCGACAGGACCAAGGGTATACGTCCAAAGTCAAGATACCAGCTGAAAGCGAAGGAGGCGAGCCCCAGGAGGCTTGCTGAGCCCACACTACCTGCTGGGAAAGGAGTTTTCTCCCTAAGCTTTTGCAGTGGGAGAGGCTTCAGTTCCTACAGAAGCGCGTTGTGATCATTTAAACACCCACCACTTCATATATTAGGTTTAATGTAAAATTTTTATATGATGAGATTTTGTTTTTACAAACTATTCATGCTTCAACATGAAGGTCAAATACATCAAGAGAAAGCCTCTCACTGCATCTCTCCTCGCACACTCTGCACAGGGGGCCAGCAGTACAGCAAGTCCACTCAGCAGTGGTGACTCCTCCCGCATGCCGCTCAGCACAGCATCTGTCACAGCGGTGAGGTGTGGCTCCTTGTCTCTCCGGGCGAGCCCACCTGTCCTCTGTATCCCCAGGACGAGCTGTCGCTGGCAGACTTAAGTAAGAGAGAACACACCGTGGATTCCGAGAAGGAGAGCGGTACACAGCCGCGCGGTGTGGGAGGCTTTTGGGAAAGGCCTTGGAGGTGTGAGGGAGAAGGCCGCCTGGCCTGGGGGCGGGGAGCAGGAGGCCCATGTGAGGCATGTCAGGGGATCTGTTTGGTAGGAGCACAGGGGCATCAGGGGAGCAGAGAGAGAGCTGGGGAGGGGGTGTGGGTCTGGGACGCCTCTGTGAGGAGACAGTGGCCCAGGCAAGCGAGGAGCCACACCTGTGCTTTAGGAAATGGAAGCTGGCGCTGCAGCCAGGAGGTGAGGCAGCTGTGGGGACAAGACGCTTGAGAACTAGAACCCGGTGCTTTTGAGGCAGAGAAAGAAAAAGGGTGATGCTGTGGCTTCAGGACATGCAGATGTGAGGAAGGAAGAGGAAAACACAAAGATGCAATCCCACTCCTGTTCATTCAGGAAACTGGGATAGTGGTGCAAGTAAAGAAAGAAGAACGTTGGAAAGAATAAATTTGGGAGTCTGGAGGAAGGGAGGGAGGTAAGATAAACATACTTGCTTTTGGACTTATCCATTTTGAGATTCTGATAATCCCCAAGTAGTAGTTGAAATGCTGAATTATCAGAAAAATGATTTGAGCTAATGGTTCTCAAACTTTTCAGGTCTGAAAATCACTTTAAATACAAAGTGGCAAATATTCATTGATAGTTTTACTGTTAGTATTTGTTGATTGAGAATGCATATGACTACTACTATGAATTTGGTTATACTTTTAATTAAGTGACTATATTTTAGTAAGTCATAAAGTGCTTGCTTACTTTTCATTTGCAAACTGGACATGTGTGAGAGGCATCTCACTCCGCAGCCAGGGCTGGTGTGCACTTGGATTTGAGAGCACTTGCAATAACCTTGGCCCCTGGCCCGTGAACCACTCCTCCAGCTACAGTTAGCAATCTGGAGGGTAGTCTCCGAGAGGCGGTGACTGAAGCTTGGGAGTGGATGTGCTCATCGAGGGAGAATAGCAAAAGGCAGTAGAAAAGAGACTGAATTTAAAACTTTGGAATTAAAGTTTTGCAAAGAACTGCAAAGGGAAGGTAGGGAAGACAACGTGTAAGTCTAGGTGAAAAGCATTTCCAGGACTGGTGTCAAGCTGCAGAGAGGTTAAAGAGAGAGGCCAGTAGTTACTCGCGAGTTTTGAGAGTGAGTTGTGGGGCCATACTGCAGGCTGAAGCCTGGAATAGACTGAGGCAGGAATGAAGGAATAGTTCTCTTCCCTGGTGAGCAGGAAAGGCCTCTGTCCTACCCTAACCCCACATCCCAGCGTGGAGGGAGAATGTCAGGGAGGTTGTTCCCACAGCCCTATCACGTGCTTCCTTGTGGTTCAAGGACTCAGCAGGAGTTGCTATAAGCTCCCTGAGGGCAGGAACTTGGTCTCATTCATCTTTTACCCCCTCTATTCCCCGCAGTGTTCAATAACATCCCTAGAAAGGCTGCTGTTACATGAAACCCAATGTCTGAGTTAGAATCTGATCAGCAGCCGCCTTTCATATCCAAAAGGGATGTCCCAGTGAATTCGCAATCTAGTAACAGCACCTCCTGCTACTTTACAAACTACAATGCTCTCTGTTCTCTCGTCCTCATACTTCCTCTTTTTTAAAAAAATATATTTTATTGATTGTTTACAGAGAGGAAGGGAGAGGGATAGGGAGTTAGAAACATCGATGAAAGAGAAACATCGATCTGCTGCCTCCTGCACACCCCCTACTGGGGAGGTGCCCGCAACCAAGGTACATGCTCTTGACCGGAATCGAACCTGGGACCCTTCAGTCCGAAGGCCGACGCTCTATCCACTGAGCCAAACGGTCAGGGCACTTCCTCTTTCTTATGGGGCTATATGCTGAGTTCCCATAACACAGATATTTTCCCCAAGAGATCAAAGGATCCCCTCCCAAATGTAAGAACTACACCTGGTTCATGTTGTAATATACATCATATGATAGTCCAGCCCCAGCCGTATTTTAAGAAGCCAATTTTAGTCATGAGAGATCCTAGGTCTTTTTCTTTATGGTTCCTATAAATTAAAACACAGTATCAACTATCCCCAAACAACAAATATCAATCTTAGAAGTGACCATTATATTCAAATGGTTTCATAATCACCACTCTTAACTCCTCTTCATGATGTAGGAAACGTATATAGATATAGATATTTCTTACATCTATATCTATACCCACACATACGTACATAGCGTGTATATACGCACACTTTTATGAAATCCATGGCATTCCAGAGAGCCACTCATCCGGGAGTAGAGAGGAACCCGGGGCTAACTCCCAGTGAGATGTGGCTTACTTATGCAGAGACTATAAATTCCTTCCTCCCGACGCTGCCTGAATTTTACTTTAAAATTATCTAAGTTAACAGCAACCTCTTACAGACTGACAAAAAACGTGGAGAAACTTGGGGAGAGTTAGCTTCTGAGTCACTTACAGGTTAAGGTGAATTAGTTCCACCTCTGTTTTCCTCTTCACATCTAGATGCGATCCAGTGCACACCAGCGGAATGAGACAGGAGGGCAAGGGTGAGGAAGGGATGGGAGCGCTGGGGCACAGACTACACCGGAAGCCCCTGCAGTGCCACCTCGCTGGGAAGAGGGTGGCCTGGAGGCCTGGGAGAAGGGTGCCATGGGTACACTGGAAGGCGGCAACTGAAAAGGTTTATAAGAAGAATCTGGCTTGGGGAAGGAAGAGCCTTAACCCTAGGAAATGGAGTCTTCTCACTTCTTTCTAGGCCTAGAGCTCAGCTAACATAATAAACGTAGCTCAGTTACATCGCGACTGAGGGGCTGGCCTAGCTATGAAACTCCTGTGTGTGTGTTTCAAGTACCAAATGATTTACCCAGAGGCACTGATTAGTAAGCATGCAGTGATCTATCTTAAATCAAGATATTTTTGGATTTTAATAGTCATAGCTATGAATTAAACATTAGCTTCTAATAAAATTAATGGTAATTTGGGAAACTTAAAATATTTTTCTCTATTGATTCTTTTCTGAATTCTGAATGACGCTGCGGAAAAAAACTCTTTCAGACCCCTTAAAGTTCTAATGAAAGTATAAGTTTAAAATGATCAAAATTAGAAAGTAAATCAGATTTATTTTGCAAATAAACCAAAACTATACATTAACATAACTGTAATACCAATAAGTAAATATCAGTGTCATACAATTTGGCTGGAAAATCTTCAAACAACCAACAGCCACATCATTCATCACACAATATGTGTCCTCTGATCATGTAGAATACGCACAGTATTATCTAAATTTTATCTTTTTCAGAAAGTTCTCTTTAAAAATTATAAAATTAACATACTGTTTATATTCATGTGCAAATACAACATATTGAGAAATGACAAACTATCTGAAAGCTTAATGGTATGTTTAGCTGTGAGACTTCTGACAAGACGAGGATTAATGTTTTCCCCCAGCATCAACTTCTCTAATTTCCCACTTGCTCCATCATATTCTATTGTACTAGTTTTTGAACATGTCAGTTCAGAAAGGAAATTTGCATTTAATATAACTGTACAATTCTTCATTCTACTAAAAAGCATAAAAGAAGTAGGCAAGATAAATCCAAAACAAAGGGGCTAGCAAACATGTGATGCTTGAGTGGGTACTACTTATTCCTTAAAATATTTTAAAAACTCCACAATGAAATGTATGTACACAAGTTAATTATACATTAGCAAGATCTTAAACTGTTCAAAACATACTATAAAATGGTCATGTCCATGAAAATAAAACAGATCATGTGTCTGTGGAATCCAGAATACAGATTCACGTTCCAAGGTGTTTTTACAGAGCTCTCATTTCCAATAATGCCTATGAATAGCATAAACAAAAACAACTAGATTTATTACAATGGAAGAGATGAGGCCTCAGTCTTAGGACAGTGTCTACGTCAACAGACACAAAAACCTGACATAACTTCTATTCCCATCCAACCACCTTCTGCTTTAAATATTTAAAGTTTATGCAATAAATTCTTCAAAAGTTTCAACCCCCCATTTTGTAAGACATGTAATTTCTTATTTCAAAGGATCCACAGTGCACAGCCCCAGAATCCTTAATAACAAACCACTATGACTTAAAGTGGTATTACAAGAAAATATCTGCCTGGCCTGCGTGGCTCAGTGGTTGAGTGCAGACCTGTGGAACCATGAGGTCAGGTTAGATCTCAGTCAGGGCACATGCCCAGGCCGTGGCCTCATCAAGCTCATCAATGATTCTCTCTCATCACTGATGTTTCTATCTCTCTCTCCCTCCCTCTCTGAAATCAATAAAAATATTTTGTAAAAAAGAAAGAAAATATTTAACGCCTTAACTTATTCTCTAAACAAGGAGAATGAGGATCTATTAACTTTCCTATAGAACAATGGATGTTATTTACTAGTCACAAAAAGGAAATTTTAAAATTAATTTAGCTGAGATTACTCAATTTTATCAATAATTCTGAAATAAGACAAGATGTAAAGTATTTATTAAACATAGCAAATTATTTACTAAACATATAAGCTGACTACATTTCCTTATATCAGCTATAGTATTCCTAAGGATTTTTGTCATTTTAATCAGAGACAGAATGAAATAAACTAAAACCCTACAATGCCTCAATGTTTTTATTACTCCTTATTGATATTCACATATAACAGGAAATCACCATAGCCAAGGAAAACATTTTTCTAATACCAAGATGGCAGGTTAACTTTTGTGCAAGATGCTAAAAATAAAATTAAAATAAGAAACCTTTCAATGGTTCCTTGAAATTATTTTTCCCAGACCTAATTTTCCAATATCTTACACTCAAACAAGAATAAAGAAGGCTGCCCTTGTCAAACATCTATAAGGACCCTTCTATGCAGGATTTACACCTGTAAGAGCAACGTAATTTTTAAAGCTTAACGAGAGGACAATATTTAATGTCTTACTACCGAAAAACGGAAGGAAAGGGTACCCTTGACCCCAAGGGCCACTGGACTGGCACTTGGACTAGAAGCAGCTCTTTTAAGTCCTCAGGAGGACATCAGCCGCCACCGGAAAGAAAGTAAATGCTGTGCGTCCTCTCTTCCAGCGTTTCTCCCAAACCCACACCTACGTTACCGCATGTCATCATTTGCTGCTTCACAGGAGGAACTTCCAACAAGTGAAAACCGGAGAAGGTAACTCACTGCGTGCACTTTTCTAACAAAACAGCCCAGCACTGCCTACGTGACTAATCCATTTTAAATTCCGCTCCTCTGTTCCTATGCAATCTAATATTACCTATTAAAACTGCCAAAATATTTTTAAACAAGACCTGAGCGTTTCCCTTGCAGCTTCTGATCTTTGCACTCCGTAAGTTTGCAAGTTTGCAGACACATCACGGGCAAACCAACTGGTAGTGACAGGTGAACGCGGATGAGATTTTAAAATGACAGCTATCCCCACATTTTGAACGCTTCCAAGATCTGCTGGTGTGAGAGAGTGCAGTGCATGCACGTCAAGGAATCCTCCAGGCCCCCCGCTGCAGAGCTCGGTCAGCGACCCCGGTCAGGGCGGATTCCTACTCCAGCACCTTCCCCCGACCTCCGCAGGCTTCCTGCGCGTCCTTTCTTCTCGCCGGCGCTGGGAGCCCCGGGGCTGCCGACCAGAACCCTCTGACAGCACTCGCGACGCTCCCCCACGCGCCAGGCCACGCACCTCTGCGTCCCAGCCTCCTGCCCCACGTGTGTGTGCAGATTCCACACTCGCTCCCCCGCGCCCGGCGCCAAGTTGGCCAGCCACTTCCCAGCAAACTCGCCTTCCGCTTTCCAAGCGCGCGGCGCTCGGGCGAGGATGCCCGGGACGAGCCGGGCACTGGGAGCGCCGGACTTCCACCGGGAAACCAGCCAACCGGGACTCGGCCCGGGGAGCGGCGCGCACGCATCTCTTCGTCGT
>NW_005871051.1:39240-89534 GCF_000147115.1 Myotis lucifugus | reverse complement strand
GCGGCTCCCGCGCTCGGGCTCCGGGCTCCGGCTCCGGCCTCCTTCGAGCAGAGGGGCGGCGGGGAGGGGACGCCGCCGCGGGCCTGCTCTCCAGCTGCCGAGGGAACCGGGAAGGTTTGCAATAAAAAGAAAAAGACTTTTTTTTAACGTGTGAGGTTCCCAATATAGTATTGCGAGGAGCACACCCCGCCAAGTCGGACTCCCCCCGAGACCGGCTTAAACGTAAAAATAAAGAGCGCGCTGGGCCCGCGGATCCGAGCGCCGGTGCGCCCCCGTCCTCGCCCCTGGAGGCGGGGGGGCCCGGGGCGCCCCGATGGCCAGGGGCCCCGGGAAGGTGGCTGCGACCGACCGCGTGGGTGGGGGCGGCAGGTGCAGGCGGTGGTGGAAAACTGGGGTTCACAGAGGACCTGCCTCGCCCATAGTGCCCCCTCCCACCGCAACCCCGGCTCTGCGGGGGGGGGGGGGTGCGGGGGGATGGGAGCCGACCGACCCAAGTGCAGCTTTGACAAGGGTCTTGCTTGCTGGTAACTTAATTCCAACCTCATCAACCCTCCTCAAAACCTGCCTATTTTGCTGGTTAACATTTTCCCTTTCCATGGTGTGGAAACCCGGCCGCGATAGAACAGTCCTGGGTGTGTTAAAAGAGGGTGCCCACGGCACGATGTAGAATTGAGTTTAGCCTGCATGAACTTTTCTAACCAAAGAAAGTATTCAAACACCTCCCAAAATGCATTAGACAATTGCCCGAAATCTGTTCTTCCTTCCTGTGCAAAGATGGGAAAATGAAAGATTCCCCAGTGTTGAGCGTTGTGTTGCTGAAGGGTGGGGAGCGTTCAGTGAAGGTGGAACCAGCGCAAATGCGGGCACAGTCCCGCTTAGGCGTCCACAGAGAAATCCAGCTCCATCGCGGCCACGCCCACATCCTGGCGGCCTCCGAGCATGCCCACTGCCGCGGGGACACAAGGCATTCTTTGAGATGGGAAATGCTTCACACCACATCTTGATGTTGGAGCAATGGGGGGTGTGATACCATTGAAAGAAAGAGATCTTATTCCAGTACCGAAGCTTTTTTCTTTTCTTTCTGGGAAAACGTTGTAGGAGTGAGTAATGCCACAATGGAACATACAGGATGTCCCCCCAAAATGTATACAGGCTTTCATAGCTGATAGCTGTTCAATGCAAATGAAGTGTATTTTAATAAGCACCGCCTTTATAATTACATTCAACGTGTGTATACATTTTGGGGGGACAGCCTGTATACTTACTTAAGCCTTTCTCCAGTGTTAGTAAAAGGCTCTGTGCGAGGTAGTTGTGTGGATATTTCAAATGAAGAAGCATGTTTGCTTCGCCCAATTCATCTCCTGAAGAAATCACTCCCTGAA
Source organism: Myotis lucifugus (assembly GCF_000147115.1). NCBI lineage: Eukaryota > Metazoa > Chordata > Mammalia > Chiroptera > Vespertilionidae > Myotis > Myotis lucifugus. Next base: position 88,152 of record NW_005871051.1, on the reverse strand, counting down.
GTTTGTCTCGGCCTAATTGTCCTGGTTTTGCATCTGTGGACCTTGTTCTGTTAAAGAGAACGTTGCTATAAAATAAAGACAGTTTCTGGGAAAGATGAAAGTTAAGTTGTCAGGCAATGAAGTCTGAAATGTCTTCTCTTCCGGTTATTCTCTGGATTCCTGGTGTTGTGCAAACATTGCTGGTTATGAGCAGTTAGAGGAAAATAACTTTCTTCCGCGAAGATGAACAATCAGTGATTCACAAGTCACAAAAGGAGCAGCTGTACCTGGACTGAGCCTCCCAGTAGACTTGTCCCCAGCCTGGGGAGAAATAAGGTTAAATCCTGTTCTCGAGTTGTATGTGTCTTTCCACCACTGACCATGAGGCTGAAGGGAAAGGTGTCAGGAAAGACACTGTTTCTTCTGCCTTGCAACTGGTTATTTCTGCAGGGAAACGCTGAAATCTCTCCTTGTTTGTTTGTTTGTTTGTTTGTTTGTTTGTTTTCTAAGCATGTTTAGATGGTGTGTTTTCCACATTAAGAATGGCATTTTTGCCCCTGGTTGGTGGGGTTCAGTGGTTAGAGCCTTGGCCCATGCATGCAAGGGTTGAAGGTGTGAAGGTTCCATTCCTAGGTTGCAGGTTTGATCCCTGGTTGTCCCCCCCCCCCCGCGCCCCCATCAGGGAGATAAACAATCTATGTCTCCCTCCCTCCCTTTTAATCTCAAAAATCAATGAAAAAAATATCCTTGGGTGAGGATTAACACAAAAAAAGAATGGCATTTTTGGCCCACTTTGTGGCGTCTTCAGTGTCCTTTGGTGCTGGAGCAGGTGTTGGGAGGAAGGAAAGTGAAGAAAAGATAAAATTTTTGGCTTGTAGGCATCCAATTCTGTATGACAACATGACAACACTTAATTCAATATGACTGCTCAAAAAGAGGCATTCACCAGTATCTGAGACAACTCGGATTCTTATGATCTCCTTACCACTTTTGTCACCCATCCCACCCTTAAAAACACCATCTCCATCCCTCGCGTGTGCGCGCACACACACACACACACACTCACACACACACGCACACACACACACCCCACACACACACACCCACACGCACACACGCACACACACACACACACACACACACCCCGTCTTCTCCCACTGCTAGGCCTCGTGGTTTGCAGAAGGAAAGCATTCCATCCTGTAAGAACAGTTATGGTGTCTATTCCATATTCTGTTCCATCCTGTAAGTGTATCTTATTCTTTTAAATTCAGAAAATATATGTTTAACAGGATTTAAAAAAATAATATTGTTAAAAATACTTCAATTATTAGTGCTTTTGCAAAAATAAGGAATTATTTAGACTTAAAAAAACATTTCCACATTGTGGAACTAAAAAAGTTTTTAGTAAAACTAATAATGTAGAAAGTTGGTAGTGGTTCTGACATTTGAGTGAAAATTTCACTGAAGGAACATTAATTTACTACTTTCAGAAAGACATATTACTTTAAAATGCTTCAGTGATTCAAAACAAAAGAACTCATAATTGACTTAAAATGTTCTCAGGAGAGAGAAAGAATAGCATGGCTTATGACCTACAAGATCTAAGATACAGTATAATTCTGTTCTCTTGTTCTGTTATTCCCTCAGAACAATGCTACACTTAATGGATTTTCTGCTCTATGTGGTGGAGGCCCTGCAATTAACTGAGTTATGTTCAGTATTCATATTACCAGAAATATAATTTAAAATTCTCACATTTTGTGATATGAAATTTAAAGCTTTGGATGTATATTGTAGATTTAAAATATTCAAATGTAGATGGTTGAGTGTCGACCTATGAACCAGGAGGTCATGGTTTGATTCCTGGTCAGGACACATGTCCGGGTTGCAGGCTCGATCTCCCAGTGTGGGGCGTGCAGGAGGCAGCCCATCGATGTTTCTCTCTCATCATTGGTGTTTCTATCTCCTTCTCCCTTCCTCTCTCTGGAATATAGATATTTAAAAGGGAGCAAGGCTATAGGGAGAGAGCATGGAAAAGAAGAGTCTTAGAATAAATGGGCAAGAGTTGGAAGAAAATGAGGAGAGATCGAAGGATGGAAAGAAGACAACCGCACTTGTGAGAAGCTGACTCAAATGGGCATGACTATTCAGGGAGAAGTAACAAACCAAAGAAAAAGGACCCAAGTACAGGACCGTCCTGAAGAGGGAAAAAAGAAGAGGCAGAGAAGAACCACCTTCACATAAATGCCTCTGGGCCATGAAAGTGTGCTCTGGTCCTGGGACAGGTGGCAGTGCTGGGATGGAGAGGCTGGGACAGATGCGCAGGAAGAACGGAGGAGAGCCGCCGTCGGCCAGCCTGTCCTCACCTGCAGAGAGCCTGCACGTATCCTTCAGGTAGACGGGAAGAAGTGGTGCATACATCAGGTGCAGGTGTACAACAGGAAAAGGAAAGACAATTAGAATGGGCTCAAAAACACCACGTGCTTTCACCATGCCAGCTAAGATATAAAGAAAGTGAGTATGTTAATAAAGAGTTGAGCTAATTGTCACCACAGATTACTCAACGCTGACTGCCTTCTAAGAGCCACACTTTGAAAGGACAGTGGTTGTGTTGTACAATAAGAGATTGAAAACTATTGAAACACAGGCAAATCAAACATGATTCTGCTCACATATAACTGCCAAGTAACATGTTTACAGTTTTAATTATATTTTTGTGCTTACCCAGATTTAGACATCATGACTCATCAGCTGGCCCAGTATTGGCAATAATATATAGTAGTCAAAAATTTTAAGGATCTTTCAATCTATTGCTATATTTTTTACCTCCTACTCTAAGAACAGTCTCTATTAATGAGAGTGAGAGTTCTTTCCAACTATAAAATATGTTCCTTAAATAAAAGTTCCCAGATTTCCCTGTTGTTGGTAAGGTTAGGGGCTGTTACGCAAATTGCTGGTAACAACCTTTAGAATGGCAGGTTGGTAAATTGAACCATGAGTTTCAAAATGTTCATGTGATTTGATCCAACAGATTCACTTCTAGAATATTATCCAAAGTTTACTAACATCTAAGAAGAGAATATTTATCACAACTTGATTTATAAATTGAAAAACCAAAACACTCAAAATTATGATTGTTGATTTATATTCCATCTTTTTGATGGAATATGTTCAATTAATATTTAATAGTATTGGGAAATGCTCATGGTAAAATATTACTGGTCAAAACAGAGCAGAACAGTCTATAATCTCTCTACCTAAGCAAATATGGCAGGAAATGCTACCAGTAGTTATCTCTGGCTGTTGATACTATAGATAATTTTTATTTTCTTTATGGTTTTCTAATTTTCAAAAATTTTAACCACAAACATGCATTAGTTTGAAAATCGGGAAATTTTTAAACGTTATTTTAAACAAAGATCTTACTTTAAAAGTGGTTTACAATAAAATGAAAATTAAGGCAAAATTGTACTATATTTACCTACTTGTTTGAAGAGGACAACAAAAATCAGGAACTCACCCAGCAAATAAATTGAGCCCTCGTAGGTAACAGTGTTGTAGAACCCGCGTGTACTGAGAGTCGACCACCTGTCAGATAGATGCAGACAAAGTTTGCCTGAACTGCTTTAATGTGTCGTTATGAATACAGTCATTTATTTTTCTGATGAATTGTCCAAGCAGGCATCCACTTCTATCTTCTTGCAGGTGCCCCTACTCCAGGGATTGCCCATCCCAAGGCTTTGTCATTCAGAGTGGCTTTAGTTCCTCGGGCTCCCACATCCAAACAGTGACAGAACTGGTGTCAGGCCAGCCTCTGATGTCACTGTTTCTCACTGGTCCTGTGTTGCCACCAAAACCGCAGTGCTGGTCGGTGCTGCTGGAGACCCTTTTGCAGGCCACTGTGGTCTTTAGGGGAAGACAGAGGAGTCACTGTCTCCAAGACCGCGCTTTCGGGGCTCAGCTCTCCTCATTTCACAAGCACAGCTGTCACCCAAGAGAGTGGGCTCCATGCTGGCCTTGTGCACCTCCAGGTCACCTCCCAAGAGTGTGGGCTCCATGCTGGCCTTGCTCACCTCCAGGTCAAACCACCCCTCTCCGCAGCCCTGGGATTCAACCACCAGCAATGGCTCTCTTTCTGTCACCCAAGAGTGTGGGCTCCATGCTGGCCTTGCTCACCTCCAGGTCACCTCCCAAGAGAGTGGGCTCCATGCTGGCCTTGTGCACCTCCAGACTCAAACCACCCCTCTCCGCAGCCCTGGGATTCAACCACCAGCAATGGCTCTCTTTCAGAACACGTTTTGGTAGATGTTAATCTTGTTTTACAGTATCTTTTCTGGCCTATATCCATTTTGAGTCATTCTCATTCCTGTTCTTCCAACCTCTCAGTTTGCCTAACAGTCGAGTTTCATTTGTGCCAGGACGGTTTGCCTTGCTGCGAAGGTCCCATGGCAGGCTGCCCAGATGCTGCTGATCCACATCCTCTGAGCACCAGGGCAGTCACACAAGGCCTCTGTGTGTCCCGCTGCTGCCCTGCCCTCCCACGCACGCATACTGTGGATGGGTAGGAGTTGAAGAACTGAACATGCCACCTTCCTTGTGTGCTAAGGTCAAGAAATAGGCAGGTTTCTTATAAGGTGGCATTTCTCAAGCAAGAATGAGCACTCACAAGCACATGGGCAATCTGAGGATAATTAGAGGCAGGGAAGGATGTAAAGAAGTCAGAACAGTCTAGGCTTCCCACACAGCACAGTGGCCTGCTTCCTAGGGGTCCTGTCTGAGAAGGAAGGGAGGACCAGGCAAGGCAGGTCCCCCAATGCTGCCTGGAGCAGTCCTCGCTCCTTTCTCTGCAGGGCCCCCAGGGATCTGGGCAGCGTCACCGGCTCCCCCTGCCCTTTTATTTTCCATCCCACTTCCTTCAGCTGCTGTCGCCTCCCTTTCAGGCCCAGCGTCCTCCTAATGTCTGAGCTTGTTTCCCGACAAGGAAGGGCATGACCTGATCCAAACCGACCCGGAGGTGTTGAGGTTGCACATGCCACTTCCCTGAAGATGTGCATGCTTGGGGATGATTTGTTTGTTCAACTATTAAGCACCTACTGAGGGACACAGACTAAGTCTATGTACTCAAGAGAATTTTAAAGGAGGACTCTCGTCCTGATTTCTGGTCTGGAAAGGGGAATGGACTGTGAAAGAACAGCTGCTCTACGTCATAAGATGTTCCTGGTCACACAGTGCAGGGAGCGAGGGTTCTGCCTTGGCTGGGACACAGGTGAAAGTCATGAGGCTTATAAGAAAGTGGCAAGTGGGCCTGGCTGGTGTGGCTCAGTGGTTGAGCATCGACCTACGAACCAGGAGGTCACAGTTTGATTCCCGGTCGGGCGGGGCACATGCCCTGGTTGCATGCTCAATCCCCAGTGTGGAAGGCAGCCCATCAATGATTCTCTCTCATCATTGATGTTTCTCTCTCTCCCTTTCCCCTCCTCTCTGAAATCAATAAAAATATTTTTTTAAAGAAAGTGACAAGTGGACAGGTCTTGAGGGATGACCTTAATAGAAAGACTCAGGAACGAGGAACATCTCTAGCAAGTACAGGGCCAATGAAACAGCATGGGGTATGAATAATGAATTAGGGCAATATCTATATTATAAAAACCCTGTGACCCTAATGCCATAACGACCAAAGACAGGTCACCAGGAGGCTGCATGCGCAGTGAGGCGAGTGCAGGTGGGCAGGGACTTGACTCTGGGTCTCATGGCACAGCAGGACTTGGGGGGGTCCCGCGGCACAACGGGGTCTGGGGTCCCAGGTCTCACGCGATTTCCCACAGGTCTGGGTCTCGTGCAATTTCACGGGCTGGGTCACTCGTTGTAAAATGACACAACTGGTTCCAAAGGACTTGAGAATGAAATGTGAAGAGGCCAGAGGTAGGAGGCGACGTTGCAAAGAACACCTTAGGCAATGGCCTCATATGACACTCTAAGCAGCGTGGATTTCACCCTGTCACCGTGGTTCCCACCTCCAGAGAATGTAAGAATCAAGCTGGTAGTGTTAGACCTCAGAATAGTAAAGATGAGGGAGGAGGGAGGTGATTGGAAAGATTTCTGAAGTGCCAACAGAGCTCTCTGTCTTGTCCTTGGCATGGTTATATGGACGCTCACTTTGTAAGAACTTCCTGTACTGCATATTTATGTTTCCACTACTTTGTTTCATGTGCGTTATTCTTCTCATTGTTAAAAAAAAAAAAAAAGTTTTTTTAAAAAATCAAGCTGGGTAATTTCTTGAAAACACAGATTCCAGACCCTCTCACAGTCATTAGGGTTGAGGAAGCCGGGTCTAGGATAAGGAATCTGCCTTTTTAAACAATTATGTTAGAGGATCTGAAGCCACAGGGACCCCTAGACCACACTTTCAGAGCACTGCTGGGGCTGGTGGGGAGTTACCCAAAAGGTTTAAGCGAGAAATTAAGAACAAAAGCTTTGCCTGTCCGTCTGCGCTGGACGAGGGAGAGGAAGCTGAGGATGGCCACCATCTTGGGCCTGATAGCATCTGTGTGCCCTGGGTCCCCTCCCCTTTGTGCTCTTGAAGGAGGCGTGACAAGTAGGTGCCAATGATTTATAAGAACTAATGTATTATTTGAGATGTGTTTTTATTGGGAGATTCCTTAAATAGGAAAAAAATCGACCTGAGTGCATTCATTTCTAATAGTTGAATTTAAGGTACAGAGCAAAGCCCTGGAGTAGATATTCTTGGGCAAGGAACAACTTTCTAGAATTTTTAAATGAGGGCATTCTCAGCCTATGAGTAATGGTTGTTCAGCTCCTGACCCACCATCATTATGCCATGTGCTTAGTGATGACAGATATGCATGGATGTGGCTAAATTCTTTTTCTTGTGCCCTTTACAATCAGAGGGATATTTTTGTGACATAAAGCAACTAACATGGTATTCTTCCAACCCCTAATCCCTAGGGGGCGCGGGGGGATGACAAATTCTGTCGCAAAGTTGTTTTTTCTTCAGTGTTCACAGAGTTGGAAAGAGAAAGAGGAAACGGCTTGGCGTTGAACAGGGAATGGGAAAGTCCAAAACTCCGACACAGAGTTAGCGCAGACTTTTCCCTCATAATTGAAGGTACTGAGGAAATGCCAGGAGGCTTTTTAGTTGCCATGGTTATTAACTTCTTTATAACCAGAGTGCATCCATTCATCAGATCAGCAAAACTTTCAAAGGCTGACAACACAGTGTCGGCTAGGATTAAGAACACAGGGACTCATGTACTTTTTTAAAAAAACTTAATCTTTATTGTTGAGATTATTACAGATGTCCCTCTTCCCCCCCCCCCCCCCCCCGCCCCCATAGCTCCCCTCCACCCAGTTCCCACCCTGCCCAGGCCCTTGCCACCCTATTGTCTGTGTCCATAGGTAATGCATACATGCATATAAGGTCTTTGTCTATTCTCTCCCCACACCCCTCCGACACCCCATTTCCTCTGAGAATCGTCAGTCCACTCCCTTTCTATGCCCTGATTCTATTCCATTCACCAGTTTATTCTGTTCATCAGATTTTTTATTCGTTTGATTTTTAGATTCAATTGTTGATAGACACATATTTATTGCCACTTTGTTGTTCATATTTTTTATCTCTACCTTTTTCTTCTTCTTCCTCTTCTTAAAGAATACCCTTCAGCATTTCATATAATACTGGTTTGGTGGTGATGAACTCCTTTAGCTTTTTCTTGTCTGTGAAGCTCTTTATCTGACCTTCAATTCTGAATGATAGCTTTGCTGGGTTGAGTAATCTTGGTTGTAGGTTCTTGCTATTCATCACTTTGAATATTTCTTGCCACTCCCTTCTGGCCAGCATAGTTTCTGTTGAGAAATCAGCTGACAGTCCTATGGGTGCTCCCTTGTATGTAACTAACTGTTTTTCTCTTGCTGCTTTTAAGATTCTCTCTTTGTCTTTAGCCCTTGGCATTTTAATTATGATGTGTCTTGGTGTGGTCCTCTTTGAGTTCCTCTTATTTGGAGTTCTCTGTGCTTCCTGGACTTGTAAGTCTATTTCTTTCACCAGGTAGGGGAAGTTTTCTGTTATTATTTTTTCAAATAGGTTTTCAATGTCTTGTTCTCTCTCTTCTTCTGGCACCCCCATAATTCAGATATTGGTATGCTTGAAGTTGTCCCAGAGACTCCTTACACTATCTTCATATTTTTTGTTTCTTTTTTCTTTTTGCTCTTCTGGTTGGGTGTTTTTTGCTTCCTCTATTTCAAATCATTGATTTGATTCTCAGGATCCTCTACTCTACTGTTGAATCCCTCTATATTATTCTTTATTTCAGTCAGTGTATGCTTAATTTCTGACTGGTCCTTTTCCATTTTTTTTTTTTTTTTTCTTTGGCATTCTCACTAAGATCCTTGAAAGTCTCACTAAATCCCTTGGAGATTTCTAGAAGATTCTTGAGTAATCCTATAATCGTGGTTTTGAACTCTATATCCAGTAGATTGCTTTCTTCCATTTCTTTCATTTGTGACATGTTTCTTTGTCTCCGCATTTTGGCTGCTTCCCTGTGTTTGTTTCTATGTATTGGATAGAGCTGCTAAGTCTTCTTGAGTTGATAGAGTGGCCTTGTGTAGTAGGTGTCCTATAGGGCCCAATGGCTCAGCCTCCCCAGTCACCTGAGCTGGGAGCTCTAGGTGCACTCCTTTGTGGGCTGTGAGCACAGTCTTGTTGTAGTTGAGACTTGATTGCTGTTGGTATCACTGGGAAGAATTGACCTCCAGGCCAATTGGCTGTGAAGACCAGCTGTGACTATAGTGGGAGAGCTGCTTTGCAGGAGACACCCCTGTGGAGCAGGACTTGCTTCAGTGGGGCTTTGGTGCTCACTGAGACTGCCCCTTGAGTGTGTTGCTTGTGGATGTGTAGAGTTGTAATCTGGTATGGTCTGACACTGACCACTGGGTACACTGGCTTTTGCGTCTCCAGGGAGGTGCAAAGTCAGCCACTGCCTGGGGCCACCCAGCAGGAGCTACAGAGAGATCTGCAGATTCCTCCTCTGTATCAGATTTGGAAGTGCTCAGATGAGGCCCAGCTGTGAAGCAAGGCAGGCTGGTGCTCATGCTGGGTCTTGGGCCTTTTGATAGATTTTCGGCTCCCTGACCCAGCTGTAGCTTGTTTGACAGGTTTTTAGCCTGAGAAAGGGCAGGCCATTCATATGCAAAAGCAATTGCCCACAGCTTGGGTGGGGTTGTAAATTGGGTGGGGTGGGGTCTCAGGGAATCACCAGGCGGAGCAAACAGAAATGGCTGCCAGTCAGCCCTGCCGGGGAGGTCCCAGCACAGGAACAATGACTGCTGGAAGAAAGCACCCGCGAGTTCCTGCCCTGATGCCAGATAGTCCAGTTTCTCCTTGTATATGTCTGGGTCCCCCAGAGCCTCACCTGGAGCTCAGAGGAAGCAGAAGCTTGTAAGTTCAGTTTGTGATGCTGGCCTTTTTGTTTCTTTAAATATATTTTATTGATTTTTTACAGAGAGGAAGGGAGAGGGATAGAGAGTTAGAAACATCGATGAGAGAGAAGCATCGATCAGCTGCCTCCTGCACACCCCCTACTGGGGATATGCCCGCAACCAAGGTATGTGCCCTTGACCGGAATCGAACCTGGGACCTTTCAGTCCCCAGGCCGACGCTCTATCCAGTGAGCCAAACCAGCCAGGGCAGTGATGCTGGCCTTTTAAGAGGAGCAGCTGGGTCTCCAGCAGCCTGTGTGTCACTCAGCCCCAATCCGCACTGGTTTTTACAGCCTGTAGTTCTTACTGCCCGTAGGGACATCTTTCCCCAGCTCTGGGACCCTCGGCTAGGGGTCTGGTGTGGGGCTGGGACACCTTGCTCCTCCAGGAGGCCTCCACAGAGGTGATCTCCCTCCTAATTAAAAAAGCAGCCCACGTGGGTGCCGGACCAACCCATCCTGCACCTCCCCACCTCCTACCAGTCTCAGTGTGCTTTCTTCTTTACTTCTCTAATTGTAGGACTTCCATTCAGCCAGCTTTCCAGTGGTTCTGGATGATGGTTGTTCTGTATTTTAGTTGTAATTTTGATGTGGTTGTGGGAGACGGTGAGTACAGGCATTTGCCTACGCTGCCATCTTGGTTCTCCAGAACTCATGTACTCTTGGCAAGAATTAGTCAAGTGAAAGATGTGCATACCCTTGGACCCTGAAAGCGTACTTCTAGTTATCCTCAGAGCAACTCTCTTACATGTGACCAAGGAGATAATATTTACAGCAGCACTGATTACAATGGTAAAAAATTGGAAACAGCCTACATTAGATCAAGAGAAGAATTCATAAGCAATTCGTGATCAATTTATACAATGGATATAGCCATGGAAATAAATTAAAAAGATCTAGCCCAGCTGGTGTGGCTCAGTGGTTGAGCATCCACCAAGGTTCGATTCCCAGTCAGGGCACATGCCCTGCTGCAGACTCAATCCCCAGTGGGGGGCGTGCAGGAAGCAGCCAATCAATGATTCTGTCTCATCATTGATGTTTCTATCTCTCTCTCCCTCTCCCTTCCTGTCTGAAATCAATAAAAATATATTTTAAAAAATGATCTACATACCTTTCATGGAAGAATCTTATAAATATGATGCAAAAAAAAAAAAACATGTTGCAGATGAATATGTAAAATATGATGCAATTTTTATCCAGGTTGAAAACTTGCAAGTACTGTTGTTGTATGGGAAATTACCTTGCTGCAACAGAAGCCTGTAAGTGTAATAACAGGCAGGCTATCCAAGAGATCACAGAAAAGCTTACAGACCACAACGATGTGCTTAAATCACATGGTTTATTAACTCAATTGAAAACACACGGCAAGAAGCAAGGTGAAAGAGACGGGCTAGGTTAACACCTGTAAGACGTGGTGTACGCAGGATGAAAGATGGCGCTGCCTGAGTCCTCAGTCCTGTCTCTCTTCCTTGATAAGGGTTTGCTTGCAAGGACCAGAATGGAGATTTAAGCAAAGTGGCCCAACATGTAGAAGGTGCCTAGGGTCAAAACATAGTTACTCTATAGGCTTGCGAGAAAGTGCATCGCTTACCAATTAGCCCCATGAACACCTATGGATTTTCTTTGGCATTCCTTGTGCAGAGATACGAGGACCCAATATTTGGCCCAATTAAGACCTCTTAATTAGTGAATGCCTATAATTCTCACGTATCTTTGGTGTGTCATGAATATTTGATGATTCACAGCCTCATATATATTTAGTGTATCATGACTACTAGGTGTCTCTTGCTCTTCCCATCTCTTTCTAATTATGTTCATTGCTCTACTTACTTTATCTATGGCTAACATATCTCAGTGGTTATCAACTTATTCTCTTTTTTTAATCTATTTTTATTGATTTCAGAGAGGAAGGGAAAGGGAAAGAGAGATAGGAACGTCAATGATAACAGAGAATCATTGATCAGCTGCCTCCTGCACGCCCCACACTGGGGATCAAGCCTGCAACCAGGCATGTGGTCTGACCAGAAATTGAACTGTGACCTCCTGGTTCATAGGTTGATGCTCAACCACTGAGCCACACTGGCTGGGCAACTTATTCTTATTAACATGTCGTATGGATTTTGCCTGTTTCTATTTTCTTTGATTCGTAATTTCATTTTTTCTCCCTATATATTTATTTCTCTTAGCAGAATTGAATTTTTAAAATAATTCAGGAAACACAAAGTATAAATGCATGTGTCATATGGTTTCAATATAAAATAAATACTTGGAAAGAGTCATTCCCAAGTTCAGGATTTGACTCACAATGGTGGCGAGGGAAAGAGATATGTTCAGGAAGGGCTTCATGGGGCTTTAATTATATTGGCAGTGTTTTCTTTCTTAATATGGATAGTGGATGTTTGGGTATTATATGATTTATAATATTTTATATCTGAACTTTTTCCAAATAAATTTAAGAAAAGTTTGAAATAAATACCTGGTATCTTACATGTAATAGGCACTGATACTCATTATTTTGATTTTAAAGAATGTGACTGGGCTAACTAAATTGATACATCATCTTTCTATTGCTGGTGCATACATATATTTTTCAACAAATATTTACTGGGTACGTACTATTTGCAAGGAAGGCATTGCACCAGTTAGCATGGAGGATGAGAAGTTGAGTAAAACAAAATTCATACTTTCAAGTAAGAATTACTTTCAAGCCTGCGGGTTAGTCGGGGCTTGAGACGACTACAAAAATATGAACAATACAAGGACATAATAACAGAAGTGCTTTTAGAGAGCTACAGCGTGCCCTTCGGAGCGAAGGATGCGTTCAGAACTTCACCTGTAAGAGAGAAGTACATGCAATCTGGGCCATGGAGGGAAAAAGCAACAGGCAAATAGAGTGAGGAAAGCATTCCAGGAGAAGGAAGCACAGTGGACAGAGAAAGGAGGGTTTGTTCGGAGAGCAGCAGCTTGGCCAAGTTGTTGTGTCAAGGGTGAGTACGGGAGAGCAGTGCAAGAGGGGTTCAGGGAGGTAAGTTAGGACAAGAATCCTTCCACCCAACATCTGTGGTCGGGATTATGGATAATTTAAATTTTTCTATTTGTAATATTCAACATAGTCTACAGTGACCACAATGACCACATATTATAGTGACCACAAAACGGATCCCTGATGAAGTGGTTGGGTATTGTGAGCATGGCACTCTGACCATCTGTAAAGGCAGGGACAAGCAGTCTCCCTGCTGTGTTTGAGATTATGAGGGTAGCCTGACCGAAGCCCATCATCCGAGAACAGCAATGAAGCCCTAAAATGAAATTACCTTTCGGAATGGGTTGGTGTTCTGGCAGGAACGTAAGAGCCTAGACATTCTTGGAGGAAGCATGGCACACAGCTAAGCTGGAAGTTCTTGGGGTCCCAGCCACCTTGGCCCAATGCTGTGCCTTCGGGGGAAATGGTGATTATCGTTGAGGGACTTGGAGAGAGATCTAATTGCAGACCCCAGGTCAGCCCTTCCCCACCCCCCCCCACCTCATCCCCCACCCCCAGGCAGGGGCCAGAACCAGGAAGGGCACTACCACAGCATGGGCTGTGCCCAGAAAAGGGTCTAGACCTTTTCTCTCTAGGTCAGTTCCTCTAGACCTGGCACTGGAAACACAGCTCACTCTGTCCCCTTTGGATTGAGACCCAGGGGTCTTCAGACAATTCGGGGAGAATCTACATTAGACTTCCTGTCAATAGGGCAAGTACAGATCTAAGAAATTAATTCTAAAAATGAAAGTTATGACTATAGCAATAAAATGTTTTTGTAACTTAAGTCATACACTATTGATCTATATTATCCAAATATTCTAAAATAAATGTGTTAATTTATATTCAGATAAAGTTACTTTTATAAGTCCTATTCCAAATACCAAGTTTCTTAAAAACACAATATATGATCTTTGGTGCATAATCAATATAAAAGTAGTAAAAATATTAATATACAGATTTCCATGCATTAACCTTATAAAATCAACTTGATATTATAACTGACCTTTGACTGCCTCAAATAAGGCTTGTTTCCCTGACAAAAAGGACTTTGCCATATTCTCCATGTAGACAGCCTGGCTCAGCATGGTCATATCAAAGTTGTGTGACCTGATCCACACAACCAGCGGAGGGCAGTTAAATTGTGTGCAAGTCGCCTGGTTGGGTATGTAAGTGTCTTGGAAGACACTGTTTCTTTCTCACCCAACATCTTCGAAAGAATTTAAGTCAGTCAGACCTTTAAAATTCTTGAGATTTGTGTAGTTGACCAGCATGCTTGGCCTCTTGAAACATTAAACCAATAAGATGTGCCAAGGAGTGTTATCATTTCGTAGTCAGCACTGAGGTTCTCATTGGGAGTGATGCTGAGGAAGACTGGATTCTTCCACCAGCTACATCGGGGAATATGGTCCATTCTACTTCCCCAACTTCCCCCCTACACTGAAAGCCCCCGGGAGGCAGGGACGTGTTCCTGATGGCTTTCCAACCTTGAGCGTTTGACCTGGTACCGAGCATATAGCCGCTGCCCAGTGGATATTTGGTGCATTGCTTTTTTTTTTTTTTTCCCAGGAAGGGGTAGTTGGCAGGGTCAGGCGCAGCTAGGAGGGAGGCTCTGCATCATCCTGGGTCAGAAACAAACCTTCTATAGCAGATGTCATATGATGACTCCTGGGTTCTCATTTGTAGTTCAGATTCTTGAGATTTGGACAATTGAACTTGACGAAAGGATTACACTTGTGCTTTGTTATCAGGAAACTTGTGAAGTCAATGTCTTAGGAAAGACTTTTCATTGCACATAAGAAAAATGAACTTCAGGCCAAGGGTGGAGGCAGCCCAGTCTCCTGAGGGACCAGAACCAGGAGCCGGGAAGCCTGTAGGGAGCCAGGAAGCATGCTCTTCTCTCTGAGATTTATTGTTTCCCCCTCTGTCTTTTGCAGGTGTTTGCACTGCCTCGGGGCACACCCCCCCAACACTGCTGATCCACAGCCCAGTACAGCTTTCTGTCGGGGAAACGAGGACAGACCAGGTGAGCCTTTCTGTCTCAGACCCAGACTTCTGTGAGAGACTCTGATCAGCCGGCTCAGGCACGGGGATGCTCTTCACTCAGTATTTTATGTGATAACAGGCGGAGGTAACAGGCTTTACAGAACTGATGTTCTATTTTTCAAAGAAAAATGTGCATTATATACATACAGGGTGGGGCAAAAGTAAGTTTACAGTTGTTCCTATGGAAAATAATACAGCCCTAGCCGGTTTGTCTCAGTGGATAGAGCATCAGCATCTGGACTGAAGGGTCCAAGGTTCGATTCTGGTCAAGGGCACATGCCCAGGTTTCAGGCTCGAGCCCCAGTGGGGGGCGTGCAGGAGGCAGCTGATCAATGATTCTCTCTCATCATTGATGTTTCTATCTCTCTCTCCTTCTCCCTTCCTCTCTGAAATCAATAAAAACATATTACAACAACAACAACAACAATAATAATAATAATACAAGAATAATACAAGGATAAACTGTGTTTCATGTATTCACAACTGTAAACCTACTGTGCTCGCCCTGCATGTAGCCCACGCTGGTGGAACTCATGCTATGCTGTTGGGCTCTGTGGTCTCAGAAGCGTTGGAGGTCTCCTTTCCTGAAGGGTGGGGAGTAGGGACAGACGGGCCTCCCGCGTCGGTTCCGTCTCTCTGGGCACCTAGACCACTTCCCCTGACGTCCGCTTTAAGAGGAGACTGAATCTGCCCAGCCTGCCTCGCAGCTGGATCTGCTGGGCCCAGCCTCTTCTCCAAGCCCTTCCAGTTAGCGAAGGGTGAAGAGTCTAACATGGAGTAAATAATGTGCAGGAATCCAGTGGTGTCAGAGGAGCCAGACCAAAGTCAGGCAGTGACACTAGGACTTCAATGACAACCAGGAACACGAGGCGTTGCAGCTGCCCGGGGAGCAGCTGGTGGGCTCCCGGGGAGGCCGTGGCAGCAGGGTCCCAGCTGGGAAAGGGGCGCCAGGGCAGGTGGCAGTGACCCCGTCCTGGCGGGCTGTTTCTTCTTCTTTTATTTTTATTGATTTCAGAGAGGAAGGGAGGGAGAGAGATGACAGAGAATCATGGATCGGCTGCCTCCTGCACGCCCCACACTGAGGATTGAGCTCGTAACCCGGGCATGTGCCCTGACCGGGAATGGAACCGTGACCTTCTGGTTCATAGGTCGATGCTCAACCACTGAGTCACGCCGGCTTGGGCCCCAGCAGTCTGTTTCATTCTGCTTAATAGGTTGTCACATGGATTGAAAAACGTACGTCTAAATCTATTTCTGGCTTCTCAATGTGTGAAGGAAACACGTAACTTTATTTTTTCATTTTTGTCGAGTTAAAGACAGAGACAGATGCCCTCAAAATGTATGCATTCCATAAGGAGTTCCTATTCTTTGGCTGTGCATCTTGGGAAGCAAAAAATCAAGGACAAATAGGTCACCCCTCTAAGTTTCCCGCAGGACTGTGGCAATAAAAAGGCTGAAGTCAGCACTGGTAACTAATGGAGATGAGGGAGATAAACCCAGAGAAGATGTTCACATTTTTTTTAAAAGAACTTTTAAAGGGAAAACAATGAAGTAAGCGTTGATGTAACATAAATATGATGTTAATTGTTAAATGTCAAAAGTACTGCAGATATAAATAACTGTTTAAAATAGAAACCATGTGAACACGTGTACAAATTCCCTCCCCAGAGGTGTTTGGAAATCTTCAAAGCCTAATATCCTTTTGTGAATGATCAGTCAGAGTACATTGGGAATGAAGGAAATCTGAAAAAAATAAGAACACATTACCAATCCCAGATATATTCCTGGGAGGGGGTGTTAGGATACATTTAACTTCAACTCTAGTGATATCAAAGAGATATCAAAGAACATCTTATAAAACAAAATACTGTGGACATTATTTATTAAAAATATAGTTTTGAGCCCGGCCTCTGTGGCTCAGTGGTTGAGGGTGGACCCATGAACCAGGAGGTCATGGCTCAATCCCCAGTGTGGGGCATGGGAGAGGCAGCCGATCAGTGCTTCTCTCTCATCATTGATGTTTCTAGCTCTCTTTCCTCCTCCCTTCCTCTCTCTGAAATCAATAAAAACATTTTGAACGCATCCTATTTTCCAAGCCTTGTGCCAGGCATGGGGGATATGCTGGTAAATAAGATGGATGCTGTCCCCACACATCTGTCCCTGCCCAAATAGCTACATGGGACCCAAGAGATTAGTCAAGACTTTTATTTTACAGCTGAGGAAACTGAGGCCCAAAATGTCACAGAAGGGAAGCTGACTATGTTCTTGGCCTTTCCATTTTTGCAATCTAAAAGCAGCATCTCTTATCTTATAGATCCTTCAAAAGTTCTCAAATTGTATCCCATATAACAAATGTAGCTATTAATCCATTTCAAAAATACTCTTTATATAGGTTTTCAATATTCCTATGCATTTCTGGAAATAAAACAGGAAATCAAGTGAAAAAATAGCAAGGTCCAATTTTCAATATCTAATCCAGTGGGTTTTTTTTTTTTTTTTTTAGAAAGTGTTAGCCATATGATTCCTGTTACCATCAAAAACAATCATACTGTGTGATACAGACCATCTGTTTAGGATATGGCAGACACACTTGGAAAATCCAGAATAATGAGATCTCAAATCCATCATTTGTTAGAGACGTTATTGGTCCAAGAAGATGCCCTTTGGGTCCTCTGTGCTGAGGCGTCATTAGATGGACCAGCCAGACCTCACACCTACCTGTGCTCTACATCTCACGTCATAACTGCGTGTCCCTTGGCTGGCTGACCTGGGGTTGTACTGTGCTGTTGGCACAGTGCTGGCCGCCCACAAGGGCGTGGTGACAATCGCTGAAGTAAATGCCATACAGCATTCTGAGCAATTCAAAAGGGATGCTGGCCAGCTACCCCAAGTCATGGCACACCCACAGGTACCGCTCCTTTTGTAATATGCTCTTCATATGGCAATAGAAAGGGCTTCCTCAGGGACATTTGAATGTCGCTGTGTGTTTCATTCCATTTGTTATTCACTCTACCTTTTCTATTATTTTCAGAATATTAACCTGGCACTAAACGGGGCCTATTAGCAATGTAATAATTATACATATGTCACCATGCTTGAAAAGGGAAGTATGTGGATCTCTAGAGGTTTCCTGTCTGTTAGTCTCTGACAAAAATGAATTTGGTTATGATGTCCTATCTGAATGGGAATCATTTGGCCATGGACTCAGATATGTTGGAAACACATGTTTGAGAATCTATTTGGCTAAATGACTTGAATTGAAGCCTCAAAATTTTTAAAAAAGAAAGAAAGAGAAGAAAAGCACAACTAAACACAAGCTCAATGCAAAGAGCCGGTGGCATTGGAGCTGTCAGGGATGACGTGACCTAAACCATCACAGATTGGTTTCTGTACAGTTCTCTTTATTTCTCTTCCTCTTTTTCTTCCTTTCTTTTTTTAAATAACAGGTTAATTGAGATGTAATTCACATACCAAAAGTTTACCTTTCCAACACGTGCAATTCAGTGTTTTTCATATATTCACAAAGCTGTACCTCAGTATACATTCCACAGCATGTTCATGACCCCAGAAAGAAACCCATTAGCAGTCATTCCTCATTTCCCTCCCAGAGCCCCTGGCAACTACTGATCTCCTTCCTGTCTCTGTGGATTTGCCTGTTCTGGACCCTTTATGTAAATTGAATCATGCATATGTGTGCTTTATGTCTGACTTCTTTCACACAGCATGCTTTCAAGGTTCATCCATCTCCATTAATATTCTAGTGTGTGTGTGTGTGTGTGTGTGTGTATTACATTTTGTTTATCCATTCATCAGTTGATGGACACTTGGGGTCTTTCTCCTTTGTAGCTGTTATGAATAATGCAGCTATGAATATTCATGTGCAGATTTTGTGTGGAGTGTGTTTTCAAGTCTCTTGGATGGATATCGATGACGAGAATTGCTAGGTCAGATGGTACTCTATGTTTTACTTTTTGAGGAACCGAAACTGTCTTCTGAAGCAACTGTGTCATTTTCATTTCCACCAACAAAGAATAAGGGTTACATTCCTTTACCTCCTTGTCCACTTTGTCCACATTTTTTATGATAGGCCATCCTAGTGGGTGTGAAGTGGTATCTCATTGTTTTGATTTGCATTTTTTCTAATGATTAATGATGTTGAGCATCTTTCATGTGATTGTTGGTCATTGGTATATCTTCTTTAAAGAAATATTTATTCAAGTCCTTTGCTTATCTTTAAATGGATTATTTTTCTTTTTATTATTGAATTTTAAGAATTCGTTATATATTCCGATACAAGTCCCTTATCAGATACGTGATTTACAAATGTTGTGTCCCATTCTACAGGTTGTTTTTCCACTTTTTTGAAGTGAAGCACAGGAGTTTTGAATTTTGATGATGTCTATCTTTTGTTTTTATTGCTTGTGTTTCTGGTGACATGTCTAAGAAACCATTGCCTAATCAAAGATTTATTCCTATGTTTTCTTCTAAGGGTTTTGTAATTTTTAACTCATCTATTTAGATCTTTGATCCATTTTGAAGTAATTATTCTATATGATGCAAGGTCAGGACCCAACTTCATTCTTTTGCATGGAGATAGCTAGTTGTCCCCTTGAATTATATTGGCTGGCTCCCTTATAGAAAATCAATTGACCGTAAAAGTGAGAGTTTGTTTCTGGACTTGTAATTCTATTTCATCGATCTGCATGTCTATCCTTATGCCACTACCACCACACTGTCTTAATTACTGTAGCTTTGTAGTAAGTTTTGAAATAGGGAAGTGTGAGACAATTTCTGCAACAACAAAAAAAAAAGCCAGCTGGGATTTTGATGTGTATTACATCCAATCTATAGATAAATTTGGGGAATACCACCATTTTAACAATATTAAGTTTTCCAATTCATGAACCTGGGGTGTCTTCATTTATTTAGGTCTTGTTTAATGTATTTCAATGATGTCTTAGAGTTTTCAGTGTAAAATCTTTTACTTATTTTGTTACATTTATTTCTATTTTACTCCTTTTGATGCTGCTATAAATGAAATTGTTTCTTAGCTTCAATTTCACATTGTTTATTACTAATATAGAGAAATATATTGATATCTATATATTTATCTTGTATTCTGCAATCTTCAACATTATTTATCCTATTATTTTTAATGGATTCCTTAAGATTTTTATATACTAGATCAAGTAAAGATAGCTTTGCTTTTTCCTTTTCAATCTGGATGCCTTCTATTTCTTTTTCTTGCCCAGTTGCTCTGTCTAGAGCCTACAGTACAATGTTGAATGGAGGTGACAAGAGTGGATGTTCCTTTCTTTTTCCTAACTTTAAGGGGAAAGCATCTAGTATTTCTCCATCATGTATGATGTTGTGGGCTTTTTGTAGGATGACTTTTATCGGGTTGAGGGAGTCCCCTGTATAATTAATTATCTTTGAATGCCATGGATGGGCAGGGCTGAATTATGAAATCTAATGCGATCTGAAAGCTCTTTTAGGACTTCATGTCCTTTTCAATATTGTAACAGGATGTGGAAACAATGCCCACTAGAGATAGGTTGTCTATTTTTTCCTCTGGGAAAGGCTGCATGTGGCAGAAACAACTTTTCTATCACTCCCCGCCCCACCCCCCCCCAAGCATTCTTCCTTATCTCCCACCAATGAGAACAAACAAATGATTGTGGTAGATAAATGTAATAGCTTCTTTCCATACTATCCTTATGGCTGCAGGATGCAGTACATTTGCCCATAAATTCCAATAGCATGTATGCTAGGAATGTTAGATAAAAGCTGCAGAAAGTCAGAAAAGGTGTCAACTCCCGAAAACCCTCTCAGCAGCCTTCTTAGAGGAGAGTACATTCTCAGATCCCGCTGAGAGCATAGCTCTCCCGGAAGCTGGGAAATGCGGACTGGTCTGCGTCGAGGGGGAAACTGCTGATGTGATGGTGACGGTGGTGACGATGAAGACGACAGTGACGCGGCACTATCAGTTGTACAGCATAAGCACTGACAGGTGCTAGGTGGTACCTTCAAGAAGCTAAGGCCCAAGAGCCAATGCAGGACCGGCCAGCCAGGCAAAATAGCCCCAGCCAGGGACGCGCAGTCCGGCACAATGAGCTGCATGGCTTTGGTGACTGTCCTCCAGGCCTCTGCTTCCGGTGGCCAGTGCCCATCTCCCACTCGCAGCTCCTAGCCCTTTGCCGCTAGCTCTGTGCAATGCCGAGGGACCGGTAGGTACCGACAGTGGCTGCCACATGGACCTTCCCTTTGTGGCAAAGAGAAACACCACCTGCCTCCTGGTTCCTGGACCGGCCCCTGCACAACTTCAGCTCTGATTCCCCTCTGCCTTGCATTGTTTATGTACGACAATCACAGTCAGGAAAGCGAGCCATCACATTGAAAGGGGCGTTAAGGTCCACCTCATTGCTCTCAGAGCCAAGGGACACATGGGTGGCCATGAGTCTTAGCAAGAGCAGTTTTGCTCTTTGAAGGGAGAACCAGCATTGCCACCTTCACTAGAAGAGATTATTCTTTGCTTATTTCAATTCCTCCAAGTCCCAGCCTTTTAGGCAAGAATTATACGGATCAAGAGAACTTTAAAGGAACAAAGAATCCTCTGCTTTTAAGCAAAACTATAACCTAGTCCCAGAGTAAGTTGTAAGTTAGGTAATTGGGTGTTACCGCCTTTCTCTACAGGTGACATCATTTATCCCTGTCTAATACCTTCTGCTTAGAGGAAGAGGGGGAAGGAAGGACGGTGGGGAAAAAAGGGATGGGTACATGAAAACTCACAACAGTGCTATCCATTTTGGGGGGCTCCTTGGGGAGTGTGGGTGTTTCTCATGAACTGCCATTGAGTGCCGTGAGAGACACATTTGTAGTGCTCCGTGCTGGCCTGCAGAGCCCAAGAGCTTTTAGAGACTGATGGTAAGAACAAGGAACTGCCCTCGCTGGTTTGGCTCAGTGGATAGAGTGTCAGGCTGCGGACTGAAGGGTCCCGGGTTCGATTCCAGTCAAGGGCACATGCCCAGGTTGTGGGCTTGATCCCCAGTAGGGGGCATGCAGGAGGCATCCAATCAATGATTCTTTCTCATCATTGATGTTTCTCTCTCTCTTTCTCTCCCTTCCTTTCTGAAATCAATAAAAATATATTTTAAAACAAACAAAAGAACTAAGGGACTGCCTGGGACACCTGGCCACAGGTGGAGAATTGGTGGACAAAAGGAGATGAGACTGGATACGTAATTTGGGCCACACTGGGTACACGATGAGACGAAGCAGTGGACAGGCAGGATGCTTCTACCAACACCTCGATGCATTATCCTCTGATAAGCTGTGAGCAAGGAGAGAGCCGCTCATGTCTTGGGCTTCCGCCCGGCTCTGGATCCTGGGCTTCCGGCCCTGTTCTCTGATAAGACAGCATCTCTCGGAGGCGGGGCCTCCCTTAGGATCCCAGGAGGGCACTGTTCCACTCAGCTACTTGGTAATAAAATTTAAGTCTCATTTTCAGACAGTTTAAAGAAAGGACAGTAGCTAATTTCATAGTAAAAGCCTGAAAGACAGAAACAATCAAGATGATCATGAAATTCTAAAAACCGTTTCCGAGACTGAATCATAGAAATGTAGGCTAAGAACTTAATAGCGATCATAGTGATGAGGCTAAAGAAGACTGAACTGCAACCAGAGACTTCATTCGATTCCTCCCCCTACCCCCGCTCCCCCCCGCACCCCTACCCCATGGCTGTCCTGAGAGAAACGAAGCTGGAGCTTAAGGGAAACAGCAAAACTTGTTTTTGAAAAATGTGTCATCTTATTCTTTTCCAGAGAATTTGTATCTGGGGGTTTATTTTGGGTAAATTTCCCCAGAGAAACATTACAGTTCTTTTAGTCTGAGAATGTAGCAGTGACAAATAGGGTCAGAGACAGCAATGGAAGTGGCACTCTGCAACTAGACAGGGGCACGTGGGGGTTCTGTGCAGATGGAATGGTTTAAAGCAGTGCGTAGTCCTCATCTCTCCGACGGGGGGAGTTTAGTTTGGGGCGCGCCGAGGTGGGATGCTGTGGAGTGGGAGCCGGGTAAGTTCTGAAATCTTCAAAACTGAAGGACTAGGAAGGGATGCAAGAATATAAAATCCATCTTTTGTTCTTTCCTCTGGATTGCCCTAAACCTTTTCCAAATAGAGACTGCTTTCTGAGGAGTGCTCTCAGAGGAAGAGAAGGTTCCTGAAAAGGTGACAAAGGCCCTGGGTGGTGGACTCCAATTTAAATGAAGTGGAGTGGGTTAACTGTAGGCTCAGATGTTTACAAATGTCTGTAAATCCCATACTTAAATACTGCGAAAATGTAGGGAAAATGTCACAAAACTTAATTATAGGCCTTGGCTGGAGCGTTGTCCCAATGGGCCAGGGCTGTGGGTTCGATCCCCAGTCAGGGCACATGCAGGAGTCGACCAGTGAATGCATAGGTGGGTGGAACAATGAGTCGATGCTTCTCTGTCTTGCTTGCTCTCTCTCAAGTCCATACATTTTTTAAAAAAATTAAAAAAGAATAATTCTTTAAAAATTAGTTATGGTCCACAGTTAAGATTATTAAGGAGAAATTTTTACCAGAAGCCTCAGAATTTAGGATGGGGAACTTAGCATGTGGGTTCTGTACCCGTGAGAGCCGAGGCGAGCTGTGGGAGGCGTGCAAAAGAGGCCGCCCTGCTGGGAGTTGGGGGTGTGGGCAGCTCTCCGTGCTGTGTGAACCCCAGTGTAAGGAGCCCCATATTTATGTCAGAGTTTACTGTTCTCATCAAATACAACTTGAAATAGGATTTAATATTCACACTTAAGTTTTAACATTTTATTATATACTGAATTATTGTACTACATAAAATTAGACATCAATAGTACCTTTGTGTTTTTTCTTCTCCTTTTGCCCTTTCGTCCACATCTATAACTAAGGTCAGTGTTAATGACGTCCCTGACGCCGAGCACGAGGTAATCAGCATCCTTGTTCTTCCTTTATCCTCAGGTGCAGGCTGATTGGGCTCAGTGTCGGCCCCTCGGGACCTGAGCCCATGCTCCCGGCCTGGTTGTCTGTGCCTGAGTGTTTACCCTCACCCCACCCGCCAGGGAGGAGGCTGTTTGCCTAAAGTGCCTGGGGGAGGCAGGGTGGGCTTGCCATCTGTGGAGAAACGATTGTCAAGAACCAGAGCCTGTCCAGGTCCCAGCAGGAGGTGTCAGGGCGAGATGCACACCACGGCCACCTTTTCTAACTGACCCCCTCTAGTCACCCTCAAAGGGTTGGAATCATCAGGTGACCCTGTCTGTGCCCCTTCCCCCCCACCCCCACGGCCCAGGAAGGAAAGGAGGAAGGGAGGGGAAGGCAGAGGGAGCGCCTGTGTCTGGAGAGAAGGACCCTCGGCATCGGCCTGTTCACACCTGACGTCCTTCCAGAGAGGAGCACGCCCTCCCTTCTGTGGCAGGGAAAACAGTCAAGTGAAGGGCACGGATTCCAAACTGTCACCAATGGATGGATTAACAAGTAAAATGCTTAACCTGAGGTCCTTTCCTATCTTGGTAAGAGGGAGGAAGGACAAGGGGAGGGAGATTTGAACACGGAGTCCTTGGCTCACTTCAGCATGACCCCCATCTGCACGTGATCTTCTCGTGTGTGACTGTGCCCAAGTTTCCCTTCTCCTTAGGACACCGGTCATAGTGGGTGACAGCCCCACCCCTGTAGTATGACCTCATCTCAACTAAACACATCTGCAATGGCCCTGCTTCCAAATAAGGTCCTATTCTGAGATGCTGGGGCTTAGGACTCAAGATATGAGTTTTGGTGTGTTGGGGGGGGCCCACAATCCAACCCCAGCAATGCCTTGTACCTCCTCCCTCCGTCCTGAGCAGCCGTCACAGGAAGGCACTGGGGCTGTGGTTACCCAGCAGGAATTCTGCTGTCAGCGCCAGGGAACGCGCTACTGTCTATTGGCTCCATGGTCGCGGCCACCTATCCCTGTGACAGACAGAAAATTCCTGTCCCGGCAGCACCAGGACTCACGTGGACGGCCCCTCGCTTACTCCCATCTCGGGAGCCTCCTTTCCTTCGCCAACACCTAGTAGTTAGTTTTTAACCCATTTCCTAGAAAAGAGTAGTCAAGAAACAAGAATTAGAAACCACATAAAAAGAAAGGAATGCGAAGAGCAAGTGAGGATGTTTTTAAATCGTGCTGTTTGTTAGTGATGGTAAATGTATTGTTTCCTGTGGCATGCAGAGCTGAGGTTGGAAACCTTCGACAGGTAACTTTATAAGGCTCGGGTGCCTGGACCACTCCCAGCCCGAGGGGCGGCAGCCAGGGGGCGGGTGCCCTGGGAGAGCGTGAGGCCACCTGCGCCTCGGACTCTCACTGGTGCGGGAATGGGCCGTGGGTCTGACTCCTGCCAAAGACAGTTCTCCAGGGGCTGGAGAGAGGGCACGTGACCGGGGTCGGGGGTGGAGGAGCTTCAAGGATGGGGGTGAGTTTTGGAGACAGCGTGCCTAAGGGACCCTGAAAATAGGCCCCATGTGCCATCGTTGTCACGCTTGCTGTGGGTCGCAGACACCTACTCTTGGAGAGCTTCCAGCCTCGTCCCTGAGGCATGAGGAGCTGCGGGCACCTGGCTTGTCTCAGTGGGTGGTTCACAGGCTGCTACACAGCCAGAGAAGCAGCACAGGGTAGAGGCCCGGCTAACGACACGGAAGCCAAAGGCAAGCAGACTCAAAGTTGGCATTTCCAAGAATGTTCAAATGCATCAGCAATATTTATGCTATTCCTACTTACTGCGATTTGACAGATGACTAACAAGTCAGTAGCAAATATGGGAAAATATGGTGGATAATTTATAGGCCAGAAAGGATACATTTTTCCCCCCAGAACTCACCTGAAATTACAGACGTTTTAAGAGTTTTACCTGTGACATTTTTCTGGGCCTGCCATCTCTCCAGGCGAAAATGAAGGTTGGGCCTAAGAGCTTCTGGTTTGGGGTGGGTTTTGTTTGTTTGTTTTTGGTCTTCTCGATGACAAGTCGTAAAGCCATAGGAAACAGAATTCGCACCACATATTTCAATCCTACAGCGCTAGATGTTGGGCTTCATAAAACCCCAGCCTACCTGTTGTAGATTTCTTCTCTCCCATTTCTTGATTTCTATCCTGCATTTATAGATGGAAAGCAATAACTTTGTGTTAGTTAATCTTCACTGATACCAAAATGATGGGGAAAACATTCATTGCAGCACGGCTTTAAAAGAAATACATCTCACTTTACTATGAAAATGAAATCTGCTTACACTTGGCACAAACCCATGCCAGTGAGTGTTCAGTAAATGATGGTTGAAACAAGTTGTAGAAGGCGGGGACGTGGGGCGCTACCACCAAAACACAAGCCACCAACCTCCCCATGTGTCGTGTTTTTCCATGTCGGGGAGCAAAATCAAGTCCAGTGAACATGTGGGTAAGGTGTGTCCTTAAGCTTCAGATGAAGGTGTATGACTTCCTAGTCATTCTTAAGGCATGAGGTTTGGCCATCAGATTACTCAGTAGTCACTGTTGTATGCAAAGTACGATTCTGCCAGCAGCAGAATATTTTCAGCCTGTGTGACAACATGGTAAAACGGATCTAGGAAGCTGTGCCTCAACTACATTTAGATGTAAAATAGTTGCTTTCTAGCTAGTAGACAACGTGGGTTCTTCAATTTGACAACCACAGTAAGAAAAAAATAAGTATCCTGCTAAACTGGATGTCAGCAGCGTATCGAAGTAGTTTGCAAGGTTTTGGGGAAGAAGGCAAAACATCAGTCGATGCTGTGCCAAGGGGAAAGCTGGCCGTGCCACAAGTTACGAAACAGCGGATGAATCCATAGCATTCTTCAAGGCAAATCTTGAATCCATTAAGACATTCTGCAGAAGAGCAGTTATAACTTCCAGTTTAAAATAATATTTATAAGATCGGCTTGCTTGGAATCAAAATCCGTTTCCTAAAAGTGCGTGCAAGCCTCTTTGGGTAACTTCCATAAAGAGAAGAACTTGGAGAATAAGTTTCTGGATCCTAGAAAGCCGTTACCTCCCTCTCCCCGAGGCTTCCTCTCCTCCGTCCCTGAAGGTCCTCATCTCAGCCTAAAGCAGTGATTGTTCAACCCAGGAGGATGCTTGTTCCCAGGAGCCACGGGCCGATGTTTAGGAATATAGTTGGTTATCACAGCTGCCAGGAACGGGTGGTCTGGGGAGAAACGGGGTGCTATTGGCTACCAGATATTGAATTCTTGTCAATATCAAAGTTTCTGCTGAGAACAGGGATGCTGGTGAGCATCCTACAATGCACAGCACAGCCTCACAATAAGAATTATCTGGCCCCAAACATCAACAGTTGAGAGAATGAGAAACACGGGCCTGGAGGGGTAAATGGGGCGGGTGTGAGCATGTGCGCAGGGTTGGCACACAAGTAGAATAAGGCCATGCTTGAGGCCTACAAGGCCTCTGAATCCCACGTGAGCTGGTACCTTACAGATGAGCAGCTCCAGGAAAGAAGTTCAACATCCAAACTGGATGTGAGGGAAGCTCAGAAGGGATTTTCTAAAACTCTTTGCTCCACCCCAGCTCCTCAAGTAAAAGTTCCACAGCGAGCATGTGGCAAACCATCGGAGGGATCGTTTGTTTTATCCTGAGGTTTTAGAATTGTGGCTGTGCCGTGGCCTAGGATCCTCCACTACGGTATGGATCACTTCCATGAGCTTCTCCTTTTGTCCTAAAAGTTTTCACTGTATATTTTGACAGTGGCTATACGTGGGCACTTTTTATTTATTTTTTTCTGGGGACTATATCTCTGTTTCTTTAAATCTTTATTGTTGAGAATATTACAGATGTCTCCCTCCCCCCTCCTCCCCATTAAACCCCTTCCACCCAGTTCCCACCCTGCCCCAGGCCTTCACCAACCTATTGTCTGTGTCTATAGGTAATGCATATCTATAATCTATAATAATAAAAGCATAATATGCTAATTAGACCGGATGTCCTTCCGGGTGACCTTTCAGATGAAGCCAGGGCTGCAAGGGAAGCCCGGATCCCGGGTGCCAGAGGGAAGCCGGTGCTGGTAGCCGGGGGAAGGAAGGCTTACTCTTGCATGGATTTCATGCATCAGACCTCTAGTATGCATATAAATTCTTTGGTTAATCTCTTCCAGCCCCACCCTTTCCCTCTGAGATTCGTCAGTCTGTTCCTGTTTCCATGCCTCTGGTTCTATTTTATTTATCAGTTTATTTTGTTCATTCCTTGTTCATTTATTTTGATTTTTAGATTCAATTGTCAGTAAATATGTATTCATTGACATTGCCATCATATTGTTCATATTTTTCTCCTTCTCCTTCACCTCCTCCTCCTTCTTCTTCCCCTTCTCCTTCTCCTTCTTAAAGAATACTCTGCAACATTTCATGTAATTCTGGTTTGGTGGTGATGGGCTCCTTTATATTTTTCTTGTCTGTGAAGCTCTTTATCTGACCTTCAATTATAAATTACAGCTTTGCTGGGTAGAGTAATCTTGGTTGTAGGTTCTTGCTATTCATGTTTCTTGCCACTCCCTTCTGGCCTGCATAGTTTCTGTTGAGAAATCAGCTGACAGTCGTATGGGTAGTCCCTTGTAGGTAACTGTTTTTCTCTTGCTGCTTTTTTCCTCTCTTTGTCTTTTGCCCTTGCCATTTTAATTATGATGTGTCTTGGTGTGTCCTCTTTGGGTTCCTCTTATTTGGAGTTCTCTGTGCTTCCTGGACTTGTAAGTCTATTTCTTTCATAGGGGAAGTTTATTATTTTTATTTTTTAAATCCTCACTTGAGGATGTTTTATTTTATAATTTATTTCAGAGAGGGAGAGATAGAAACTTCAATAATGAGAGAGAATCATTGATCAGCTGCCTCCTACATGCCCCCACACTGGGGATCGAGCCTGCAACCTGGACATGTGCCCTTGCCTAGAATCGAATCTGGGACCCTTCAGTCTGCAGGCTGACGCTCTATCCACTGAACCAAACCAGCTAGGGCGGTAGGGGAACTTTTTTGTCATTAGTTCTTCAAATAAGTTTTCAATATCTTGCTCTCTCTCTCTCTTCTCCTTCTGGCACCCCCATAATTCAAATGTTGATATGCTTGAAGTTGTCCCAGAGGCTCCTTACACTATCTTCCTATTTTGGGATTTTTTTTTTTTTTTTTTTTTTTTTTGTGTTTTTTGGTTCCTCATATTCCAAATCATTGATTTGATTCTCCAAATCATTGATTTGATTCTCAGAATCCTCTACTCTATTGTTGAATCCCTGTAAATTATTTTCACTTCATTTAGTGTATATTTCCTTCTGACTGGTCCTTTTTCGTGTCTTTGAAATTCTAAGGTCCTTGAAAGTCTCACGAAGTCCCTTGAAGGTAACGGAATCTTTATTTAGCATTCACAAGATTTAGGGGACTCCAGCCTAGTTTTATTTTCACATACCTGTGATCACTTACGGCAAGTACCTCCTCTCTTGAAAAACCATACGCACACTTACTTCTCTTTGTCCACCTCGCCTCTACCTCTCTGGCCACAGCTGGAAAGGTGTGTTCTTTGCCAGTCTTTCTGAGGCAGGTCACCACCTCCTTTTATGGATGGTAACCTGCCACAGTAAGTCCACTTGAAGCGGGTTTGGCTCAACTAAAACTTCAACCAGCACCCGAGGCTCTCAAAGTACACCTCCTAGGTCAGTGATGGCGAACCTTTTGAGCTCGGCGTGCCAGCATTTTGAAAAACCCTAACTTAACTCTGGTGCCGTGTCACATCTAGAAATTTTTTGATATTGGCAACTATAGTAAAACAAAGACTTATATTTTTGATATTTATTTTATATATTTAAATGCCATTTAACAAAGAAAAATCAACCAAAAAAATGAGTTCACGTGTCACCTCTGACACACGTGTCATAGGTTCGCCATCACTGTCCTAGGTACTGGGGTTCCAGTCATGTTGGTAGATACCACACAAGAAATTTTAAGCAGATAAGGCCCCATTTAGCAAAACTACCTACCAACATCCTTCAAACAAAAGGCAGGGGAAAATAGCAACAGCCCACATAATTAATCTGTACAGAATCACACAAGATGTTTTAAACAGTGATGATCACAGAGTGCTGGCGCTGGATGGGGCCCTGGGTGCTGCTCAGGTGGTGCATGGCGTAGCAGTGCTGGCTTCCTTCCTGTTCTCTCTCTTGCTTTATTTGGCGATGCAGAGATGAAGGCTCGGGGAGAGGAAGGGGCTTGGACAAACGGATACAGGGGAGCCGAGCAGAGTCAGAACTGGAAAAGCAATGGACGTCTCCCATTGCATTAAAGGCTGAAACACACAGACTGTGATCGTTATATGGACACGCTTCCCATTTTTCCCAGTGTTTCCTTTTCCTCCCCTTATTGTTTAACCCAACTTTCCTACTTCATCTCACAGACTATTTTGGAAATTAGAAAGCATATTTTTAATGCAAATAATACCTTTTAAAAAAAGGTTGTAAACACCCACAGCATCTTGATGCTTAATGACTTGATGCCAACTGTCTGTATTCATGGGTATTTTTGGATCTATAAATGTCATTTGTCTATTCATATACATTTGTATTCCTGATTTCCAAATCGAGTTGTTTTCCCTCACCTCCCACAAAACAGTGCTCCTGACATTTTGGTAGCGTGGCCATAACTACACAGTTCCATCAGGGTAGTTAGTGGTATGTACAAGTTTCTGGTGAAGGTGAAAATATGTGGCTAAATAGTTTTCTTCCAGGGCTGCCATCTTTCGCAAGAAAAGATGGAAAGACAAGCAGGCAGTGCTTTTCTACAGAAGAGAGAGTTAGATCTAAAAAAAATAAAAATAAAAAATAAGAAGCATCTCAGGCTTGAGACACTTTCCTAGAGGATTCTTTTCTGCGCTGCTGTGCTGAGATCCCTGGCATGGGACATAAGCCCGGCTTCCTTTAAATGTGTTTATGCAAACCTTATTCTTTATTTGCTATAATCACCACCTGAAATATGTAAGTAAAGCACACAATTTATCTTAATTTTTTCCTCTTTTTATTTTTTTTATTTTCATTGATTTCAGAGAGGAAGAGAAAAGGAGAGGGAGATAGAAACATCAGTGATGAGAGAGAATCATCGATCGGCTGCCCCCTGCATGTCCCACACTAGGGATCGAGCCGGCAACCCGGGCATGTGCCCTGACTGGGAATCGAACCGTGACCTCCTGGTTCGTAGATCGATGCTCAACCACTGAGCCACGCTGGTTGAACTCAATTTTCTTTTCTAGTCCTAGGCAGGATCAGTCATTTCCTCCTCTGCATTTCCATGTAACATCTTGTATACATGTCCAATGTAGAGTAATGATTGGTTTACAGGCCTATTCATGGTTGCCCACCCTCCGGACTTACAGCTCTTCATGGGCAGACATGGGAGCATCCGTGTGCTCTCTGTGTCTAGTTTAGTCCAATACCTGCAGAGAGTGGGCACTCCAGAGCTGTCTGCTGAATCGCCCACAAACTCCCTCACAGCAATAACGTGTCATAGTCCAGTGGCCCATGGCCAGGACTAGGCCTGTCAGTGAACTATCTCAGCCTCCAGGCCCCCAAGCCTCATGGAGCTTCCATGAGCAGCAGCTACCGTGTGTTCGGGAAGATATGTGAAGCGCCGCGAATCGGAACGGCCACACCCTGACTGCTACGAAGACCTTCCGAGGTTGTGCGTTATGGTAACCCTCAGGAACCCTCCTCACTACGTGAGAAAACAACTCTTGCACTGCCTGGGTCGGAATGCTTGAAAGGTTCCGAAAGGCCATACACACACGTGCGCACACACACCATGTACATACACGCACACGCACACAGGCACTGTGAGCCAGCATTGCCCTGCAGTATCAGGAGCCTGCTGACCTGGAATCGCACCGTGTGGGGCTGGAGCACAGCAGTAAGTGTAAGAGGCACTTTCCCAACAAACCCTTTGAACATGTTCATCGCTCTCAGCAGCAACATCAGATCCAATCAGGCAGCCCTGCCAGAGCTGCCTCCACTCTTCTCTGTAATTGGGCTCCTTGTTGGCACATTGTGTCGCCCCTGAGGAGAGGTCATTAGGAGGCACGCTCTCCTGGCGGGAATCACACCCCGGGCCCTACACGCGTGATGGCAACTGGCAAAGGAAGCAGTTCTTACCCTCATGGCGATGCGGAGGGAACACGCAGTGCCTGGATCCCACTCGTTTCCATTGTTTGTCACCGTGTTCTTGGCATAATCTTGCTGAGTCCATGAGAGTATGTGAGAGTTATCACCACCCGTCCGCCGCCGCCTCTGTGGAGCTCTGTGCGGTGGTGGTTGTCTTACAGTCCAGGCTGTTGTTCAAGGCGGGGACAGTGTCAAGAACTGTGGAGAGTCTGGCATTGTCCTCTACGTGCAGGTAAATAAGTTAACCTGCCACGGTGGCATGTGTTCTGGTAGAAGAAATGAGAAAATTAACATCAGTGACAAGAGAGTTTATTGCTCACAGTAGTAGTAGATGAATCAACCAGGCTGGCCTGGGGCGGCCCCGGGGAAAGAAGTAAAAGCATCCTCCTGGGAATGGACAGGGCAGGGTCAGACATTTCCCGATAAAACTCTCCCTTCCTCCCCCTCGCATCCTCGCAATCCCCAGGGATCAGTGAGAGGAAAGGACCCCTCCTGGGGGGAGTGCACTCATCGACCAGGAAGAAGAGAGGGCGCTGGATGGGAGGCAGAGCCAGGTGCCGAGGAGGCCACTTCAGCGCTCAGCCCGGTGTCCGTGGCGGCAGGAGCAGGGAAGGCCCGTCAGATGCCCGACTGCCCGCTGGTTGCAAGCTGGTGACAAAGGCCACCACTGCAGCTGCACCTGGCCCCAACAGCCAGGCACTCGACGTGGGCCCGTGTCGAGGCCACCGTGCTGAGGCCAGAGTTGGCTGATCAGATGGGAGCAAACACCATCCCCTGGAAACGTATCCAGGCAGCGAGGCCCTGTGGACAGCCCTGAGAGGGGTCAGAGGTCAAGTGTCGCCCATCGGCCGGGAGTGGTGCAGTCACTTCCCTGTGATGCGTTCCTCCCTCACTGCGAGACAGAGGGGTCCATTTGGGGCAGGAGTCTGAGTCTGCAGGAACATGGGGGCCCTTGCGCTGCGCCGTCTGTGATGGCGCCGACGTTTCTGTGCTCAGTGTGGGGACAGTCTCATGGCGTGGGCAGCCTCCAGCATGTGCTGAGTGCTGCTCCCGGGGTACCTGCTTCCCTGGGCATCACTGACACTGTTCTGTGGGGACGCCCAGGCTGCTGGACGCCCAGGGTGCCCTGCCAGGGTGCCGGGCAAGGGCCTGGTGAGGAGGAGGGGCAGGCAGGGGCCTCCCTGGGACTGCAGCCGGCTGTGCCCTGTGCACCGACTCATGCACCCGGCCCAAGGCTGCCTCTGCCCCAGCGAGGGAGCACCCAGGCCTCCCCCAGGGGCCTGCTCCTTCCTCCCTGCACAGCCCCCCACCCCACAGGCCCACGGCGCCCTGGACTGCGGACGCCCTCCAGTCCCAGCGCTGAAACTCCAGGGCACCGAGCAATCCTGTGACAGTTTAAAGATAAATAAAAGATGGCGTTACTTTATACAGTGGGTAGTAAACATATGGAACTCGTTACCCTCAAGATGTTGCGTGGTCCACAAATATAAATAGGGTAGAGCAGCTTCGGATACATGCATGCTTGTTGCACTCGGGGGAGCTGCTCGAGCATCGTTAGGCACACACAGGCAGCGTCTCCCAGTGCCTCCAGGGACAATGCCCCGCTTGTCCTCAGAATGTCCCTGGTGCCAGTGCCACCGCCTGCACAGGCACGACACCGGCCGCCAGGTTTCTTGGGGAGATCAGCACCCAGGATACCAGCGTGTTCCGGTAGCTGAGGGCCGAGCTGTGCGCAGTTCCATCTCAGCAGGTCGTGTAGACACCTCTCTCCGAGGCGGTGTGCGCTCCGCTGGGACCTAACCTGAGGGCCACATTGGGAAACTTGTCCTGGGCTGTGAGGTGGCCCCGGCATCGGCCGACACGCGGCACTCCCTGAGCACAGCCCGGCCCCGGGAGCTGCGGGTCGTTCTTTTCATTCTGCGTCGGGATCGCTCTTCTCCCTGGTCCTTCAGCTTCTGTTTCCACTGATGCGAGTGGCCTTGCAGGACCAACCCCCTCCCCCCTGATGTGTGCTCCCCACTCCGACTTCAGAGGGAGGCGCCCCACTTCCTCCCTCCCATGTCACCCCGTCTCCGCTGTGACAGAGGCCTGTCTTCACTGAGGGGCAGCCCAGGCTGTGCGTTTCGCAGGCTCCCCTGACGCTGGGTAAACGCGGGAGAGAAGTGCACTGTGTGCTGCTGGCTCTGGGTTCCCACGAGCGCACCCCGCACCAGGGAGGCTCCGACAGCCAGTTGGGGTCAGAGCCCTAAGAGGAAAGATGAGCGTCCCTCTGGGGAGGGGCGTGTTCTAAGCAGGGAGGACCCAGCAGGTGAGAGGGACTAGAACAGACTTGGTCCACTTGACAGTGTAGTCTGGGGTTCCCAGGAAGTCCCTGGCATTCACACACCCTCAGGAGACCCCAATCCAGCCCCCACAGATCTCCCATTCCCTCCCGCTCACCCCTGAAAAGAGCCAAATGGTTTTTTAGATGCCCCTCAAAGCCCCTCCCCTTTTATACTTTTCATTATGTGACTCCATAGATGCACCGGATTGGTCTCACCTCCCTGCTGCAGTGAGCGTCCGGGAAAACAGATGGGCACCCAGACTCCCTCCCCGCTCTCCTCCACAGCCCGCTCCCAGGGCCTCAGGACAGGCGTGGTCAGCGCCTCTGAGGAACACGGAGTCTCAGCCCTCGCTCAGACCTGCCGGAGCAGAGCCTGCCTTTTACCAGGTCCCCGGGGCGTTAAAATGCACAGTCACGTTTGAGAAGCCTTATCAAGGGTGCCCGGAAAGCTAAGGAAGCTCTGCGGACTCCTGTACGTGCCTCAAACACGCACCCAGCGTGCACTGGAACCGGGCCAACAAGCATCTGGAAGCTGTATCGCTGAAGAGAAGACGTCCGCTTGCTCTCAGCACCAGGCCGCGCTGCACTGGAAGGACTGGTGAGCTCCAGCCTGTTTCTGTTAACTGCTTCTCCCTGCTCCGTCCCATGGCCCTCTTCTCTGTGTTCACCAGTGTCGGGGTTCCTGTGGAAGACGTGAGCCCCAAGTTCTCTCTGCATGTATGTACGGCATACAACCTGTCCATTAACAGTGCTAATTACACGAGACAGTCTTTCTTAGTTGGTCACTATAACACCTTATGTGTTTAAGGCACTTTAATATTTGAAATAATTCTGTATTGCTTCAAGCACCGTGCAGTCCTAGAATCGTAACATCTCAGAGTTTTTGCATAAACTCTTCAGGGAATTCCCCCTAAACACCAACAACTGGCCCTCTTCCTTCTGCTTGAGTACTCCTAAAGGCATGACACATACATACCTCCTCCTACATCAGTCTCTTCTAGGTTTGAACAGTTCTAAAGTCGTAGAAGTTCTTTCTCGTGCTGGTTTAGACTTTGTCAAACATTGGTCTCTATCAAGATTGTTCATTGCAGTTGTTAATTCTAGACCGATTTCCCTCAGCTGGTTCGTATAGTCCTTTTTGTTACGAGGAAAATTGGGAGCAGAGGCACAGAAATGTCATAGCAGGTTCCAGAGGCCCCCAGAAAGCCCGTGGAGAAACCAAGACTAGAAAGTATTTCCTTCTACGTAACTTACAGTCTGTTCACTAGACTGTCTGCCAAGAAACGCTGCTCTGTGACCAGCGCTGTGATAACACGCAAGGAAAACATCGGTTCCTGGGAAAGACCGCGGAGAGGGTGCGGTGAACACCCAGAAGCTGTCCCTCCCCTCGTGGGTCAGACATCTGGCCGGCAGCCCGGGTGGGAGCTGCCGCCAGAATCCACTGTGGGGATCTGAGCCGTTCCCACACGGAGACTGGCCTCTGGCAGCTGACAGTTTTCCTTTGTGCAAAGGGTGTTCCTGGCTCTCCATCAATTCCTCCCGCTCTGCACTCCTTTCCTGCCACCCCCGCACTCCACACCCTGCTGCACACACCCTCCCACTCCCGCAGCAACACAACCCCTCCCTGGGGTGCGTTCTGCACACACAGGCCCCCACACTTCCTCTGCCCACGCCCACAGGGCGCTCCGAGGCACCCCTCCTTCCCCCACCAGCCTCCTCACAGCCCTCAGTGCCCTGTCTGCTGCCCAGTTTCCTCCCCTCCTCACTATCTCTGCTTCATTGTGTGGTTTCCCTCCTGGCGCCTCACCCGCCCGCCCCTCTCTGCGCCCTTTGCCTGGCCGGGAACCTGGCACCGCTCCTGTCCTGTACATTGGAATCCGGCCGTCACCAGCCGGAAGGTAGTCAGCCTGCGTGTGCCTGCCTGTTCCTCACCCACAGCGAGGCCACCGCAGAGGGTGGGAAGGAGCTGGCTGTCAGTCCTATTTCTGGAAACGATAGAAACTCCTGTTCCCCCCCCCCCCTTTATTCCCAGGGGAACCAACAGAGGAGGCCCAGGGTAGTCACCGTCTTTCCTCCTTCCCTCTCACTCTGTTGCAGATTTCCCATCCCTTCTTCAGAGGCCCTGGCAGTGTGCTTGGTGGCATCGCTCACATCCTGTCTAGATGACAGGTTACGCAGGGCTAGGGGATCCCACAGAGGACAGACAGGACAATGAAAGAGGGAGCCCGGCCGGTGTGGCTCAGTGGTTGCGGGTCGACCTATGAACCTGGTGGTCACAGTTCGATTCCCAGTCGGGGCACAGGCCCAGGTTGCGGGCTCCATCCCCAGTAGGGGGCGTGCAGGAGGCAGCGGATCCAAGATTCCCTCTCTTCATTGATGTTTCTCCCTCTCCCTCTCTCCCTTCCTCTCTGACATCAATAATATATATATATACATACATACATACTGAGTGGCCAGATTATTATGACCACCTGACGTTTCTGACGTTTGTAGGCAGATTAGCTATAATTTTGCGCTGAAGTAGAGGGCCAGACCATTATAAACGTCTGAATAGCACAACATACCTAAGTATGTTGCTGATCGGGTTCATCCTATCATGTTGATGGTGTATCCCAATGGAGATGGCTTCTTCCAACAAGACAATGCGCCATGCCACGGTGCTCGTATTGTTCAGGAGTGGTTTCAAGAACGTGAGGGAGACTTTACCTTGCTTAGGTGGCCCCCACAATCACCAGATCTCAATCCAATTGAGCATTTGTGGGACGAAGTTAAAAGAGCCATCAGGCAGCTGGTTCCACAATCATCAAATCTCACAGAACTGGACAGTGCTATTCATCAGGCCTGGTGTCAGATTCCACACATCACCTTTCAACATCTCGTGGAGTCAATGCCAAGAAGAATCGCCGCAGTATCGAAGGCAAAAGGTGGCCCAACGAAGTACTGATGGGGTAGTCATAATAATCTGGTCACTCAGTGTATACACACATACACATATATATGAGGGGAATAAGATTGATTATGTTTAACCAGAACTTTAGCTATTTTAAATATATGCTACTCCCCTGGAATCTACATACAGACGCCATGTTGAAAAAAATGGGCAGTCAATGAAATAGAGAAGAGGATCAGTTCATGTCCATGCTCTGCGATGGCACCGATGGCTTCAGTGGGAGTTGGAAGGGGTCTTCTTGGGCAAATGACTTGCCACAGTTGCCTGGGTTTCTTCTTTTTCTTTGGTGATGCAGATGGTAGTTTAGCTGAATAAATATTAAGAACAATGGGGTGTGTTTTTTTCTTTCCGTACTAAGAACACAGGAATTTTTCATAACAGCTGCTGTTTACATGAACTAAATATTAAGCATAGCCTACCACATTGCATTGGACATTAAATAAGCAAGATAGATATTGTTTTTGTTCATTGACAATTTACCATCTGAAAAAGATTATATCAACGGGACAAAAGAATAGATGAATAAATAGCCAGAAACTCTGATCACTTCCTTTTCACATTAAAATGGAAAAAAATTGGTCTGGCGTGGCTCAGTGGTTGAGCGTTGACCTATGAAACATGGTTCGATTCCTACCCAGGTTGTGGGCTCGCTCCCCAATAGGGGGCGTGCAGGAGGCAATCGATCAATGATTCTCTCTCATCATTGATATTTCTATTTCTTCCTCTCCCTTCCTTTCTGAAATCAATAAAAATATATTTTTTAAAAAATGGAAAAATTTAGTGAGTCCCTGCTTTCCAAGGAATAGAGTCCTAGGTATAAATCTGTGCCCCGTACACCTTTTCAACTCTTGTCTTCCATTTTCCCACCAGGGTAGGGGTCTACACACCCAGTTTGTGCTTCCCCACCACCCCCAGGCGAGGGGCCTGCCATCTCTCCAGGGTATTTCTCTCGGTGCCTGACTCAGTGAGCTAGGCCGACTTTTGTAGTTGCTGAATAAACATTTGCTGAAGGGATGCCGCCTGAGGACAGGGCAGTCCTAATTGGGGCAGAATGAGAATCTGCAGAGCCCAGAATGTGAAGAGAAGGCGTGTCCTGGGCTCTGCCTGCCAAGTGCCTGCTTTTTATTTCTTTATTTTGCATATTGTATTATTTTCATTCTATATTCATAAATGCATATCACTGTAGGTTTACATTAATATAAACTCATATTTAAGTACATTATATAAATGTGTGTTTCAACTCGGTTTTATTTTTTTTAATCTTTATTGTTGAGAGTATTACATGGGTCCTCCTTTTCCCCCCATGAACCTCTTCCAGCCACTCCCGTCCTCCCCCCGCCCCCAGGGCCTGCTTTCCATAAAGCCGTTGCCCTCTAAGCACTCCTGCTCCTCCACACTGTGCTTCCGTTGCCATAGCGCCCAGCAGTGTTAATGTATATTATGGCCCGAGGATGTGCTTATTCAGCCTCACGTGGCAGGCTTCACAGAACTTCGGGTTGGGTTTTACCAGAACTTAACAGGGTGCTGTCACCACACACATCCAAAACACACAGCAAACAAGTCGGCACAGCACGAGTTGAGGCCAGAGCCAGACCCCCCATAAGTTAGTTAATTCCCCCCATCCAGTATGCTGTAGAAATACCGTGTTCAGGGGTGTATAAGCATTCACGATTCATTCATTTTTTCCTTGTAGGGAACCATTCATCTGTCCCTCCCACATCTCCCATCCTCTCAATGCTTAGCTGCCTTGTGTTGTTTTCTGTGTTATCTTGTATCAGATTTACTAGCATCAGGACTCCCTTCCATCAGCAAGCCTAGGAAGTCTGTGCTAGTGCTAGAAATCATTATTTCCAACCTTTTGGTTCAGATAACAAGAGTTCCACGGGAACAAATACAACCTGATTAAACAAGTTTGTCAATAAGTTTTCATGGCCATGAGCATTATTAAAAAAACTAGGGGCCCAGTGCACAAATTCGTGCATCTTGAAAGGAACTGTGGGCTGCGAGGCTGTGGTGGGCACATCGGCAGGTCTCGGCCCATCCTCCGCACCCCTGCCCGCTGCGGCCCCCAGTCCCCTGTCTGCTGGCAGCCCCGCTCCCGCTGCCACTCCTACATGCTGACGGCACCAGCCCCACTCGCACCCACTGACAGTGCAGAGCGATTGGGGCCAGCGCCATCAGCTGGTGCAAGAGGGGCCAGCGCCATCAGCGGATGTGAGCAGTGGCTGCTGCCCTGATCACCCCTCAGGAGCAGGGGGAGGTGGAGAAGCCCTCAGGGGTGATCGGGGCCGGCAGCCGCCGCTTGCACCCACTGATGGTGCTGAGCGATCGGGACTGGCGCTGGGCGCCGGCAGCAGGTACAAGCACCAGCAGTAGGTGCGAGTGCCTGGTGCGACCGTGGCATGTGGGAGCAAAGAATTTTCAGTAACCACCAGAGGCTCGCCCCGATGACAGTGACCGGTGCCCCACCTTGGTCTGGTGCCCCCACTCACCTGCTCCACCATCCCGCCACAGCCAAGACCCACCATGTTCCCTGTGCGCCCCCTGGTGGTCAGCACACAGCATAGCAACTGGTTGTTGGGTTCCACCATTCGGTCTATTTGCATATTAGGGCTTTATATATATAGATAAATCAGAAACTCTTCACCGTAATTGTGAGTACAAGTCCCTAAAATTCACAGGTGATCTTGAATATTCTTTTTAACCACTAATTTCAATTTCTGCCTTTCTTTTAACCAACACTTTTTGAAAACCAGATTCATGTAAGAGCAATTTTAATTCAATCTCATCTGACCACTTCATAGAATGAGTGAGAGGCACTAACAAGCTGTGAAAAGGCTTATAAGAGAACAATGAAAGAGAAGAAAGGCTTTTGAATGCTTCTCAAACTGGATAATCAGGTCAGGAACAGATGAGAGCTCAAAAAAAATTTAACTGTTTTTTTTTTAACCTTTAGTAATTCTAAGTTTAGTATAGTAATTTTTAAAAGTTTAGAAAAAAGAAATTATTGTATTACACGGGTCATGGCACCTACCCAAGTTGCTGGTCAATCCCCAGTGGGTCCCCGGTTGTGGCACGTGCGGGAGGCAACGGATCCATGTTTCACTCTCACATCAATATTTCTCTCTCTCTCTCCCTCTCCCTTCCTCTTTCTCTGAAATCAAGAAAAAGAAAAAGCATGTCCTCAGGTGAGGATTAAAAAATAAAAATAAATAATGAAAGTTTGGCAGGGTGGGGAGTGGGCTGGAGTGGGAGAGGAAGAACTGTTTGCTGGGGATGGTGGGAGGCTGGCATTCTGGAGCCACTGTAAAGAGACAGAGTCCAGAAAGGAGCTGCCTAGGGCTGGGGGTGGAGCGGCGAGGTTGGGATGACAGCTAAGGGGTGTGGAATTTTCGTTTTCGAGGGAATGAAAATATTCGAAAATCAGTTGGCGTGATGGATACACAACTCCGAATGTACTAAAAGCCATTGAGTTGTAGCTTTAAATGGTTGAATTGTATGGTATGTGAATTCTATCTTCATAAAATTGTTAAAAGAGAGACAGAGGCAGTAACGTTGGGTTGGAGAAGTTACTCAGTCTCATCTAACTCATTCTATTCTGACTCATTCCACTCCAATTTTGAAACCATGTTTTCCCTTTCATAAGTATATAAATCCTGCCTGCTCTCAGATAGATTCAAGCCAAGACCAGTGCGAAGGTACTTGAGTTCACGAGGTTACTTCTGGGACCAAGCAGGGGCTTGAGTAGCAAGCACCTGTGCTTTGTCCCTATTTCTGTTTATCGTGCAATAAGTTTGAGAAAATAAAGGTCTTGTTGCAGGAATAAATGTGAAGTTCATAAAGAAAATTCACACAGTGATGTAAATAATCTATTATATCTATAATAATAAAAGCATAATATGCTAATTAGACCAGACGACCTTCCGGACGAAGCCAGGGCTGCGAGGGAAGCCCAGGTCTTGGGTGCTGGAGGGAAGCCAGGGTCCCGGTGCCATAGCGAAGCCGGGGCCGGCAGCTGGGGGAAGGAAGACCTACTCTTGCACGAATTTCGTGCATCGGGCCTCTAGTAAAAAATAATGCCATAAACTTTCAAAGATGAGGGGAAAATAAAGAAGGGAAGAAACACACCAGGTGCGGATCCCAGCTCTGCAACTTTCTAGCTGGATGTTAAGTAAAACACTAACCCTTCTGGGCTTTGTTTTTCTCCTCTGTAAGACATGATATGCAAGGTTGTTCTGAAGATTACAGAGAAAATGTATACAAATGCCTGGCACATAGAGGACCCTGAATTAACCCTAGTAATTATTATCATAAAGGGCATGTTATTTTATCTGTCCTGGGAATGCCTGCAGCAGTCAGGGTCGGCGAGGTTATGCTGAGGTAACAAAGAATACCACAGTCTCAGTGGCTTAAAAAAGTGCCAACCCCAATATTTATTTTTTACTCGATTTTCCTACTCCTCATAGGTCGGCTTGGGGCCCCACTTGTGCCTTCCTTATTCTAGGACTCATTTAGAGAGCTGGGGTGGTCCGGAATACTGCCGATCACAGGGCGGAGGGAATAAAGGGTGTGGTAAATCACACACAGATTCTTAAAATGTGTGCCTGAAATTGACATGTTACACTGCTTCCATGCTCCGGCTGAAGCTAGTTACACGGCCATGTCTGTCTTCAGGGGAGCGGGAATTACATTTTCTAACATGTGCACAGAAGATGATAAAAGAGATTATTTGTCAACAGCCCTAGTGATTGCTACGTAACTCCTGAGGGAAATATTTTTAATTTTTAAAACAAGACATCTGTGGCCCAGGCAAATAAGTACTTGCCTCCTATATGGGTAGGAAATGGCAAAATAAGAGATTCAAACCCAAGTCTGTGTTGTCTCCTGATCATTCCAGTGAGACTTGAAAACTGAAACTGTTCTACCCACAAAGCCATGTGAATATGTCTCCCTCTCCACATTTGTAGAAAAAAAATTGCATATTTTCTTTGGGAACAAACTGGTACTGCCTTCTCAGAAACCAATTTAGAATAAAAAACATTAAGAATCGTAAACTGTTCACACACCCTTTGACCCAAGAAATCTAGTTCTGGGAATTTATCCGAAGGGAATCATCCCAAGCAGATGGAAAACTTACCCTCATGGAAGGATCTATTGTGACACTGTTTATGATAGTGTAGAACCAGAAAGAATCTACATTTTTGACAAAAGGAAGAGTTGAAGAATATATTGATTATATGCTCAATGAGTTATTATAGTTATCCTAAATAATAAAAGACTAATGTGCAAATTGTCCCCTCGACCGGGAGTTCGACCAGGAGTTTGGCCAGGGGGCGGGGCCAGCTGACAAACCTCCCACAGCCCCTACCCCCGGCCAGCCCGGCCAGCCTGGCCCAATTGGCCCCGATCAGGGCAGGCTGGCTGGACCCCACCTGTGCACGAATTCGTGAACTGGGCTTCTAGTTCAATATATAAAAGGGTAATATGCTAAGTGTCCCTCCTACCATCTGACCGGTTGCTATGATGTGCACTGACCACCAGGGGGCAGATGCTCAACGCTGGAGCTGTCGAGTTGCAGTGACTTGGCAGCAGTAGTTCTTGGGTGACGCACCCCAAAACCAGAGAGGAGGGAGCCCGATTCTTTGTGGGGCCACGTGATTTCACCTTTAGCCATGGGTTATGTTGTTGCTGGGGCACTGTTGGTCCCGAAGCTGGTTTACTGCACACTTGCGTTTGCGTTCCACACCCTGTATAACAGCAAAATTGCAGTGTCCTCTCTCACTCCGGGACCCCTTGGGGGATGTTGGAGAGCCGGTTTCGGCCCGATCCCTGCAGGCCAGGCTGAGGGACCCCACCTGCCGGAGGGACCCCGCTCACTCCGCCGACGCTGGGGAGGGACCATGGGAGGTTGGCTCCAGGGCATGTCCAGCCCGTCTTGCCCAGTCCCACCCTGCTGGCCACCTTCTAATTAATTTCCTTTCATTGTGCACGAATCCATGCACTGGGTCACTAGTAACTTTATAATTATGAAGACTATGTAGTAACATGAAAACAACCTTTTGCTATAATGTTAAGTGAAAAGCACAATGCAGTTGTTCTCACTATAAAGCAGCTGTGTGATCAATTTGTGTGATGACGACTAACACACCCCATATTTGTTCTTCCCTTTTTCCTTTTAGTGATTGAGCCCAAGCCCAGGTTAAGCGGCAGGGACAGCAAGCACGGACCACACTTCCCAGCCTTCCTGAATCCAGGTATTGTCACGTGACCAGGTTCATATATCTTAAATTTAAGTGAAAGATATATGAACAGCTAACACTTGTTGAGCACTTAGTATGTCCACACACTATTCTAAGTGTATTTACATGTATTACCTGTGTTCACTCATTTACTCCTCTCAAGTCCTGTTAGCTACACTGCCTTAATCATGAATCATCAAATCTAACAAAACATATAATCAAGACTTCAAATAATGAATTTGCTCATTGGTCTTCCTTAATGCTTACGTCAGCCTCTTTAGCCGTGTAGATAGAATAATTAGTTGACAGATTGATTTTGTTTGAAATGAATTACATGGCAGTTACTAAAACAGATTGTAAAGACTGCTGTTCACAGAGCAATTGTTCATTCTTCTCTCAATCAGTGCAACTCCCATCCTAAGCTGGACATACTGCCACCTAGCCACAGACCACAGCACGAACCACGTATGCAGCTACGTGGGCTGTGACAAAGTTCCTCACAGTGAGACCTAAATGGGAATAGGATGGTGACTCCTGGGCCGTCTCCCTAGAGAAGAAGGGCTCACCCTTCTCCTGCTCCTCCATCCTGCTCTCTGGGGAGTGGGTGTGCTGGCTGGCGTTCCCTGAGCTGAGACTCACGCCTTAGCAGTGTAAGAGCAGCAGCTGAAAGCTGTGGCATCGTCCGTGAGAAGCCACTGCTAGCCTCGGGCTGGCTCTCTCCAGACTTCTTTTCACAGGAAAGAGTAATGACCTGTTTAAACTACTATCTTGGGGTCTCTGTTAAGTTACTAGTAGCTGAATTTAATCCAAACTCATATGTAAATAAATCTAAGCTCACGTACTTCCCATTCAGATGTGTGGGACATCAAAATGTCACTTAAAGGCTTTAATTTAACTACTTCTCTTGTAAATGTCATAAGGAAGTAACTGAAGAAGACTTTACTTCAATGGCTATCGATTCTTATAATGGGTTTGTATGGCATCCGTTTAAGGCAGTGTTTCCCAGCCTTTCTTATGACGGAGCACAAGAAAAACAATCGTTGTACAGTACCCTGCCAACTGTGGCCCTTGGCCAGAGGCTGCGGATCCGGGCTGTTGGCCTGTTCCAAGAAATGGGGGGCTCAATGCCTCAGTCCCCCACCCCTAACCTGTTCACCGTAGCCCAGCTCTAAGGGCATTCCACAACTGGTGGACTGCTTCCGGTTACTGGCAGGTAAAATTCGAATCCGGAACCCATTCAATAATCATTACAGCTTGAGAA
Source organism: Myotis lucifugus (assembly GCF_000147115.1). NCBI lineage: Eukaryota > Metazoa > Chordata > Mammalia > Chiroptera > Vespertilionidae > Myotis > Myotis lucifugus. The sequence goes on along the minus strand of NW_005871051.1, from coordinate 43,616 downwards.
AAGCCAAGTGAGCAAACTGTGCCTTGTACTTCATTGTTGAAAAAATGCACTCATTGAATGGTTAGTCAGATTACACATTTCTTATTTCGCATAGAGTATTTTTTAGAGGACTTCATTATTCACACGTACACCGAGTATGCTTTTCGTACCCAAGGTGTAAGGAAAGGGTCTTGTGAATCAGGGGCAGAGAGGGTTTCAAACAATGAGATGATACCACTGAAAACGAGTGCCTGGCTTTATCTGTAAGAGGGAAAAGGGAACTTTTATTGATCATTTTCAATCTACCAGAAGCTTCCAAAATGTGTTTTTTCATGACCTCTTTTATTTTAAAGATTAGGGACCTACAAGCAGCAGGACTAACATTCAAAGGCCTTCCTACGTGTCTACATGCCTGGATTTATTCTTTCAAATTCATCTACAAAACCCAGTGGTTTCATAGTGCGTGTGCCATCCACTCCACTCCTGCTCCCACAGAGGCAACCACTGTCGAGCTTTACCCTTTAGCTTCCGGGTGGCTCCCCCATGTCTCAGAAATAACATGCCTATGTTGGCATTTTCCTTTCTAGAGTTGTTCGCATTTCATTTAAGTTTAGAGGTCAAAATATATCTCTTCAAAGCCAGAAAGAGAAAGAGCAGCCCCGTTCCCTGCACAGCCTAGGAGCGGGAGCTCCTTGCCATTCCCCAGAGCAACATGCTCGACGAGGCCGGCTATGCCTTCTGGTCTTTATCGCCACACTTCTACCTGCTATGTCGTGCTTTTTCAAGGTTCTACATTTCATCTATGGAAGAAAGATACGGATTTAGTCTCTCATATGCTCCTCTTATTCTCCCAATATAGTTCTATCACGTTTTTCTCTGATCACTATTCAGTGTTTGCATAATTAAGTAAATATCATTTAAGGCTGAGGCTTGTAATGTACTGTGATTACATTGAGTTTCTTGGTACATAATTGCTTTCCCTGGCATTGATAATTTTCTTATTTTATTTGTATGCTCACTTTGCTATTGACCTGTCAAAAATCAATTACCCATTCTTTTCCAGAAATGTAAATCTCTCAGTACACCCTGCCATGCCCAAGGTCACACAGCCAGGGACGGCCACAGCCAGGGAGAGGGGATGTATTAGTCTGCTAAGGCTGCCATAGCAAAATACCCCGACTGGGCGACTTAAACAACAGACACTTATTCTCACAATTCTGTGTGCTGGACGTCCAGGACCAGGCTGCCAGCCGTTTGTTTTCTAGTGGGGCCTCTCTCCTCGGCTCGCAGATGGCCACCTTCTGGCTGTGACCTCACGTGGCCTTTTCTCTGTGGACGCACGCCGCTGGTGTTTCTTCCTTTTCTTATCAGGACACCCATCCCAGCGGATCACTGCTCTACCCTGCGGGCCTCATGTTAACTTCGTCACCTCTTTAAAGGCCTCAGTCCCAAACCAAGGCTAACGGGGATGAAAGCCTGGCCGTCTTGGCCTGACGTGGGACAATTCTGAAGAGCCATCCAGCTCCAGTGTTCCCTGTGGACTTGGCCGAAAAGGTCCCCGGGTCTGGAATCACAGTCCCACTTCTTCCTTCTACGGGTGCTGGTCCCAAGGGCATGCCCCGTAAACATTCTGAGCTCAACTCTGTCTCAGAGTCTGCTTCCTGGGGAACCCAGCCCGTGACAGTGTTGGTTCTAACTCATTAAACTGATTCCACAGCTCCCTAATCATAACTGATTTCATGACCCACAGTTTGAAAGACACGGGCCTCGAGGTCAGTTGGCTGGTTAACTAACAGTGCTTTGGTTGTGTGGCAGGGGAGAGAGCACAGTATCCAACCATTACCTTGTAGACTCCCAACTCATCGAGCTGTTCACACCCCCAGGCCTAGTCCATGGCTTCTATGAGGCCCGGTTTCTCTGATGCTCCGGCCTTTCCCACTGAGTGTCTCCAAGAAATCGTCTTCCCACCGCCCGTCCTCCTGGGGCAGGAGGCGTAGCCGGGCTGCTGACTTTCTGTGCCTGGGGGCACAAGACCAGCTGGCTATCCCGTCTATAAGCTTTCAATTTATCTCATGCTTTGCAGCCCACCCCCTCACCCTGCAGTCCCTTCCAAATCTGGTGGCTCCAAGTCCTGAGCCTTTGTCTTATTTCCAGTACCCCCCATTGTTCTATTCTTTTTCCATCAAATATTTGTTGCTACCTCTCAGCCATCATAACCCCTGTCTTGGCCTCTCCTGAGAGGAGCTATATACCTATGTTCATTCCACCATCTTTAGCTAGAGGCCAGCAACTAGAAATGTCATGGCCATCCTGTCACCCCTGTCATTGCGGAATGGGCAGGAAGTGCTCTAAGATGAAATGTGATCGACGAGAGAAAGTGACAAAGGCATAGGCGAGCAGAGCCAGCATGGTGGAAATTTGACGAAAAGAGTAGTTCTCTTCACAATAAAGAGTAAGATGCCGGTGGATAAAAAACAGAATACAATGGGCCCTCGGTTCAGTACTGACGACATAAATGACCCGGGATAGGAAGCAGTTTTCCAGTCGTGGACTCAGCGCCCTCCACGGGAGGCCTGGTGCTCCTCCTCCGAGAGATGAACAAGGAGGAGAGGAGGTCCCCACCTCCCTGAGGCGCTCACCTCGGTTATAAAACCGAGGAAGCCACAGGAACACACACACATACACACACAGCCGTGCGTTCCTGACAGCCCGCCGCTCTGCTCTTGTTTCCTCTGGAAGCGCGGATTCACATGCTGAGCAGCCTCTGCTCCCATGATGTGGCACATACTCTGAGCTCCTTGACAAGGTCAAAGCAGTTGCCACGAATGGGAAGGAACCCCAGGGATATCTTTCGAATGCTTCACACTTGAAGTGTTGAGAAGGTTCCGGAATTGCTCTCTAGTGTTGCAATGTTGACATGGCAGCATCAAGGTGAGGGTGCTGGGGGAAGAAGACCTTTCTGGTGGCCTTAAAGCACACACACCAGCAGCAGAGGCTGGCCTCCCCACCTCGCCCAGGCCTTCCCACAGCGGGGAGCCTGGCAGGGCGTTGCTGAGCTGCCCTTACCCCTGAGTGGGCTCTGGAGTTGCTCCCTCGTAATTCATAGCCAGTGGCTCTCAGCAGGCAGCCTGCTGGTTCCAGACGCTGTCACTCACATCACCGACCCAGTGAGCCATGGTCTCGGTGCCCACAGTCACGCCGACATGTGAGTAAAACATTTCCATTTGGACAAAAGAGAAGGGCATCTGTTTTCCCTGAAAAAAGTTACAACACTCAGAAAAGTGCACACACACGTTGGTACAGTTTTCGAAAATAGAAAATCCACTTACTGTGTATGGGGGAGTTTTGAAAACATAATCTAATAATAAAAGATCTGCTTATCAGTTGCTCATTTGTGGCTAGAGCTTGTTAATGAAACACACACACACCACAATGGCCACTGGAACAATGGTTTCTTCCCTCCCTGAGCCACTATGGTTCTTCGGCTGCGAAGCAGTGGGAGTGTGAACCTGTCTGTCTGTGTGAAGGAGGGCGATGAGTGAGTGGGTTTGTGGGAGGACAAAGCGGAGAGTGGAGAGTGGGCGCCGGGTCACGGAGTGTGCGCGTGGGAGGAGGCTGGGCCGTGAGTCAGCCGGAGTGGGAGGCAGGTACGTGTGGGTGACGAGTGGGCCGGAGGAGAAAACAGTACAGAGCCATTTTGCAAATGTGAAGGTTTTAAGAAGATATCCATAGAACCATACAAAAGAGCATCAGAAAATAATGCATTAGCGACTCTAATTTTAAAAAGCAAAGGTTTCCGATAATGCCATCTTACAGAGAGCTGTTTTGAACTTTTAAAACTATGCTTTTTAAGAATTACTTTTCAATAATAATAATAAAAAAAAAAGAATGACTTTTGTGTCATGGAGGCTGGTAATTGGTGGTGACCCTGCCACTGTCGCTGATGAAGACAGTGTGTGTGTAGTTTGAAGGATGGTCTCTGAGTCGCCTCCATGAACAAGATTGGCCACGGCCGGCAGGGAGCTGAGCTGAGGACTCCTGGCTGCGGCGCGTTAACGTCCCAGGGAGAACGGGGCCCTCTCCTTTCCCTGCCGCCAAAGGCACTCATGTTCTTCCTTTTGTAACTATAAGTGCGATTTTAAAAAACTGAACCTGACGCAGAGACTCACTTAACATCAGGGTAAAATGGGGCCCCAGATCATCTTGATGAACCACCACGGGCACCGACGGACCAACTGCGACGCAGAAGCAAGGAGGGAGGAGCCCACGGGTGGATGGATGAGTGAACCCGCCATCGGCGCCAGGGACCTCCCTGCGCTCAGTGGTTCTCCCCGCTGACCCTCCAGGTGTGTGTGGGAGGTGCAACCACGGTGACACAATCCTGCCAGCTCAGCGTC
>NW_005871051.1:36276-38908 GCF_000147115.1 Myotis lucifugus | reverse complement strand
TTTTGATTCACGAAGGCTTTTTTTTTTTTAAACCAAAATGACACACAATCCTGTGTGTTAACTTGATGGCCTGGCCCTGTGCACTAATTTCAATGTGGACGGGACACTTGCTCTCTATGCTTGAAACTAAGGACAGAGACAAATGCATAAGACTCAGCTCCCGTGCGAAAACTGTTCCAAACTCAAACTCAGAAAAAAAACACAGTCTTTCTTCTCTACGGGCTCCTTCGCTGGCTGACCTCAGGCAGGATGTCTCCTCACCTGTAACATGAGGACCAAGTGGTAGCTACCTCAAAAGGTCACCGTGAGGATGGAATAAATTAACACGTGCAAAGAGCTTCGAACGGTGCCTGGTCCCACCAAGTACTAGACGTGCTAGCCGCTGCTATTTCTGTCATTTTCAGCACTATTATGTGATTTAAGATCTGAGGTTGGCCTCGGCTTGCTCAAGTAGTTTAGATTCTAAACTTTAGAGCAGTGGTTCTCAACCTTCCTAATGCCGCGACCCTTTAATACAGCTCCTCATGTTGTGGTGACCCCTAACCATAAAATTATTTTCGTTGCTACTTCATAACTGTAATTTTGCTACTGTTATGAATCGTAATGTAAATATCTGACATGCAGGATGTATTTTCATTGTTGCAAATTGAACATAATTAAAGCATAGTGATTAATCACAAAAACAATATGTAATTATAGATGTGTTTTCCGATGGTCTTAGGCGACCCCTGTGAAAGGGTCGTTCGACCCCCAAAGGGGTCGCGACCCACAGGTTGAGAACCACTGCTCTACAACCTTCAGGACGTAAACTCCTGCGTAAGCCACCCGGTCAGCAGCCCTAGCAAACGAGTACTCACGGCCTTCAGGCTCCTGCCCTGGGCTTCAGGGTCCTCCCTGGCTGTCTTCTCCTGGGCCTTATTCCACTCACTCGGGCAACCTTTCATTCCCATCCTTTGGCTTCAATTAGGACCCAGATCTTGCCCACGTCTCCTCCCTAAGCTCCAACTCGCCCACCCACGTACCTATGAGACGTCTTGCATGTACTTTAACATCACTTCCACGCAGAATTCATTATTTTTCTTTCTCAGCTCATATTTTTGTTTTCCTATTTTTAGGAAATAGAATGGATAATCACTCACGCCAGATGCCCCCAAACCACTTTCACGGGCAGTTGGAAACCACTGCCTTGCTTCATACCCTAATCATCCTGACCTGTCTGCTGTCTCTCTCCCACCACCCTTCCTCCATGCTGCACCAAAGCAATATTTTAAAAATATATTTCTTTATTGATTTCAGAGAGGAAGGGAGAGGGAGAGAGAGAGAGAGAAACATCAATGATGAGAGAGAATCATGGATCGGCTGCCTCCTGCACACCCCCTACTGGGGATAGAGCCCACAACCGGGGCATATACCCTGACTGGGAATCGAACCCTGACCTCCTGGGTCATAGGTTGGTGCTCAACCACTGAGCCACTCCGGCTGGGCCAAAACAATTTTTAAAAAAATTTTAAATGCAGCCCTAGCTGGTTTGACTCAGTGGATAGAGCGGTGTCCTGTGGACTGGAGGGTCCTGGGTTCGAATTTGATCAAGGGCACTTGCCCAGGTTTCGGTTCAATCTCCAGTAGGGGGCATGCAGGAGGCAGCCGATCAATGAGTTTCACTCATCATTGATGTTTCTATCTCTCCCTCTCCCTTCCTCTCTGAAATCAATAAAAAATATATATTTTTAAAATTTTCTTTAAAAAAAAAGTTTTAAGTGCAATCCCTCAGGGGTTGTGCAACCAATTTAGTGGACGGCATTCTCCCAGATGAACTAGACCAGCGTGGGAAATAAAGGCTTCCGTCTCCATTGGCATCGATGGCTGAAGCCAGGAAGTCAAGAGAAGGCGGAGGCTCAGAAGGGCAGCTCGGGAGGACTTGGGACAGAGCCGCGAGAGCAGAGACGTGTCATCAGAGCCCAAGGCTGAGGCATCCACGCCCACAGTCCAGTTCCTCCGTCTGGATGTGGAAGTCGGACGGCGAAGGAGGCGGAAAGGAAAAGCGCGGATTCATCTGGAACCTGGTGTTGGTGGAGGGCTCTGCCGACGCCCCGGCCCCCAGCAAGATGAACACGTGGGTCCTAGAGCACCTTGAGCCTGAGACATCGCTGGAGGCAGAAATGACAAAACGGAGGCTGTCCTTCCTCGGGCACATGGAATAGCTCACTGTGGGTGTTGCTGTAAGAACGTCTTACTAACTCATTAGAGTATACATTTATTTTGCATTGTTTTCTAAGCTGTTTACGTTACAATAGCTATGATTTAAAGTAACAAAAAATATTTCACATAAATGGCAGCTATCGCAGCGAAAGGAGTGTCAGCAAGGTTCTCTCACGCGTATTATTCAAGATTGACGAAGTCCTTAAAGGAGCATTTCCAGATCAGTAGACCGAGCGAAGAGAAAGAGGAAAACAGGAAAAGGAGGCGAAGAACCGGGTGGGAGGGGAGGCAGGGAGAGGAACCTCTTAACCCTAAAATAAATCCAACAAATACTAAGTGAGCCGTTTAGGTGAGCCGTTTTTTAAAATATAAAGTAGGCTTAGATTTCACATAGAGGAATAAATCTCTATAAAGCCCCAATCACTGGGAGGGT
>NW_005871051.1:28399-35863 GCF_000147115.1 Myotis lucifugus | reverse complement strand
AGTTCACGCTCACAGGAGACCGTCCGATTAGTCACTGCTGTCCTGCTCCGCCCCTCCTTTTCCTCTAGGATTCCCATCATCCCCGCCTTTCCCGTTGGAAGGCCTCCTCCTTTGACGTTTCTTCCTGTTCGTTATTAGAATAGAACATATGCTATTTAGGGAACTGAATCCTTCAGAATAAAGGTGCATTATAAATCTACTAAACAAGATCTATAGAAGGCAGAATACATATTTGATATAGAAGCAGCTCCCATTTTGAGTCTATGTGTAAATTTCGAAAAAGAAAACACACTTAACAAAGTTTAGAATAACAAATAAAACTCATTTTTCACCCTAACCGGTTTGGCTCAGTGGATGGAGCGTCGGCCTGCGGACTGAAAGGTCCCAGGTTCTATTCCGGTCAAGGGCATGTACCTCGGTTGCGGGCACATCCCCAGTAGGAGGTGTGCAGGAGGCAGCTGGTCGATGTTTCTCTCTCATTGATGTTTCTAACTCTCTATCCCTCTCCCGTCCTCTCTGTAAAAAATTCAATAAAATACATTTAAAAAATAACAACTCATTTTTCAAGGCAGCATAAAACTTCAGATTACCATTTTCAGACCTATGACGGCTCTGTGAGCGGTCCAGCGTATCACAGCGCCCTGGCCAGTGTGGCTCAGTGAGCATTGCCCCAAGCAGAGAGCTTGCTGGTTTGATTTCTGGTCAGGGCACCTGCCTGGGTTGTGGGCTCAATCCCCAGTAGGGGACGTGCAGGAGGCAGCCAATCCATGTTTCTCTCCCTCTCCTTTTCTCTCTCTAAAATCAATATATATATATACACACACTTTATATATACATACACACACACATATACCGATAGATAGATAGATAGATAGATAGATAGATAGATAGATAGATAGATAATATATATACGTCACTTAGTGTTTTCTTCCTGTCTATTTCTATTCCAGTTTTTTCTTCTATGAAACTCCCTCTCACTGTAGAGGCTGACACCCACTCCGCCCCAGTTCTCCAGGGCCAGTGCTAGTCACTTGCCAATGGGAGCAGCAAGAGAGTTAGTCTGCTGAGGGGGTGACGGTGAGAGCGTCTCAGAATGGCTTTACTTCCCTGTTCAAGGAAGTGATGGAAGGGGAGTCACTGCCCCTGCCTTTGGTCACAGTGGTGTGAGGACACAGCATCAGAGCAGTGGCAGGAGGGGATGCTCACAGACAAAAGCCAACAAGCCGAGCAAGCGAGCGAGTGTGGTGGAGTAGAGAGCTGAGACTGCGCAGGCCTCCGCGGCTGGCAGCCGGCCCAGCTTCCTTCCCCCTGACGCCATAAGCGTCTTCCTCGTTTAGGACACTTTTAGCTGGAAATTCTGTTACTTGTCATGGGAAACATCCCAATACATGCTCAGGCAGACTTCTGGGCCTCTCCTATGGGCAGGGCTTTAATCACAGCAAACACATGTCAGGGGGAGGGGAAGAGGGAGTTACTGAAATGAAATAAGTCACAACTATTTTTCATCTAAGACTTTGCTTAATACAAGCAAAAATATATCTAATTTCAGGCAGAAAGACTTTAGAGGCAAAATATGATTAACAACATTAGCAAAAATTAGAAGTATATTAGTTGAATTATTAACACTTTCCATGCCTCATAATCTCTGTTCAAACATGACTAATCTAGAAATTATGATTTTTGTTGTTAAAACAGTTCAGAACAGATAGACTCGTGTCAGTTTTCTTCATTCAAATAAAATACTGTTTTTATTATAAATAAAACCTTATACATTTCCCAACAGTTGCTTATACTTTCTTTCCATTCCCAAGATCAATAATGACCTCCTGGAAAGCGAAGGGAGTCAAACCCCTGCACAACACTCCAAGCATTCTTGGATGCAGCCAGATGCAGAACAGAATGGACGGCGTGTTGGAAACAGAAGTCACTGAGATCTGACAGAGCGAGAGAGCGAGGCGGGGCGGGCAGGAGGGGGGCATACCAGCAGAGGAACCAAGTAGGAGACTTATCTCTATCTCCATCTCCCAGGCCCACATGCCCCCTTTTAGAAAATACTTGAGTTCTTTCCAAAAACACATGAAAGGAAATAGATTGAAGAGTTTTCTGGATGGACTGTGGCACTGGGGACATTCTGCAGTACGTGATCAGGAGCTGAAAGCGAGAGGTGGAAATCCCTGTTTTAGCTGAATGGAAGAGCTCCAGATTCACACAAATCTTTTTCATTGCCCGTAAATGACTAAAACACACACATAAAAAAAAAAAAACAATTAAAGAATTTCATTAAAAGGTTATCTGCAGTTTATAGCTTTCCCTGAAAGAAAAGAAAACACTTTCAAATATAATTATCTTACTATAAACTGTTTTAATAAAACTTAATCCCGTGTGGCAGGGGGGGGGGGGAGGGAAGCCGGCTTATGGTAGATGGTTGAGAATAACCGATTGAGAAACCATGTTTCCTGAGGGTGTGTTGGCTGCAAAGGAGACCGTGGCAGAGGCTCCTTAGAAACTGAGCGGCGTGGAATTGGAGGGGGTCCAGGCAGGAGACAGACGAGGGCCCCCACGCTGGGAAAAAGCATTTACAGCGGGAATTGTATAAAGGAAGAAATGATGGCATGCAGCGCCTGTAATCTTTATGGCATTGCAGCAACAGACTAAATCTTTATGAAAGAACCAAAAGTAGTAGAACTTAGACTATTTCAATGCATTTAATTAAATGCTCTACCTACCTAGAAACCAAGTGGGAGCTCCTAAACAATTTCTGACACGAGCTAAATTTTACTTGTGATTCATAATGACTGGTGGTAATCCCATGGCAGTCATGGAAGAGTAATTGGTTATGAAGAGCAGGAACTCCAGAAGTAAAAAATGCAGAGGCTGAAAATGGGTTTGTAATCTTTTTCACGCCAGGTGGAAATGGTTAAATGGAAATAAAGCACTTAGGTCATTAAAATAATATAAAGGAAGCTCTTTATTATACATTGGTCTTATTTTCAATAAAAACATGTCATATTACAGCCACATGAATTACTTTAAAATGCACACTCAGTATTTTAGTTGGGATTACAACTTTGTCTAAAACGCTACTTACTGTCAAGCATGGAACTTGTAAAACTCAAAGGTTTTGAGTCACTTGGGTAAATATTAAGGCACACTGTGGGCTCTCGCCCAGATGGACTGAGCCGGTCTCTGGAGGGTATGCCTTGGGAGTCTGCGTGTCCGATGCTGTACGTGTACTTATGACCCGCACTGCAGGCATTCTGGGGAGAATGCTGACTTCTTCACTAGCTATAGCTCAGGTCCCCCAAGCATCAGAGCTTCATTCTGCCTTAGACATGGACATGGGGTGTTTACCAGAAGTCCACAGCAACATCTGTAGGCACAGTGGGCAACTGCTTCAAAAAGGAAATGAATGTTGTCCTTTTCACCCACTCCTTTTGGTGTGAAATGTATGGGCTGGTATTCACATCCAGTTACAATCGTCTCATGTCAGTTTAATGGTGAGCCCAACTACAGCGTTCTCACCCTACTGACACCTGGTGGGCAAACTCTTTTCTGTTTTCTAGTGGAACCATGGAGAGCAAGTCTGCATAATGTCCTAGACCAGTGGTCGGCAAACTGCGGCTCGCGAGCCACATGCGACTCTTTGGCCCCTTGAGTGTGGCCACGAAGTTTCAATCGCACTGTACGTGTGCGCCCGCACGTGGTATTTTGTGGAAGAGCCACACTCCAGGGGCCGCAGTTTGCCAACACTGTGACCTAGGAGGCTTCCAACAACAGTTTTGCAGATGCCCTGTGTACATGGGGTTTGGTTTCGTTTAGTTAGTTTAGTTCATGTCCTAGAAAGAGACAGACAAATGCTGGCGTCCTTTAAGGACAATAGACTGCAATAATCAACGTGTTAATCCCATCTGCTTCTCCAGAGAAGGCAGCAATGTTCCTTGAGGATGTCAAAGGACCAACACGTCTTCCTAAATCTGGCCGCACTCCTGGTTCTGTCTTCCCGTGTTTTTCCTTCTGGCTGGTGTCTTTGTCACCACAAGAAGCTTAGGCAGGGTGCTCACCTGTTCACACCTTTAACACACAGTACTGGCCAAGTACTCTAACGCTCTTTGTACAGTTGTGATTTTATTTTATTTTACTAGAGGCCCGGTGCACGATTGGGCCAGAGGGAGCGGGGAGGGCAGCTGGGGGAGGGGCCTTGGGCGGTTGGCCGGCCCCACTTCCTGGTTGAACTCTGGGTTAAACTCCCGGTGGAGGGGACAATTTGCATATTAGCTTTTTCTTATATAGGATTTTATGTATGTATGTATGTATGTATGTATTTATTTATTTATTTTTGTATTCTCCAAAAAAATAGAGTAAAAAATAAAAACTCTTTATACAGTTATACCTTGACTTTGAAATAAGACATTGCTAAAGAGTAAGTGTAGTGTTTTCTAAACTATGTATTATTGTGGTGTTAATACATTTTATTTGGGAAAAAATAAAAATCATTATCAGGCTTAAGTTTGGGTGGAGTATATGCACAAGGCAAATGTCTCATCCAGATTCTTCAATACCAAGGACGGAGGATTATTACGGAAACACCGCAGCCTCAGCAGAGTGAGAACGAACCCTTGCATCGAAACACTGGGTAGGAAAAGTTTCACGTCAGCCGCCTATTGCTGTATAACAAATTACTCCTAATCTTCGCAATGAAAAGAATACGCACTTCCTGTCTTACATGTTTTGAGCGTCAGGAATGTAGGGGCAGTTTAACGAGGGGGTTCTGGTTCAGGGCCTCTCCGAGGTCGTAAACACAATGGCAGCCAGTGCTGAAACCACCTGGGAGTTCTATTGGGCAGATCTGCTTACTCCCAGAGGTCTCTCCACAGAGCTGGTCACAACATGGTAGCTGGCTTCCCCCAGTCCCAGTGACCGAGAGAGAGAGAGAGAGAGAGAGAGAGAGAGAGAGAGAGAGAGAGAGACTGGAAGCCAGTCTTTTTATAACCTAACCTTGGAAGTGGCGCCTCATCACGTCTGCCATCTACTATGCGTTGGAAACAAGTCTCTATTTCCAGCCCACACGGAAAGGGAGGGGTTGATGACAGCAGGGCCTGAGCACCAGGAAACAGAGGGGACCACGGAGGCCATCCTGGAGGCCGCCTGCTCCAGACTTCTTGACCGCAGACATTCTTAAGTGTTGAGTCTGCTGTTCATCACTGTGAGCATCTAATGGGGGGAAGACAGTCAGCTGCATGTCCCAACTGTGGGATCTGGGATTTCCTCCATCTGCCCTCGTTCTGCCAACTCACCTCCGGGCCAAGGACAGTCCTTGGGCAGCCAGGGAGTCGGTGTGGAATGCAGAGCCCCAGGCTCCACCTTAGACCCACTGGGCTCATGGGAAGATTCTTTGTTGCAGAGTCGACTTTATCTGGTATCAGTATAGCCACTCAACTTTCTTGTTTTTGTTTGCTTTTTTTTTGTTTTTGTTTTTGTTTTTGTTTTGGGGGGGGGGTCGGAGGAAGGAGAGAGAGAAACGCATTTGTTGCTCCACTTTATTCTGTCTTCATTGGTTTCTTCCTTTCCGTGCCCTGACCGGGCCTGAACCCGAAACCGTGGCATATCCGGATGATGCTCTTAGCCAACTGAGCTACCCGGCCAGGGCCCCACTCACCTTTCTTTTGATTGGTATTTGCAATACGTTTTTCTTCCTTTTCTTTTTAATCTATATAAGTATATCTTTACACTTAAGGTGTATTTCTAATAAATAGTATATAAATAAGCTTTTCCAATATGACAATGTTTGCCTTTTAATTTGGGTTTTGAGACTTTTCTATTTAATGTAATTATTGATATGATTGGGTTAAAACCTGCCATCTTTTGTTCTCTATTTGTTCATCCTTTCTCCCTATATTCTTGCCTTCGTTTAGATATTTTATTGTTTCATTTTATTTCCACTTTCCATAGTACTGTTGCCGGTAAATGTAATAGCTTCTTTTGGCGAGGAGCAGATTTTTGGCGAGGAGCAGGTTTTTGGCGTTTGTTGTGGGGTGCGGCCACAACATTAGTTACAGAGAAACAGAATTTCCGGAGGATGAGGCCCAGAAATCAGGATTTTAAAAAGATTCCCAGGTGATTCTAATGTGCAGCCAAGGTTGAGAACCACTGCAATAGAACATCCAGCACTTTCCAGGTGTGTCCTCTCAGGGTTGTGGTCTCCACTGATTGGCCGGCACCAGGGCACGGGGTCATTATCCAACTGGTCCTGAGGGCAGCTGGGCTGGTTTTGCTGCTTTTCTGGGCCTGGAGCTGAAACACAACTGAGGCCTAGAGGTCATCTCCAGGGGGGAAAGGTCAGGGGGTCCAGACCTCAGGCCCAGGCATCTGCAAGGGGAGGAAAGGTCACCCTGGGGCGAGGTCCGCCCCTCCAACTGACTGTCCATTGCTAGGCCCGTGGGCTGTCCACCCTGGTGACCTGTACCTGCCCATGGTCCTTGCTCTGCTCACGGCTAACTGCTGCCACAACACCTTCCTGTGAAGCCAGAGAAAGGCGAGTCCCACTCAGAGTGTTAGGGAAAGTGAGACTATCGTAGAGGATGCTCACTGTCACACTGGGGTCTCAGATACGTCAGCAGAAGACCAGGATTAGGAAAAAGGAACTGACCTTTATTCTAGTAAATGTTTAATATGAACACTGAATCCCATTAAAGGGTCTCCAGGGCCTCAGGAGCGTCTGTTTTTTTAAGTACAAAATTATTCAAGGCTGGGAGTTCTATACTAATTATCAATATTAGTATGGATTGTTCTATACTATTTTTCCAGTTTTATTGAGATATAATTGACATGTGTTAGTTTTAGGTGTACAGCATAATGGTTTGATATGTCTATATTTCAAAATGGTCATCAAAATAAGTTAATATCCATCACCCAAATTTCTTTCTTATGAGAATTTTTGAGACCTACTCGTAGCAACTTTCCAATGTAAGGTGCAGTGTTGTTCACTTCAGTCACCACGCTGTACCTCACAGCAGAAGAACTCGTTGATCTCATAACCTTCCATCACCTTCACCCATTTCGCCCCCTCACCCCGTTCCTGTCCCTCCCCTCGGGGAGCCACCGATCTGTTTTGGTTTATTTTGGGTTGTTTTTTTTTTCTGTTTTGTTTCAACGCAAGGTCATCCTAAGGGGCGTGTTACATGGGTGAGCGGGCTGTGCCAGCCCCTGGATCCTGAAACGCGGTGTTCCTGAGCTTACCCTACACTGCGCTTTAAGCAACCACCTGGCCCCCTTGTGATTGCGCATTACAAAGAGGAAAAGAAAAACCAAAGGGAAAATAAAGAAACTGACTTTTACTCCTAAAAGGGGAAGTTGCTGAAGGGCCTGCCCCCGGGGCGCCCTCCCTGCAGGCGCGGAGGATGGGGCTGAGTCACCGGAGGGAAGATCTGCATCGACAGCCACCGCGCGGCCCTCCCCAGCCCGCCC
>NW_005871051.1:21089-27448 GCF_000147115.1 Myotis lucifugus | reverse complement strand
TTATTTAGTGCCCACAGTAGCCTACGAGGGGAGGGGAGAGGTAACATTTATGAGCCCATTTTACAGGTGAGAACATGAAGGCCTGGGAAGAGATGTGACCAGTGTATACTGATGGGGAAGCAGATCACAGCACCTGCCAAGGGGGGTTTTCTTGAGCTTGGCAACAGCCAGGAGCTCCACACAGCCCGGGACCCACACCCCCAGCGAGTCCGGTCCAGCTGTTAACTCAGGCACACGCCTGTGGAAGTCCGGGCACATGGGCTTTCTGGACCCTGGTTTTCTCATCGGGAGAACGAAGGTGTTCTGTGGCTGGATGGTTTCCCGTGTTGCCCTCACCTTTTTATTTGTCTCAGGGACTCCCAGTGTTTTCCAGATTCTGAGTCCCCAGATTTGGTGTTAACAGCTTCACTTCCGTGTGGTGTTCATGGAGCCATGCCGAGACGCCGCCAGCTTCTGTCTGCCTGGGACTCGCAGGTGCCCCCTGAGCTGATCAAAGGCTGGCCCGCAGCTCGGAAGAATGGCGGCCACTCACCCCCCCAGGCCGGCCGGCCCTGTGTCTCCCAGCGACGCTGCCGAGGCCTGGACCACAGTGTCTAGGCCAGTGATGGCGAACCTATGACACGCGTGTCAGAGGTGACACGCGAACTCATTTTTTTTGGTTGATTTTTCTTTGTTAAATGGCATTTAAATATATAAAATAAATATCAACAATATAAGTCTTTGTTTTACTATGGTTGCAAATATCAAAAAATTTCTATATGTGACACGGCACCAGAGTTAAGTTAGGGTTTTTCAAAATGCTGACACGCCGAGCTCAAAAGGTTCGCCATCACTGGTCTAGGCTGTTGCTGCTCTGAAAGCACTGGTTTTAATGAGGAGCCCTGAGACCAAACGGCTGGTACTTCCTTTCATAAACTAGATTAGATGCTGCTTCCTGTTCTAAATTCCATCTCCAGCACACACACACCCCATCTGGGAATGGAGGAAATCGAGGTGGAGGCCAGCGTCTGTCACCCTGAAGTCAGGTCAGGGGCAGGTCTGGCCGAGAGGAGGAGAAACGTCGCACTGAGAGCCACTAGTGGTTTGCAAGCAGCGGTGAGGTTCCCAGGAACCGCGCCGTGTCCTGGGAAGAAGCTCAGGCCTCTGCACTGCATTCCCAGGCGTGGGCGTTGTTAGCAGGATTCAGATTTATCTGTGGGAGAAGCAAAATCATACTTTATACACGCTAGCATGTGCTAATTTCAGTTTCAGTTTCTATTATGCATGTTCTTGGAGACATAAAATATCAAGACTTAGATTCAAGTCATGTTAAAAAACAAAAAAAAAACTAGGGTTAGTAGATCCGAGAAGTTACCCTTGTAACTTTGGTGCTCGTGCTAACTCCTGTGACAACGTGAATTTACAGCATACTACCCAGAAACACCCTTTTTCCATGTCAGCTTTCAGGAGTTCAGGTTCGATGGGTTTTGCTTTTTGTTTTTCCTATTCTTCTGCCTCCCTTTCGCTGTCCCCAAAGAGGAGCCGTTGTAGCCGAATGGAGGGAATGAGAGTGTAGTCAGGGGTTTTATTATTCTGGTATAGTCTCACCTGCAGACACTTGCTTCTCATATGAGGACCATGAGAGGTGACTTTCAGGGGGAACATGGCAGAAATGTTTTTATGTTGGAGGTTGTTTAAGATCCGCTAAGATCTGAGGAGCATCCGTGCTTTTTATTTGTAGGATATTCTCTAAGTAGGTTTAAGTACCACCTGCCCCTTTCTCAAGTTCCGACTGAATATTTTTATCTTATGAATGATTAGACTCTAACTTAAATATGTCCTTGTACACATAGGAAAAGTAATACATGACAAAAGGACTGCAAAGGCGTGATTTTAAAGTTACTAGTTAAAGCAGGTGTACGCAGCTGTCCCTGTTTGTAGACGAATTCAATATTTATAAACTGGGTGGCATTCAGAAGGAGCTAAGGATCTCATTGGTTAAGGTCATCTGGCTCGAATCCTTTGGCGATGTAAAGAATTGTGCTGTGTCTTGGCAGTTAGGGCACAGATATTACTGAGTCCGTTCAGGTTTATTGAAAGGATGAGAGAGCCTGCCAGGGACTGGGGAGTTCAGGAGGGCGACGCTCATTCACGGCTTAGCCGCTGCCTTGCTGGGGCAGCCGAGTGAGGACGGCATTCCGGGCTGGTCCCAGATCCTCCAGGTGCTGGGAGATGAGCCAGAGCTGGGATAGCCCATGCTTCCAGTCGTTTCCCAGATCGGACTCAGGTCTGAGGGAGCAAACACCTCGTTGGGGGCGCCCTCCCGGTGCAGACGGATCCCAGCCCCAGTGGGAGCAGCGGCTCTCGCTGGCAGCTGTCCCTCCCGGTGAAGGGTTCTTGATGCATGTGCGGGCCCCTGGAAACTCCTCTGTGCGTCCTGGATGCCCGGGCGGGGGTTTTGCTGACATTGCTGGGGGCCAGCAGGTCCCGTCCTAGTGGGACGAACCCGCGGAGGCGGAGGCCGCATCCATGGGAGCTGAGCTTTGGCTGGAACCGGTGGTGGAGGTCAGTCAGCTGTGAGGCTGGCTGCACTTCTCACGCCCACCCTCAGGTGGCGATAGAGGAAGTAGAAACAGCAGTGCAATTTCTAGGAGATCACGGAAGGGATCAGAGGCCTGGGAAGGACATAACTTGGACAAACAGTCTGAAGCCAGTTTTCAACCTTTGCCATCTCCCGGCACGTAACCTAATTATTAACATTCCGCGGCACGCAAACAAAAAGCAGGTGTGTGTTGCTGCATGCACACGAGACGGCTGTTGTGGTGGCCGTTGCTATTTCTCTACCTGAGAGGCCGGTGCCCCCGGCTAGCAGTCAGGGGGGGCGTGTGTCACACACTCCGGCGGCACACGGCTGACAATGCTGATCTGACAGAAGGCCTGGCTCTCTCGGGAGGCCGTAGGCCAGCACGACACCAGCTTGATTGTCACAGTCCCCGCCTCCTGCCTCAGCCAGGCAGTCCGTGCCTGGAGGTCCACAGGAGCTCCCTGGAGCCAGGCGTGCGGCTTCTTGTGGCTGCGAGTTTCTCACTTCCTCGATGTGTGGGAATTCCCGTGCGCGTTGATGGAAACGCATTCACCTTAGAGCAGTGGTTCTCAACCTTGGCTGCACATTAGAATCACCTGGGAATCTTTTTAAAATCCTGATTTCTGGGCCTCATCCTCCGGAAATTCTGTTTTTTTGTTACTCGTGTTGTGGCCCCACCCCATAACAAAGAAACAGAATTTCCGGAGAATGAGGCCCAGAAATGAGGATTTTAAAAAGATTCCCAGGTAATGCTAATGTGCAGCCAAGGTTGAGAATCATTTTATTAAGGGTTGTTTTTGCGGCGGGCAGCAGAGACACATGCGTGTCGACACCTGGTCTGTGATGTCCCAGGTGTGTATGAGTTCAACACCAGGTGCATCTCAAAAGCAGAGGCTACTCTGGAGATTTCCTGGGGAGACGCAGTGTGCAACGCGCTTCTCAGCGTGGGTTTCTGTCGGTATCCGCGTAGTCCGGCGACCCACCTCCGCTCGCACTCTCCCCGCCCCCGTCTGGTTGAAGATGGGCTGACATGCAGAGCAAGTCCCTGTCCTGGGAGTGCCCTCCCATCCAATGCACTCATGTGCCAAACATGAGGAAGCAGCAAGTGGGAAAAGTGGAGGCGCCTGAGGACAGGAGGGTGGGTGTGGCTGGAGCAGCCCAGTGGGGGGAGGCGGGAGAGAAGGTCAGAGGTGTCCAGGTCCCCTGGGAAGCCCGGGGAGGGTTTTACGTAGGTCAGTCGTGCGCTCCGATGGACGTTTTTGTGCAGATTAGGGAGCAGGTTGTGGGGAAATCGTGGGGGCAGTTCTGGAAGCAGGAGGCCAGCCAGCAGGCCTCGCGGGGTTCCAAATGAGAGGAGACCGGGGAAGCATGTACTCCGAAGTTCAAACAGCTCACAGCACCTGAGTGGCGTCGTCTCGCCCTTACCGAGTTAGAAATATCAAATGATTTAGCAGACCGTCTTAGGACCAAATGGAAAAACCCGGCCCTCCGTGGGAAGATAGCCTTTGTTTGCCAAGCTCAGGCCCCAGAGAGGACCCCTGCTGGCCTCTCGCTGCAGGTGGCGGGATGTCCTGTGGGCCCCCTACGCGCCATCCTGTGAAGGGCTGACCCCGCTGATGTCCCTCAGCCCCGGTGTCCTGCACACAGTTGCCAGCCCCACCCCCTGACGTCTCTCTCATCACCTCCAACTTCATTCTTCGGTTCTTTGCTCACATCGCCCTCTCCTGGGAGGCGGCCCTCAGTCCTGTGGAGGGAGTGCCTGTTCTCTGTGCTGGTAGCGTGTCCCCCAAATGTAAAAGTCCTGCGCTGGAACTGTTGGTCTGTCTCCTGCTGGGCTGCCTATGATTGCCAGGGAGAAGAATTTTTTGGTCATAGAGTATAAAAACAGCCACCCCATGTCCCTGTGAGTAAAAAAGAAAAAAAAAAAAAGGTAAGATTCTGGGCAATTAAATATTTAGGAAATATGTTTTCTTTTACACTTCTCAGTTCCCAGGTGCAGAGCTTTGAAGGAAATGGATTTAATTAAAAATTCGGAGTCAGACTGTTACTGCTACCATCAAAAAACCCAAATCGAGTGGAAATACATATGGTCAACTGTGCAGGTAAGAGCGTACCTTTAAATCTTATCTTACCACGGGGAATTTGTTTATTTTTCTTTGATTTTTGAATCAAGCTCCTTAAAAAGGATCATGGCTTTATTTTTATTTTTTAAGATGAAAATAATAGGTATTTTATTCATTTTTTAAAATGTGTCGTTATTGTTGAAAGTATCCCAGATGCCCCCTGCCCCGGCCCGTTGCTGTGGATGTGTTTGATGTTTATTTTGATGCTCACAGCGCCCCCGACTGGGCAGTGCGACCACCGCGTGCTTCCGCAGCAGGGCTGGTGGCACAGATGCAGGAACAGAATAGGTGGGGGTGGGCTTTGCCGGCAGGTGTGAAAACAAAGGCGGTACCTGCAAGGGAGTGATTCCTCATGACGCGCCTTGGGATTCAGCTGGACGAGCAGGGTGGAGATGCCAGGTGCATGGGGGGTCCAAGGCTTGCCGGGTGCAGCGCCGACGGGCATGCTGGGAAGACAGCAGGTGGTCAGCCAGGCGGTGCATGGAATTCGGCCTGTGTGAGGGGCTTCTGTTCGGGGCTGACAGGGTCCAGGGTGTGGCCGTGGGAGTGATTCGTGGAGGTGGGTGGGGGACAAGACCATCAGAGGAGCTCAGAGAACTCCTGGGAGGCCAGCATATAGGGGTTCGGGGAGTGCACTGTGTCTGGTGAGTCCCCGAGACGCGTGGCTGCAGGTGGCACTGGGGAGAGCGCAGCCGTGGGCCCGGGGCGAAGTCCACGAGGAGGGGGAGGCAGGCAGTGGGTGATACCCCCCGATGCCCGAGGCTCGGAGCTGGTGGCCACGCCCCCCTTCGGGCTCGCCCCAGTCCCGGGCAGGGAGGAGAAACAGAGGGACAGACAAGGCAGCAGCCAGGCTGCCGTTCAATAATGCGTGGCTGTAGCTGGTGCTGTGCTGTGAGCCGTGGGCAGGCCCTGAGGCTGGGCTCTGCCCTCAGGAGGTGGTGGTGGGAGACGCCGGGGCTACGTCTGAGCTGATCCAGGGGGAGCACTTCTCAGTCACGGAGAAAATGGCAGAGATAACCCCCCTTCTCGTGGGTTTATAACAGTTGGCCACCTGTTCCTCTGTCTCGTCTTTGCTTACGTCTCCGTTGGCCCCAGGAACACGCTAGAACAGTGGTTCTCAACCTCGGCTACACATGAGAATCACCTGGGAATCTTGTTAAAATCCTGATTCTGGCCTCATCCTCCGAAGTTCTGTTTCTTTGTACGAATGTGTGGCTCACCCCATACAAGAACAGATTTCGGAGATGAGGCCCAGAATCAGGATTTCCCACCACCTCCCGATTAAACCAGGAGAAAAAGCGGGTGTTGTTTTGGTAACTAGGAAGAACAGGGGGGTCCCCGACGCCTCCGTTTCTGGAAAGTCAGGTTTTCATTCGTCACATACGTTTGAGGACGTCTCAGCTTTCGTGGCCGGATACATCAAAGACAAACATCGAAAGAGCCACATTTTATAGAAACCTTTTTCATCCAAGTTAGATGTGGTCAGAGCCTCTGTAGCCAAAAGGGGCCAATCGTATTTGCTCTTTGGAACATGAGGGTAGACTACGAAGAAGGGAGTCGTATGAGAAAGGGGATCAGATGAGATCAAACAATGAACTGAATCGCTCAACTATGGGAACAAGATAAAAAACGGTTGTTATACAACGCTACTTCGTTGCAATAGAAACCTAAAT
>NW_005871051.1:15352-20989 GCF_000147115.1 Myotis lucifugus | reverse complement strand
AGGATCACCAGCGCAGACCTGCTCAGTGTGGCGTATATCACAAGAAAAGACACAACTGCCAGGACCCAGGGACCATCCTTTCTCTGATCAAGTGTGAGATCCACGCGTTCTGGACCCCGAGCGAGTCTCATGAAATATCCGTGAGCATCCGCCCACACGGGGAGACCGTGTGCTTCTCCGTGAAGCCGGCCGGGAGGCACACGGTGCAGGTGACTCGCAGGGGTGAGTCCGCTCTGGTTCACGGGGCTTCTCGGCCCGTCTTTCTGAGAGGCATGTGGGTAGATTGGCGTTTCCCTGTTCACTGCCCCCGCCTTGACACAAGCCTGTTCCCCGTGTGTCTCCTTTGCTCCAGTTGTGGACTTCGGGCTCGTCCTCCTGTTCGTGGCCGGCATCGTCCTCTTCCGCCTGGCGGAGCGCTTGAGTCAGTAAGTACCCGAGGCGCCCTTCTTCACGCGGGGACCGAAAGGGCGGGGACCGTGCTGGCGCCCACGAAGGAGGCCCACGCCGGTTTGAGGGGAGCTCTGCTTCAGGTTTTGCAAACGACAGGTCTGAAGCTCAAGCTGGCAAAGCCTTTAAAGCCGGGAATGGTCGTTTGTGTGGCGATGACAGGTGAACGTCGCACCGTGCTTCCGGAGGCGGAACGTGGCATCGCCTGCTCACGGACGTCAGCGTGTTCGCGTGTGAGCTGTGTTACTGTCCCCGCCGTGTACATGGGGAAGGAGATCTGTGTCACCTGACTGGTCCCCCCGGGGCCGGGGCAGGGGCGGGTGTGCTGGTGCCGACGCCTGGCCCTCTCTCAGAGGCCGCCTCCCGACTTGCAGCTCGGATGCCCAAGGAGGGATTGCACAAACCTCTGATCAACCTGCCATTCTGGTATTTTGTTTCTGACAACTTCACCCGTGAGGAAGGAGTGTCCTTCCAATCGTTTTCACTGTTCAGTGCCCTGTCCTACACACGGCTTATGCCTGAGCCTTTCCTTGTGGCACAACCAAGTCTGAACACCCCTCACGGCCCATCCGTGTGCAACTGGCCGCTGCTCACGCAGCCCGAGGCGGGAAGCGTGGCTCTGCGGATCTGGGCTGCAGCCGAGTCCTCCCGGCAGAGGCTGATGCGGGAGGGTCTTTAGAAGCTGAGCCCAGACAGCGCTTTCTCGGGCGCTGCGGATGCCGCCGCGGCTCAGGCACACGCCCACCCGCCCGCTGCCTGACGGGGGCCACAGTTCTTGCCGGGTCCGATTCTGAGCAGAAGATTGCGCAGACGTTGTGTTTTGAGTTCGTGGCAAGCTGTTCACCCTACATTTCAGGCAGAGATTCCGTTTTTTAAGAGCATGGGACGTAATCAAAGCCGCCGCCTGAGTTTTTCTTCTTCCGTCGTCAAGTTGAACGTGTTTTCCATGCGAACAGCGTGGCTGGGCATTCACACGCCTCCGTCTGCTTGTCCTGACAGGAGCCCCGCTTTCTATTACTCCCTGGGGACGGCGCTCGGCGTCCTGATGACACCGGTCTTCCTCCTGCTGCTGGCGAGAAGGTGCATCCGTAAGGTGGGTGAGCCGGGTGGGTGCCCGTGAGCGCAGTGTGCAGATCGGGGTCCTTGGCAGGAAGCTTGGTCAGATCGATCCACACTGATTATGGCGACTCCTCATTCAAGCTGTGTTTCTACGTTGCACAGACTGGCTTTAAAACGTACCTTTTCTAGAGAGTCCCTGTTTATTTCATTGCCATCTGTAGGTTTCCGTAGTACGTCTTGCTGATACTTTTCTGGAGACCCTGTCATTCTCTAGGTAACGTGTTCATTCTCAAGGGGATGTGTTTTCCTTGTGAGTGACAGGGACGATTCTATGCTAAGAGAGAGTCTCTCTGACCTCGGCCTCGCTGAGGACTCTCACGTGGCCGAGCCATCCGGGCTGTGAATAGCAGCGTCGCTGCCTCTGCGGATTGCTGCGTCGTCATCCGTTCCCCAGAACAGAACGAGGAGACGCAAATATTAGTTCACGACGATAATGTTGCCGTCCCTCTGCTGAAAGGGTGCAGCCCAGCATCACCTGGAGATACATTGTTCCCTGCACAGCGCTGCTCCAGCGACAGTGGGCGTGCCGGCCCCGGGCGCCCTGCCCAAGTGCAGGCCGCGGCTCAGGTCCTGGGCCCGAGAGTCTACATCCCGGCAGCTCCCAGGGCGCCAGGGCTGCCGGGCGGGGGTGCACCTGTAATCAGACCCGAGGGCCGCGTTGACACTGTAGAGCAGTGTCTGGTACCGAGGGCTGTGTGCTTGCTTCTGCTGTTACGAGAGCGCCTGACCGTGCGTTTGTTTTCTCCACACGCAGTGCAGCACCTTTGGGGCTGTGATGGTTGCTTGTTGGCTTGCTTCAGTGTATGTGGTGGGCCAGTGGATGGAGCACCTGCCGTGGCTGTGGGGTGAGCACAGGATGCATGTCGTAGGTAGGTAACGTCTTAAGATCCGTTCTGTTATCGGGAAAGCTGCCAAGTGCCACTGGAGGCCTTCTCTTGGCCGATGTTCCCGGCATCTAGGTTTCCTTTGGAACGAAGCAGCGCTGTTTAAAACCGTATTTTATTTGTTCCCATAGTTGGCGATTTCAGTTCATTGTTCGATCTCATCTGATGCCCTTTCCCATATGACCTCCTTCTTCGTTGTCTATCCTCATGTTCAAAAGAGCAAAAACGATTTGCCCCTTTTGGCTACAGAGGCTCTGACCACATCTAACTTGTGATGAAAAGGTTTCTGTAAAATGTGGCTCTTTCGATCTTTGTCTTGATGTATTCGGCACGAAAGGTGAGACGTCCTAAACGTATGTGACGAATGAAAACCTGACTTTCCAGAAACGGAGGCGTCGGGGACCCCCCTGTTCTCCTTGTTACCAAAACAACACCCGCTTTTTCTCCTGGTTTAATCGGGAGGTGGTGGGGGATGAGAGAACTGGTTTCCTCCTAACGCCTGACCCCAGATTTCTCACACAAGTTTATGCCCCCAAATCAGAAGCAATACATGTTTTGTTTCATGTTACGATTTTATGTTTTTAGTTCATGGTTCTTATGCTAAAGTGTTTTTTAAAGTAAATCACCCATATGATGGTATGGTCCCCTAAATACTTCACTAAGCGCTTCTAAAAACCGAGAGCATTTCCCTCTATAGTCAAGTATCAAGTCTAAAAAGAAACTACAAATCCCATAAAGCACTTATCACCCAGGCCACGCTTACGTTCCCGACACGGCCTCGGTGGTGGCTTCGTTAAGCTGCGCTGTAGTCGGGAATCACGCTTTGTACCCGTTCTGCCCCGTTCCCCTCACAGGGTACGCTGACGAGACCACGCCTTGGATTTTTCCAGTTCCCCCTCTGTGGTGTAAGTCAGCTGTGTTCCTCTCTCGCCCGCATGTCCTTTAGACGGGACCTTCGGCCTTGGGGCTCGCTCAGACGCAAACGCACGCGGCCGGACCCACCCGAGACACAGACCCTCTTGCGGTCCCTCGGCGTTGGCTGGACCCGGGCCTGGTTGCCAGGGCGCAGCCGGTCCCTCCGCTGTAAAGTTCACTGTCTTTCTGTGGCCGGAACGTGACAATAAAAAGTCGGGTTGTAGCTGTGACCGGTGCTGAGGCTTCCCCCTGACCAAGGCCGCCTGAGGATGGTTGTCCTAGGACCCTGGACTGAAAACTAGACACATGTTCCAATAACTGACGATCATTCGCCCTTACTTACACCAAGGGTGGTTATCACTTACTCATAACCGGTCAGCCCGTATCACATGAAGGATACCTTAGATGCCTTTTTCAATTTTACTTCATTGGAAAAAGAAAACAGAAGTGAAGGTTTTTCTGGTGTGTTCTTAGCTCTCAGTCCAGGCTATGTTGGTTTTGTTTTTTTTTTTTTTATGTTTTTATTGATTTCAGAGAGGAAGGAAGAGGGAGAGAGAGAGAGAAACCTCAATGATGAGAGAGAATCATGGATCGGCTGCCTCCTGCACGCCCCACACTGGGGATGGAGGCTGCAACCGGGGCCTGTGCTCTGACCGGGAATCGAACCCTGACCTCCTGGCTCATAGGTCGACGCTCAGCCACTGAGCCACGCAGGCCAGACCTCTGCCGGTTTTTACCATAAACTTTCAAGTTCTGAGTGATACTAGTTACATTCTTCTGCTCTTACAGGCTACGTCTTGACAGTTGGGTCTCTCAGCTTTGCTGCCTGTTACAGACGCGGGCCCCTGGTCAAGGAGAGGAGCCAGCGCCTCCTGGCGTGGACGCTGCGGCTCCTGGCCCTGGCCCTGACCTGCGGCGGCGCCCCCGTGCCCCAGGCCGCGTGGACCGCCGTCGGCCTCATGCTGCTGCCCCGGGGTCTGCACTGCCCGGTGAGAGCCCTCAGGTACGTGCTGATGCCTCTTCTCTTTTCCTTGTAATTTGACACGAGCTCTGGTCTGTTGGTGGTTTGGGGGATATTTGGACATATCGTGTTTGATCGCATAATGGACCGCATTTCACCTGGAGCGTTTCCTCTGAGGGGAGGGGAGGCAGCGAGCCGGAGGGTGCGTCTCGTTGCTGTGCTGAGGCTCACACCCACGCGGGTGATGGCAGCTCCCCGGCTCCCTGACTCATCACAGAGCGCCCTGGGCTCAGGCTGCCTAGAGTTGCTACTTCATTCTGTACTTCCTTCCACTGGAGCCAAACACGGCTGCGGAGGTGTTCGAGGTGCTGATGAGATAAGAGTTAGGGCTCAGAAATGAATGGTCAGGGGTGGAAGATGTGATGACATTCAGGGCTTTCTTTTCTCGGGTCCAAGGCGAGGCTTCGGCCTCGTGGAAGCTCAGAGGATGGGTGTCTGCGGAGGGGACGCTCTGTGAGGCCGCCGGGTCGGTCGCCGCGACGGGCTGAGCGCCTGCCTGCGTGTCGTGCACAGATGAGGGGCTCCTGTCCCTGCACTGTGCTTGCTGACCCCGAGGCGTACGCTGTCACGCACGAGGTGCGAACGTAGGCCTGCCCAGCACCGGGCATTGAGAGCTCGGGCACTTCTGGAGGAGCCTGCACTGGGCCAAGTCATAGTGAGTCAGAAGCCAGGTGACTGAGTGTAGGGAGGCTCTCCCACGGAGATGGCATCGTTGTGAGGCAGGCGTGAGCAAGGCGGGCATGGACAGCGTGAGAGGGACGGGCATGGACAGCGTGAGCAAGGCGGGCATGGACAGCGTGAGAGGGACGGGCATGGACAGCGTGAGAGGGACGGGCATGGACAGCGTGAGCAAGGCGGGCATGGACAGCGTGAGAGGGACGGGCATGGACAGCGTGAGAGGGACGGGCATGGACAGCGTGAGAGGGACGGGCATGGACAGCGTGAGAGGGACGGCATGGACAGCGTGAGAGGGGCGGCATGGACAGCGTGAGAGGGACGGCATGGACAGCGTGAGCGAGGCGGGCAGGACAGCGTGAGAGGGACGGGCATGGACAGCGTGAGAGGGGCGGCATGGACAGCGTGAGAGGGGCGGCATGGACAGCGTGAGAGGGGCGGCATGGACAGCGTGAGAGGGACGGGCATGGACAGCGTGAGAGGGGCGGCATGGACAGCGTGAGAGGGGCGGCATGGACAGCGTGAGCGGGGCGGCATGGACAGTGTGAGAGGGACGGGCATGGACAGCGTGAGAGG
>NW_005871051.1:12281-14788 GCF_000147115.1 Myotis lucifugus | reverse complement strand
CGTCAACGTGCACAGGACCGCCTCCCGCCACGCGGCTGGTGGGCGATGGCGTGAAGGACGAGGGGAAGACAGGAGCGTATTTATAGGCTAAGGAACGGGCCAGAGAAACAGCACCCTGGTGTCTAGCGTGCTTTCCGGCTCTCAAAGAGCTGTGGGAGTTTGTTTCTATAACGTACGGCAGCTGTCTTTGTTTCTGTACTTACTGAACACTCACGATGGGCGCTCGCTGCGCTGAGCACTGGTGCGAGTGTCCTGCAACCTGTGCGGGGACCTGGTGAGGTCGGTGCTAGCTGCCTTCGGGTTCTCCCGTGAGCAGGTCGGCGCGGCACGGGGGAGGAATTGCCCGGTCCCCACGGTGGGCGGCCTCGGAGCCGGGCTGTGCCGGTCTTCCCCACAGAGGCCGGGCGGGTGCTCAGAGGAGACGGATTGGAAACCACGTCAGCGGGCCCTGGGCTAACACATCAGCCCCCAGGATCTTTACAGGGAAAAGCCTTTCAGGTCCGGATCCCCCAGAAAAATGCACTCAGGACCCCCATGTTCACTCCCGTGAGGGAGTCTCCCTTAAATTAACATGTGAACGGCCCGGAAACATTTCAGCGCTCATTTATAAATGATTAGGTTAAGACCTTGTTCATTGTCGTTAGCATTTGTATGAGAGGCTTCCCTTTGGGACTCCCAGGTAGGAAAGCACTTCCGGTCCTGAGCATGTGGCAGAGTGAGAGCCGGTGTAAATCACACACACACACACACACACACGCACACACACGCACACACGCGCACACACGCGCACACACACACACACACGCCCTGGGCACGTCGCTCCCTCCAGGGGCGGCCACTCCGCAGCGGAGGCCAGGCCGTGCCGCAGAGCCTCCTGCTTTCGGTCTGGACGGTGAGCGGTGAGCGGTGAGTCTCCGCAGCCGTCCCCGAGGCCCGCCTCTCAGTGCCAAGAAAAGCAGCCCGTCCCGCGCCAGGAAGCCAGGCCTGCGCCGTCCCCTGGGCGGTTCAATCACCAGGAAGGAAGACGCACTGACATCTCTACTGGACTGACCCTCAGAAGCCGCACTAGGGCCTGAGGTCCATTAGGATGGACCCGAGGAGGGGCGTGTGCCGGCAGGCCCGCACGGCGTGTTCCAAGTACCGCGTTCACGAAAGCAGCATGGAAGCGTGGTCCTGGCTTAGCATGTATATAGCTTGGTACACAGGAAGTGAGGAACTATGACCACTGCTGTCCAAGAAACGTATTTTCAAAGTCTTGGGAGTTGAGCTGAATAGCCCGATACGGCCAGGAACCTAGCAGCCAAATGCCGTGTCTTAGGAACGTGAAGAAGTGGCTGACGTCCCGAAGGCTGGCGTTCAGGTACCTGACTGAGGAGGAGTACCGGGAGCAAGCTGCCGCCGAGACCACCCGGGCCCTGGAGGAGCTGCGCCAGGCCTGCCGCCGGCCCGACTTCCCGTCCTGGCTGGTCATGTCCAGGCTCCAGGCGCCGAAAAAGTAAGCCCCGCTCAGCCCCGGGCCCGGGTTCGAGTCGCTGCGAGGGTCTGTGATGGCTGGTGCAGACCCCGCGTTAGAAGGCGAGCGAGGCTGCCAGAGCCGCTCCCCTGGTGCTCTGGCCCTGGCCCAGGCAGAACTGTGAGTATAGGAGCAACAGCTCGGCTCCTACCGGGAAGGGGCTCCTACAAGGAAGGGGCTCGTACGGGAAGGCGGGAGGCGACGCCCAGAGGAGCCGGAGGGTGGGACGGCTGCGGCCCTGCTTCTGCTGGTGTGGGCAGTGATGCTGGAGTTCACCCCAAGGCCTCTCTGCCCGCATCCTCCCCTCTGCTCCCCTCCTGCAGGCTTCAGTCAGACCCCCTGCCCTCAGGGAAAGATGGGGGGCTTCAGTCAGACCCCCTGCCCTCAGGGGAGGCTCGGAGGGGAAGTGTCGACAGTAAAATAAGGAACAAATCCAGACTCAGGGAGAGAAGAGAGCGTTAGGGAGCAGAGTGGGTCTCGGCAGCGCTGGGCTGGCGTCTGCCCCCCGCCCCCCCGCCCTCCCTGAAGGTCCGTCGGCTTCCACCTCCCGTGTAGACGCCACTCTCATTGCTGCCACCTGCACTTCTCTAAAGAGGACACGGAGCAAGGGAGCTGTTTTCTTCCCAGCAAACCTTTCCGTGGTCACATGAACTTTCTTTAAAACAAACACAAAATACTTAATAGGTTTGCAGACTTCGTCCTTGGAGGAAGCCACTTGTCGCCCGAAGAAGTGCGTCTTCACGAAGAGTACAGCCTGGGGGGCGCCCTCCTGGAGGAGCAGCTCTTTAACCAGGGGCAGGGGCAGCGGCCTGAGTGTCCTGCCCCTGCCCCCTGCCCCGTGCCTCCACCCCCTGCCCCTGCCCTAAACTTTGCCCTCGAAATTGCCCCTGCTCTAAGGGATCTCTTTTGGAAGGAACTAAACTGAAAAAAATTCTGGTTTTTTTTTTTAAAAAAAAAAACCCCCGAACCGGCGGGGGGTGAAAAAAAAAAAAAA
>NW_005871051.1:7560-11007 GCF_000147115.1 Myotis lucifugus | reverse complement strand
GGGGGGGGGGGGGGCGGCGCGTGCGAGAGCTGAGGACACTCTCCCGAGCCAGGTCTCGTGGCCTCGTTCTCGCTTGTTACGTAACCCGGCTGCCCGTGTGGGACTTTCTGTATTGATCTTCCAATGCTCTTGCCCCTCCAGGCAGCGTTTACAGGCCCCCAGTGTGGCCAGACGCCAGTTCCTGTGAGGAGCTCTGTTCTTTCTGTAAAATGCACTAAATTCAATCTGTGCTTTCACACAGCCTCTGATTTTACTTATTTTTAATGTTTTTATTGACTTTTTTAGAGAGAGAGGTAGGGAGAGGGACAGAGAGATAGAAACATGGATGAGAAAGAGAATCATTGATCAGCTGCCTCCTGCACGTCCCACACTGGGGATCAAGCCCTAAACCCAGGCATGTTCGACCGGGAATCGAACCGTGACCTGTTGGCTCATGGGTCTACGCTCGACCACTGAGCCACGCCGGCCGGGCAGTAGCCTCTGATTTTAAAAATCAAAGTGTCTCCCGTTCAGATTTATGATGATGTCTCGTAGGTGTTGTTACAGTTCAGGCTGATGTTTTGTAATTGTATTTGCTGGTGACACATGACACATGCACACGTCAGGTGCGTCAGTATTTGTCTCCCTGCCCTCCTCTCCCCAGGGGCAGCTGGTGTCCCACCAAACGCGTGTGACTGAGGGGACCCCGGGCCTTGCCTGTGCCGGGCACGGAGGTGCTGACCAGCCGGGGTAACCGTCACCATAGAAACAGCTGGCGGGAGAGCAGCAGAGCCGCGTCTCCCAGGTGTTGGCTTCAGTTATGCTGAAGAGGACGCCGTGGATTGTCCCTGTCTGTCATGAGGACTGTGGAAAGCTGAGCCATTAAAGCACCACTTGTGATGTGGGGTGCCTTTCCCTGGGGTTTGTTTGATTTGGGGTTCGTTGTGGTGCTGCTCACAGTTCTAATCCCCATCAAGCACTGTTGGCTAGCTCCCCTAAGACTCTCCCCCCCTTCCTTCCTCCTTCCCCATCTCCCTCTCCCTCCCCCGCCCTCCTTCCTTTGCTTAAAGGCCTGTACCCGGGTAGATGAGCACTCCGTGAAGCAGCTCTGTCCTTGGGGAGGTGAGCTTCATGCCTCCAGCCGCCAGAGGTGCAGCCGGGGCCTCCCGGAGCCCTTGGCCGGCCGCTGCTTGTGCCAGTGCCTCACCAAGCTCACTGTCGTCAGCAGGTGGGAGGGGCTCTGACACCAGCAGTGCGGGTGGGACTCCCGGAGGTGGCCAGGCCTGAACAGTCGTGCCATTCAAACGCCGTGTTTAAAAGGTTTTAGGGCACATTTCACACATCTCAGAAAACGCTTTGTGAATGGGGTGTGTTGTTTGCCAGTACTACTGAGGGGAGTGCCCGTCTGACACTGAGGAGGATGTTTGAATGTGTGACTTTTTAAAAAATCCAGAAACTTGGGGAATCGAAGATGGCGGCATAGGTAAACACCGGAGACTGCCGCCGTGGACAACCACTTCAAAAATACAACTAAAAGTCAGAGCGGACATCAACCAGAACCACGGGAAGGCTGGCTGAGGAGAGTCTCTTCAACTAGAAGCAAAAACAACAGCATTCCGACGCTCAGCGGGGGCGCAGTGTGGAAAATTTAAAGGTACGGCGGGTGTGGTGGTGAGGGTGCGCGCGCAGAGCGGGCTGGCGGCTGAGGGCGCGATTGTCGTTTTCAATCAGGAGCGAGTCTCAGACTCTGGGCTACAGATCCGGGCGAGTCTCTAGGGACCCAGACTCAAACGGGAGAAGCGGGACTGTCTGGCTACGGCCCCTCCGAGGTTTGCAGCGGTTGCTGGAACAGAGAGGCAGAGCCCCGGGAGACGGACTGAGAGCAGCCATAGCTGCTCCCTCCCCCCGCCCTGTTGAGCCCGCCCCGCCCAGGCCCTGCGCACAGCCATTTGCCGACCGCCTCAGGCAAAGGCTGGACTAGCGCCTCCCCAGAAGACAGACGTTTTCCACAGCTGATTCCTACAGCCAGTCGGCCTGGTGGTCAAATCCCTCTAGTGTTAACTGCAACAATTAAGGCTTGGCTAGAACAAGACTGCGCACAGAGACCACAAGGGGGTGCACCAAGAAAGCATATAAGATGCGGAGACAAAAAAACATGACAGAAATGGAGGATATGGAGCTAAGAATCGCAATTTTGAGGGCTTGCCATAAATTTGTGCAGAGCCTCACGAAAACTAATGAGACCCTCGATGCTACGATAAAGAAATTAGAAAGTAAGCATACACGGACTGAAATAAAGAATATTATACCCAATAGCAGACCAGAGGAGCACAAGAATCAAACCAAAGATTCGACAAAAAACACCCAATTGGAAAAGCAAAATGAAAAAAGAATCCGAAAGTGTGAAGATAGTGTAAGGAGCCTCTGGGACAGCTTTAAGCGGTCTAATATCAGAATTATAGGGGTGCCAGAAGATGAGAGACAGCAAGATATTGAAAACCTATTTCAAGAAATAATGGCAGAAAACTTCCCCCACCTGGAGAAAGAAATGGACTTACAGGTCCAAGAAGCGCAGAGAACCCCAAACAAAAGGAATCCAAAGAGGACCATCATCATTAAAATGCCAAGAGCAAAAGACAAAGAGAAAATCTTAAAAGCAGCAAGAGAAAGAGGCTCAATTACCTACAAGGGAATACCCATACGACTGTCAGCTGATTTCTCAACAGAAACTTTGCAGGCCAGAAGGGAATGGCAAGAAATATTCAAAGTGCTGAATACCAAGAACCTACAACCAAGATTACTTTATCCAGCAAAGCTATCATTCAGAATTGAAGGTCAGATAAAGAGCTTCACAGATAAGGAAAAACTAAAGGAGTTCATCACCGCCAAACCAGTATTATATGAAATGCTGAAAGGTATCCTTTAAGAAGAGGAAGAAGAAGAAAAAGGTAAAGATACAAATTATGAACAACAAATATGCATCTATCAACAAATGAATCTAAGAATCAAGTGAATAAATAACCTGATGTACAGAATGAACTGGTGATTATAATGAATCAGGGACATAGAAAGGGAATGGACTGACTATTCTTAGGGGAAAAGGGGTGTGGGAGATGCGGGAAGTGACTGGACAAAAATCATGCACCTATGGATGAACTCAGTGGGTGGGGAGTGAGGGTGGAGGGTGGGGTGGGAACTGGAAGGAGGGGAGTTATGGGGGGAAAAAAGAGGAACAAATGTAATAATCTGAACAATAAAGATTTAAAAAAAATAAATAAAAATAAAAAAATAAAAACATGTAAAAAAAAAAAATCCAGAAACTTAACAGATTTGAGATTTTAGGAGGTTTAGAATAGATGATGGGTTACATCAACATGCGTAAACATGTGGGTGAATTAAAACCCCGAAATGATGTCCAGAAAAGAAGGAGGATCTTACGTGATTCTGCATGTGATCATCCCCGAGTTA
>NW_005871051.1:0-7033 GCF_000147115.1 Myotis lucifugus | reverse complement strand
CACATGTCAGTGTCATCAAACCAACATGTGATGCACCCCGCCCCCCCCCTGCCCCCGGGCCTAACCTCGCCGAAGTGACAGGATACCCGGTGTCGGCCACGGCCGCCCCTTCCTGGACACAGGCCCCGAGCGCCTTTTCCTCTCAGTGACGCCTTTTCTCATCTTCGGTTCTCGACCGGAAGCCCCTTCGGGAGGCGTGCTCTGCACTGAGATGTGTGAGAGGCTGCAGCCTTCCTGTGGCCCAGGACTCCAGTTGTCTTGAGGTAAATGCGTATTTTTGCTCTGACCCCTGAATGTGCTACCTAACGTGTCACCAGAGATTAGGGATGAGGATGCACTCACCAGGAGAGATCCTAGGAGGGGCCTCCTGCGGGGCAGCTGCTATTGTTTTAATAATTGGGGGGAGGGGGGCTGGATGGCTGGTGTGGCTCAATGGATAGAGCCACTGGACTGTGGCCTGTGGACTGAAAGGTCTCAGGTTCGATTCCCGCTCAGGGTACATGCCCGGGTTGCAGGCTTGATCCCCAGTAGGGGGCATGCAGGAGGCAGCCGATCCATGATACTCTCTCATCATTGATGTTTCTATCTCTCCCTCTCCCTTCCTCTCTGAAATCAATAAAAATATATTTAAAAAATAATTGGGGCCCTAGCCGGTTTGGCTCAGTGGATAGAGCGTCGGCCTGGGGACTGAAGGGTCCGGGGTACGATTCCGGTCAAGGGCATGTACCTTGGTTGCAGGCACATCCCCAGTAGGGGGTGTGCAGGAGGCAGCTGATCGATGTTTCTCTCTCATCGATGTTTCTAACTATCTCCCTTCTCTGTAAAAAATCAATAAAATATATATTTAAAAAAAATAATTGGGAGGGGGATGGTGTTTGTTTTGGTTTTGGTCCACTTTCCTTCCAGAAAAGCAGTGATGAAGCGGGGAGAGGGGAGAGGCGGGTTTACTGGAGGCCCGTCAGGCACTGTACTAGGCACTCGGGGCGCCTCCTCTTGAACCTCGTCGCCGTCTGTCCTGTTTTGGTGTCGCGTCCACTTTGCGTCGAAGAAAGAGTCCGAGGTGCAGAAGCTGCTGAAGACCATTCAGAGCTGAAGTGTCAGCACTGAACTTGAGCCCCAGAGTGTCAATGCCCGAGCCTGGCGACTTCCTTTATTGGTTTTATAAACAGCCCAGGAAGCGGCCCCAGCCCATCCGTTCTCCGTCAGTGTGTGCACCTGCCAGTCACACGTGCCTTGTAGGTGCGTGTCCACACGGTGCTGCTAAACTACCTGGGGTGATGGACCCCCCCCTCATCCACCACAAACAGTACTTCTGTAAAGTAAGTTAGAAAAATTAAGTATTTTTTAAAAAGGACACACCAAGTACAAGCCCCTCCTGGTCTTCAGAGTCCCTCCAGCCCGGGTTTTCTCTGCCAACCCAGTCCCCACCCAGTGTGGGGGTCTGCACTCCCGCCGACAGAGCTGAGCGGGAGGGGCTGGATCCCTCGGTGTCTGCGAATGTCCGAAACGGAAACACAGCCACACGTACCAGTCCCAGGCCTCGGCGAGGGAGGGGTTCAGCCAGGCCCTTTCTGGCTTGTTCTAAAGGAAGCCGGTGTGGCCCCCCTGCCTCCTGGGGGGAGGGGGTGCTGGGCACCTGCCCGCTGGCATCGGGTTGGAGCTGGAATCCTGGCCTTGACCCCATAACTGAGCTGTGTTCGCCCCAGAGACCTCCTAGTGAAGGGGCTGGCGACAGGGATGAGCCGATCATCTCAGCACATCACAAGCACGCGGGGCTACGGGTGAGGGTCCCCTTTTCTTTTAAATTCTCTTTAAAAAGTTTTTCCTATTGCTTTCAGAGAGGAAGGGAGAGGGAGAGAGAAACATCAATGATGAGAGAGAATCATGGGTCGGCTGCCTCCTGCACACCCCACACTGGGCATTGAGCCCCAACCCCGGGCATATGCCCTGACCAGGAATCAAACTGTGACCTCCAAGTTCAGGGGTCAATGTTCAACCCCTGAGCCAGGCTGGCCGGGCTGGTTCCCCTTTCCCGGGAGCCACTGCCTCACCCCGGATGGGCTGCAGGAGACACTGCTAGGAACGGCCCGCACCTGCAGCGCCCACCCCAGCAGCAGTGGGGAATGCTAACCCGAGGGGAGCCCCAGCCAGCGGCCGCTTAGCGTGGCCAGCGACACAGCTGCCTCCCTCCCGAGCGGCTCAGGCTCTCGCGGGCTCACCGGCGGGTGGAGCTCGGTGTGTGATAGTCGTCTGTTCTGCTACGGCTTTGAGGAACGCTCACCTCTGCAGCCACATACGCAGCACAGCACCGTGGCTCGTTCCCTTTCCCGCCGTCAGAGGAAACCGTCCCAGTCAGTCATGGAGGCGGCGATTACCAACTGGGGCTGGGAGGCACCTGGGCATTTGCAGACCTCGGGAGGATTACACAATCCTCAAGTCAGTTAATGGGAACTCACTTCCATCTGCTTTACATGGCACCTGGGGGGCAGGACGCACAGGGGCCTCCTGAGGGGCTCCGCCCACGGCTCCCACAGGCCGGACCTGCTCGGACTCATTCCAGGGGAAGCACTTCCGTGGGTGTGGCCCCTTCGTTATCATTTAGGAAACGGTTGGAAACGGTGTTTATTTTTATCTCGGCAGAGCAACTGCATTCCCCAAACGGCGGCTTTCCCAGTGAAGCCATCAGGACTGTAAACACGAGAGACACCGAGTCAGTTCACACGTCCACATGCCGTACGTTAACTCGCGGCGAGGGTCGCCTGCCGCACGTGTCTTTATTTCTGAAGTCACATAAGCACAATAAATACATTGGATTTGGAAAGGTCACTTAAGATGAGTCATGACAATCTACGGTACAGTACGTCTCGGTTCAAGTGCAAAAATAACTGTTTGCTTAATTCCACTTCTTTCCCTTATTATTTTTAAAGCTGTGTTTTGTGGAGCCAGATATCCACGCGTGGGATTTCTCCTCCCCGTGCAGTTTTGGGCGGACGTAGGTTTCATGGAGCCGCTCTTACTCTACCACTGGCCCGTGTAACGGGGCCAGGGGGTAAGCGAGTGGCTCCTCTTGACCGTCCTTCCCTTTCCTCCTCCTCCGCTCCCCGACAGCTACTATCCACGCGGACTGGCCCTCATTCCCCTAGCGGCTCCCTTTCCCCGGGCTCCCCACTTCCCGGGGACCGAGGCTGCATTGTTAGCAGCGAGCTTTGCGCGAGTCACCGGCCGTGGCCCCGACAGTAGTGGTATGTTCACAGCAGCAAGCCCACAGCCAAGTCCAGTGTCTGACTGTCCCCCACACAAAGCGAAAACCCACCCCTTACATAACTTCAAAAGCCGTATCCCTCCCCCAGGCACTTACATGTTATACTGTTACTTGGAAATAGCACTGCTTCGCTAAAGAAACCCTTAGGAATTCAGCGAGTAAGAGAAAACCCCGCCAGCCGAGTCGAGCCTGAATCACCAGGAACCGTAAAGCCTGGTCCAGGCGACTCGCAGCATCACCCTGGCCAGCGCCCCTCGCCTCTCGGCCCAGGACACGGAGGCGCGGGGTGGTCTGGAATGTTCCCTGCTCTGGTCCTGAAGCCCGTGGAGAACAAACGGCCTGTGGACGCGCCGCTCAGGGTCCCCGAGCTCTGCTCAGGGGCTTGGCTGCTTTCCCGCCTTCCACGCAGACATAACGCCCCTGCAGAGCTCGGAGGGACTCCGAGGCCACGCTCCTGAGGACTCTCCTTCCTTTTCTTAAACAAAAGCACAGCCGCTGCTCACTGTCACCTGCTCCCTGGATTCTTTACGCACCATTTCCAAAGGGTTCTCTTCAAGAGAAACAGAGAGGCGGCTCTTCCTCCCGCTCGCATGAAGAACCAAATAACGAATAAATAATGAGAAGGGACACGCCCTCAGCGCTCACCTCCCTCCACTTAGTGTGACTCTGCACCCCGACCTACCCCAACCCGCCCGTGAACGGGAGTCCCCGCGAACCCCACTTCCTCCCGCCACTCCAGCGGGTTGTGGGTGGAACAGCTCCTGCCAATATGCATGGTGGCTACATGTGTGTGTCTCCACGCCGATGGTTCAGATACTCAGAAGCGTGTGGCGCGATGCTCAAGGCGGGCGTGTTGCCGGGCTCGGGATGCCTCCCCGGTCCCCGAGGCCCCGGTCCATGCAGGGGTGAGGTGGGCAGGGCCCTCAGGGTCCCCCAGTTGCGAGGCAGGGCCTGCGGGTCCCCACCCTCCTCTGCACGCTGGTTGGAGCTGGGGTGGGCGGAGCTGCTCTGCGATGCTGCTGATGGAGGGGGCGGCTGGCTGCTAGGTGGGTCGGAGGGCTTGTCACGGGGGGCGGGCCGGGCTCCAGCAGCGGGCGAGTCTCCCCGGTTCTCACTGGTCCCCTGGAAGGAGAAGAACGGAAGGAAGGCGGCTGTGGTCCAGCAAAGCACCTTTTCCGCACGCTTCCCCGTGAGATGCAGGCACGGGAGGGCATCCGGGGACCGCTCGGGGGCCAGGAGGAGAGGAGGGGAGGAAAAGGGCTTACCTTACATCTCTTTTCCTGTGTGCAACTGCCAGAGCCGCATGAAAAACACAAACACTGTGAGCAGACAGACCTCGTGGGAAAGGAGCATCCCTGTCCACACGCCTGCCACTACCAGGGCGCCATGGACATCGCACAGATGTCGGAGCCGCCAGCCGCGGCGAGTCCCTGGGCTAACAACGTGGGGCCTGCGGCCGGGCCTCCTGCTGAGGTCACGCACTCACCCCTGATCCCTACAACCAGGGCACGTGCTTTAAACCAACCACACACGGCTTTCCTCTGAGCCAGTGCTGCCACTTCACATAGCTGGGCGCCACACAAAACGCTTTATTTCTGCGATTGATTCTAAAATGTAAAAACATCTTAGTCATGGCTTCTTCCTAAGACTGAGCCATACCAGCAGCTTTTATTAGCATAAAATGTTATCATGCCAGAAAAAAACTGTGACGGTCCTTAAGCCTCAGAGGCTTTGGTGAAAATGAGGAGTTAAGTACCCAACGTAATGAAAACTGTTTGTGCAAAAGCCATCCTTTCTAACCCACTCATCTGCTGGTGGGCACTTAGGCTGTTTCTAAATCTTAGCTATGGTGGATTGTGCTGCTATGAACATAGGGGTGCCTATGTCCTTTCTGATTGGTGTTTCTGGCTTCTGTGGTACATCTACACAATGGAATACTACGCTACTATAAAAAGGAAGGAACTCCTACCATTTGCAACAGCATGGATGGACCTGGAGAGCATTATGCTAAGCGAAATAAGCCAGTCGGAGAAAGATAAATACCACATGATCTCACTCATTTGTGGAATATAATGGACAACATAAACCGATAAACAAAAACAGATCCAGAGACAGAGAAGCATCAATCAGACCGTCAAACCCCACATGGAAGGCAGGGGAGGGTGGGGGGAAGGGGGAGAGATCAACCAAAGGACTTGTATGCATGCATAAAGGCCTAACCAATGGACACAGACACTAGGGGGGGGTGAGGGCATAAGCAGGGAGGTAGGGGGGACAATGGGGGGATAAGGACACATGTAATACTTTAATCCATAAAGAAAAAAATAATGAAGAGAAGATGATGATAGCAAAAAAAAAAAAAAAAAGCCATCCTTTCTCCTGCCACACGCCCAGCCTCACAGCGTTGGTGCCCTGCCCACCGACGTGCTCCTTCCTGACACGCAGGGGACCCGGTGAGTTTGTGACCTTCAGAAGGAGGGTCATGCCTAGGCCAGAAGGCATCATGCTTATCAGTGACGAGGAGGCTTGGTTTAAATTACAGAAATATTATATGTGAGTTTACAAGGTCGTGATAAAGACGGTTCCAATCTTCTAAAAAGGAAGCTGCCCAATGGCTCTTTGTGTTTAAGTCTTTGCCCTTCTCTTTTCTGACGTGGCCCCTGAGGCTATGCCAGACACGGGACGGCCGTGACCGACCCACCGGGTGGAAGGCGGTGAGTGACGCCGGCAGGGAGGCGGGCCCATTGCTGTGGCCGGCTGCCCCAGGCGCACACTCAGCCTCCCCCAGAGGCGGCTGGCACTCAGTCACCCAGTTTCATCGACCGCAGCCAACTCCGCTCAGGAGAGACCATACCTCTAAGGCAAGAAAATCACACCTGTTACTTTTCACGTGAGGCCCCAGCGAAACTACACTTCCACCGACTTAATGTTTTCATCAGCCCACACAGGCTCAGTGTGACCACTGCCTCACCAGACCCCCTCAGGGCCTGTTCCTTAGCCTGTGCCCAGAGAGTCTCAGAATTACAGGCACATCTTCCTACTGCGGCTGCAACCCATCGATACTGAGAATTTAATGCAAAATCAGAAGAAGATGTGTGTTAGCTCCAGCAGGCACAATGCCCTCTCCAGGAGGCTGCATACACCTCCACTACACACCTGTCACGGAGCAATGAGACCCCCCCCACAGGCCTCCCGCAAACCCGGAGCGCACAGCTGATAGAGGGCCTGCCTAGGGGCGGGAGGCCGGCCGAGGGGCGCTACCTGCAGAGGCTGGATCTCTGAGGCGTGGCTCTCCCTGGCGAGCAGCATCATCTCCTTCACCTGGTAGAGGGCGTAGACAAAGGTCACCCAGGGGGAGGCGCTGACGCTCCAGGCGGGCTTGCTGGCGTCCTCCTGCTCCTCCTGGTGCTTGGTCTTCTTGGGTGGGAGGCGCGGCTCCACGCGCGGCAGGACGTCCTCCGGCTGCTGCTGGACCAAGTCGATGGTTGCTATGGGGACAGGACTGGATGGAACCGGAATCCTCTCGGCCAACATTGTCTTGTCTGGAGAGAAAGTCAGGTTCGAATCATTGTTCAGCGTGTTCTACGCATTTGAACAAACACAGAACTAGGTGGGCGAGCCCCCGACCCCCCCCCCCGAGCCCCCGCCCCATGCGTGGCAGCCTCCCTGAGCGGCTGGGTTCCAGGCGGCTCCTCTGCGGACTCGCTGCTGCTGAGCCGGGGGAGTTCCTTTATAGACTGTGGGTGCTGACCCTTTCTGGGCACCCGTGTT
>NW_005871050.1:32844922-32863254 GCF_000147115.1 Myotis lucifugus | reverse complement strand
CAGGCAGGCAGGCAGGTGAGCAGTTAGGAGCCAGCAATCCCGGATTGGGAGAGGCATGTCCAACTGCCACTTTAGTCCTGATCCCTAAACCGGCAGTCGGTCACCCCCCGAGGGGTCCCGGATTGGAGAGGGGGCAGGCCGGCCTGAGGGACACCCCCACCCCCCGCCAGTGCACGAATTTCATGCACCAGGCCTCTAGTCTATGATAAACTCTCATCCGAGGACGCTGTGATGTGGAGCTAACGCATCGCAGTGACCCCAGGATTATCAGCGCAGGTCCCCGCGGAGAGGCGACCGGCCGACCGCTCCCTCTCTCCACCTGAGGCAGGTAAGATCCTGGAGGTCCTGGACCAGGAGGGCCTGGCCAACCACACGCTGATCTATTTCACCTCGGACCACGGGGGCAGCCTGGAGGTGCAGGCCCGCGGGGCGCAGCTGGGCGGCTGGAACGGAGTCTACAAAGGTGAGGCGCAGGGGCTGGGGCGC
Source organism: Myotis lucifugus (assembly GCF_000147115.1). NCBI lineage: Eukaryota > Metazoa > Chordata > Mammalia > Chiroptera > Vespertilionidae > Myotis > Myotis lucifugus. The sequence goes on along the minus strand of NW_005871050.1, from coordinate 32,862,768 downwards.
TTCTGGGGGTGAGGCTGGGCTTGCTCCCACCGCGATGCATGGGCAGGTTTATTTCTTTTTCTTTTCCTTTTTCTTTCTTTCTTTTTCTTTTTCTTCTTAAATATATTTTATTGATTTTTCACAGAGAGGAAGGGAGAGGGAAAGAGAGTTAGAAACATCGATGATGAGAGAGAAACATTGATCAGCTGCCTCCTGCACGCCCCCCACTGGGGATGTGCCCACAACCAAGGTCCATGCCCTTGATCGGAATCGAACCTGGGACCGTTCAGTCTGCAGGCTGACGCTCTATCCACTGAGCCACACCGGTTAGGGCTATTTCTTTTTCATTATTATTATTATTATTATTATTACTAGAGGCCTGGTGCACAAATTTGTGCATGGGTGGGGTCCAGCTGTATTCCCAACACTCTTATTATTATTATTATTTATATTTTATTGATTTTTTACAGAGAGGAAGGGAGAGGGATAGAAAGCCAGAAACATCGATGGGCGAGAAACATCGATCAGCTGCCTCCTGCATGCCTCCTACTGGGGATGTGCCCGCAACCAAGGTACATGCCCTTGACCGGAATCGAACCCAGGACCCTTCAGTCTACAGGCCGACGCTCTATCCACTAAACCACACCAGTCAGGGCAACACTTATTATTATTATTGTGGTTTTTTTTTTTTTACTGTCATTGGATTTTATTTTATTTTTTAAATCTTTATTTTTAAAATTAATTTATTATTTTTAAATATAATTTTTTTATTGATTTCCGAGAGAAAGGGAGAGGAAGAGAGAGATGGAAACATCCATGGTGAGAGAGAATCATGGACCGGCTGCCTCCTGCACGCCCCCTACTGGGGATCGAGCCTGTAACCCGGGCATGTGCCCTTGACCAGGAATCGAACCCGGGACCCTTCATTCCGAAGGCCGGCGCTCTATCCACTGAGCCAAGCCGACTAGGGTGAGAATGAGTTATGAACAGTGAATTTTTTTCATTTCTTAGTGTTCTTGGGGCCTCGTATACAGCATATAAATATACATGGTGACGTATTTATGCATTTCAGTTCTCTATTCTATGTTTTGAAACTCTATTGGCTATTTTTTCATATCCCTTGATATTGTTATTATTATTTTTAAAAATATATATTTTATTGATTGTTTTACAGAGAGGAAGGGAGAGGGATAGAGAGTTAGAAACATCGATGAGAGAGAAACATCGACCAGTGCCTCCTGCACGCCCCCTACCGGGGATGTGCCCGCAACCAAGGTACATGCCCTTGACCAGGAATCGAACCTGGGACCCTTCAGTCCGCAGGCCGACGCTTTTTCCACTGAGCCAGTTAGGGCTCATATTGTTATTATTATTTTTAACAATTTCCTACTGATTTCTTCCTCAGTACTTCTACTCTCTGTTCATTCTTTTATTTTTCTCTTTCATGGATGCCATGTTGTCAATCACTAGATAGAAAGACAGATAGATGATAGATAGATAGATAGATAGATAGATAGACAATTAGATAGATAGATAGATAGATAGATAGATATGATAGATAGATAGATAGATAGATAGATGATAGATAGTTGATAGATAGATAGATAGATAGATAGATAGATAGATAGATAGATGATCGATAGTTGATAGACAGATAATAAATCGATAGATGATGGGTGGATGGATAGATGATAGATGATAGATACATACATAATACATAGGTAATAGATGATAGATTGATACAAAGATAGATGATAGATACATAGACAGGTAGATAAACAGATGATAAATTTATACATAGATAGATGATAGATACATACACACATACACACATACATACATAGATGATAGATACATAAATACATAGATATATAGATAATAGATGATGGATTGATACAAAGATAGGTGATAGATACATAGACAGGTAGATGATAGATTGATATATAGATAGATGATAGACACATAGATACACACATACATACATAGATAATAGATAGGTACAGAGACAGCTAGATTAGATAGATACTGGGGATCTAGCCAACAACCTGGGCATGTGCCCTGACTGGGAATCCAACCTTTGACCTCCTGGTTCAGGGTTCAACGCTCAACCACTGGGTCACACTGGCCGGACGAGATGTCACTTGTTGGAGGCAAGAAGTATAGCTCACGCCCACTTGTATCTCTCTCTCCTTGAGGCTAGCACGCCGCCGTCAATACAACAAGCCAACTTTACATCTCGGTTCCATTTCCCGTTGAGCAGCCCATGATACGGTTGCGTTGAACTTTCATCATCTTCTCTCTTTGCTTCCAGGTGGGAAAGGGATGGGCGGATGGGAAGGGGGCATCCGAGTCCCCGGAATATTCCGCTGGCCGGCCGCGCTGGAGGCTGGGAGAGTCATTGACGAGCCCACCAGCCTCATGGACATCTACCCAACGCTGTCTTTCATCGCTGGAGGAATTTTGCCCGTGGACAGGTAAGAAACCACAGGGCTGGCTCCAAATCTGTGGAGGTAGATTTGAGTTGCATGGGGGCAACCTATATAATAAAAGGCTAATATGCAAATCTACCAAATGGCGGAATGATTGGTTGCTATGATGCGCACTGACCACCAGGGGGCGGACGCTCAATGCAGGAGCTGCCCCCTGGTGGTCAGCGTGCCAGAAGCCAGGCTCACAGCTGGCAAGTTCAGCGGCAGTGCTAAGGATGTCCGACTGATGGTGTGTAGGCCGATGCTCTGACCATTGAGCCACACCGACCAGGGCTATTCTTATTCTTTTTTTTTAAATTTCTTTATTTTTTACAGAGAGGAAGGGAGAGGGACAGAGAGCTAGAAACATCAATGATGAGAGAGAAACATCGATCGGCTGCCTCCTGCATGCCCCCCACTGGGGATGTGCCCGCAACCAAGGTACATGCTCTTGACCGGAATCGAACCCGGGACCCTTCAGTCCGCAGGCCGACGCTCTATCCACTGAGCAAACCAGTCAGGGCTATTCTTATTCTTTTAAATATATTTTTATTGATTTCAGAGAGGAAGGGAGAGAGAGAGAGAGATAGAAACACCCATGACGAGAGAGAATCATGGATCGGCTGCCTCCTGCATGCCCCCTACTGGGGATCGAGCTTACAACCCCGGGTATGTGCCCTTGACCGGGAATTGAACCTTGACCTCCTGGTTCATAGGTTGATGCTCAACCACTGAGCCATGCCAGCCGGGCATGGGTTTAATTTTATGATTTAAGGGAGAGAGAGAGAGAGAGAGAGAGAGAGAGTGTTCCACTTATTGATGCATTCATTAATTGACAATTTTTTATTAAAAAATGTGAAACTTTAGGCTTCCTCCTCCTCATCTCCTCCAACTCCTTCTCCTTCTCCTCCTTCCTCTCTCTCTTCCTCCTCCATCTCCCCCTCCTCTTCTGCCTTCCCTTATAAGACAGGAGACTTGCCCTAACCAGTGTGGCTCAGTGGATAGAGCATCGGCCTGCGGACTCAAGGGTCCCGGGTTCGATTCCAGTCAAGGGCATGTACCTTGGTTGTGGGCACATCCCCAGTGGGGGGCGTGCAGGAGGCAGCCGATCGATGTTTCTCTCTCATCAATGTTTCTAACTCTCTGTCCCTCTCCCTTCCTCTCTGTAAGAAAAAATCAATAAAATATATTTAAAAATAAAAATAAATTATATAAAAAAAGACAGGAGACTAAACCCCAACTTCCTCACCACCTCCTGCCTTTTCCTCTCCCTCCTCAGAGTGATCGACCGCCAGAACCTGATGCCTCTGCTGGAGGGCCGGGCGCGCCACTCGAACCATGAGTTCCTCTTCCACTACTGTGGGGTGTACCTGCACGCCGTCAGGTGGCATCAGAAAGACTGTGAGTACCAAGATGGAAAACACGTGGGTGTGTGACAGCGACATAGTCCTTTCTCCTTTTAATCTTGAACGATGGCCCTGCTGGATAGAGTCATCTTGGTCTCAGATCCTTGCCTTCCATTCCCTTCTGGCCTGTGGAGTTTCTCATGAGAAGTCAGGGGACAGCCTTATGGGAGCTCCTTTGCATGTAACTGCTTGCTTTCCTCCTGCTGCCTTCAAGATTCTTTTTTATTTTTAAATATATTTTGTTGATTTTTTCACAGAGAGGAAGGGAGAAGGACAGAGAGCCAGAAACATCGATGAGAGAGAAACATCAATCAGCTGCCTCCTGCACGCTCCCCTCCCCCCACTGGGAATGTGCCCACAACTAAGGGACATGCCCTTGACTGGAATCGAACCTGGGACCCTTGAGTCCGCAGGCCGACACTCTATCCGCTGAGCTAAACTGGCTAGGGATGACTTCAAGATTCTTGCTTTGCCTTCAATTTTTGGCATTTTCATGGCGATGTCTGGGCCTGTTTGGGTTCTTCTTGTTTGGGGTTCTCCGTGCCTCCTGACCATGTGTGACCTTTTTCCTTTACCAGGTCAGGGAAGTTTTCCGCCATTATTTCTTCAAACTCGTTCTCTGTTCCGCTCTCCCTTTCTGCCTCTTCTGACACTCCCACTATTCGAGCATTGTTACGTTTCATATTGTCCCACAGCTCCCTTAACCTCTCTCCTTTTAATCGGCGAAGGGAGAGGGCAGCAGAGTTATGCCATATGAACAATAACACCCAACCAGGAAGACTCTTTTCCTTAGGAAAGTTATGTAAGCAGCCATACTACAGTAAGATTATACTACAGTAAGATTATAGAGGTATGTGTCTGTCTGTCTGTCTGCCTCTGTGTGTATTAGCTCCTATGCATGAATACAGGGAGAGAGAGAGAGAGAGAGAGAGAGAGAGAGAGAGAGAGAGAGAATACAAATGCTCACAATGAAGAACATTGAAAAAAATGAGCAACAGGAAGTGAACTTTATTCTTCCTCCGTCACTAACTTCCTCTGTATTTTTTTTTGGGGGGGGGTAATCCTCACCCAAAGATATTTTTTCTCATTAAATTTCAGAGAGGGTGGAAGGGAGGGAGAGAGACACACAGAGAGAAACATCGATGTGAGAGAGACAGATTGATTGGTTTCCTCCTGCACGCACTCCGCAACTGGGACTGGGGATCGACCCTGCAACTGAGGTGCGTGCCCTTGACTGGAATCGAACATTGGACAAGTGGCACGTACCTCAGTCTGCGGGCTGGCTCTCTATCCACTGAGCCAAACCGTCTAGGAGCTGCCTCTTTTAAAAATATTTTTTGTCAGGAAAAAAAAATACATTATAAAACACCCCCCCCCAAAAAAAAAAGTTCGATTCCCGGTCAGGGCACATGCCTGGGTTGGAGGCTCGATTCCCAGTAGGTGGTGTGCAGGAGGCAGCCTGTCAATGTTTCTCTATTGATGTTTCTCTCTCTCTCTCTCTCTCTCTCTCTCTCTCTCTCTCTCTCTTTCTCTCCCTCTCCCTTCCTCAATGAAATCAATAAAAAATATTTTTAAAAGGGGGTAAGAGCCGAAACCGGTTTGGCTCAGTGGATAGAGCGTCGGCCTGCGGACTGAAAGGTCCCAGGTTCGATTCCGGTCAAGGGCATGTACCTTGGTTTCGGGCACATCCCCAGTAGGAGATGTGCAGGAGGCAGCTGATCGATATTTCTCTCTCATCGATGTTTCTGACTCTCTATCTCTCTCCCTTCCTCTCTGTAAAAAATCAATAAAATATATTTATAAAAAAATAAATAAATAATAAATAAATAAATAAAAGGGGGTAAGAGATCAACCAAAGGATTTGTATGCATGCATATGAGCATAACCCATGGACACAGACAGTACAGGGGTGAGGGCATGTGCTGGGGGGTCGGAGTAGCTGGGGAAAGATCAATGTAGGGGAAAAAGGAGACTCAGGTAATACTTTAAACGATAAAGAATTTAAATTAAACAAAAGAAAGAAATAAAAAATTGAGCAAAGTGATGTATTTAAAAGATTGTGTTTAATAGGGCCTTATCCTATATAGCAAAAGCCCAATATGCTAAGTGTCTGGTTGTCTGGTTGCCCGTTCAACCAATCAAAGCGTAATATGCTAATGATATGCTAAGGCTGCTCAACTCTCGCTATGACATGCACTGACCACCAGGGGGCAGACAGTCAACGGGTCAACCAGCTGCTATGACGTACACTGACCACCAGGGGGCAGACTGTCGACTGGTCGACCAGTCGCTATGATGTGTACTGACCACCAGGGGCCAGACTGTCAACTGGTCGACCAGTCGCTATGACGTGCACTGACCACCAGGGGGCAGACAGTTGACGGGTCCACCAGTCACTATGACGTGCACTGACCACCAGGGGGCAGATGCTCTGACTGGTAGGTTAGCTTGCTGCTGGGGTCCTGCTAATCGGGACTGAGTGAGACGGGCCGGACACGCCCTGGAGCCCTCCCACAGTCCCTCCCCGGCTGGCCAACCTTCCACGGCCCTCCCCAGCCCCGATCATCCCCCGGTGGGGTCCCTCGTCCTGGCCTGCACCCTGTTTCAATCTGGGACCCCTCGGGGGATGTCGGAGAGCCGGTTTTGGCCCGATCCAACAGGCCAGGCTGAGGGAACCCACAGGTGCACAAATTCGTGCACCGGGCCTCTAGTAATAATATAATGTTCAAATTACACATAATTGGTGTTCAGTAAATTTGGGGGATGAGTACATTAATAAAGAATATTCATGCCCTCCCTCCAAAAAAATGCTCAAACAATCACAAATATGGCCTCCCTGCCCTAACCTGTTTGGCTCAGTGGATAGAGCGTCGGCCTGCAGACTGAAGGGTCCCGGGTTCGATTCCGGTCAAGGGCGTGTACCTTTGTTGCGGGCACATCCCCAGTAGGGAGTGTGCAGGAGGCAGCTGATCGATGTTTTTCTCTCATGGATGTTCCTAACTCTCTGTCCCTCTCCCTTCCTCTCTGTAAAAAATCAATAAAAAATATATTAAAAAAAATACGGCATCCCCATGGGTGTCTGTTCTTTCCAGGTGGCACCGTGTGGAAGGTTCATTATGTGACGCCCAACTTTTCGCTGGCGGGAGCCGGTGCCTGCTATGCCCGTGGGATCTGCTCCTGTACTCGAGACGTCACCTACCACGACCCTCCCCTGCTCTTCAATATCTCGAGGGACCCCTCCGAGAGCCAACCTCTCAGCCCAGACAACGAGGCGTTATTTGACTCCGTGGTCCAGAAAATCGAGGAGGCCGTCCATGGGCACCGCCGCACGCTCGCCCCAGCCCCCCAGCAGCTGTCCGTGTTCAACTCCCTCTGGAAACCCTGGCTGCAGCCCTGCTGTGGGAACTTCCCCCTCTGTGGGTGTGACAAGGAAGACGACATGGAAGCCGGTGTGTGAGTAGCAGACTAGGGATGCTTGTTACCAAGCGGCAACGCGCTGTTACAAAGATCGGCCGGAGCCAAGCTCAGCTGACTCGCTTAATCCGTTTGAAATCAAGGATGATGCCCTAGCCCTGGCCGGTGTGGCTCAGTGGATAGAGCATCGGACTGCAGACCAAAAGGGTCTCGGTTTCGATTCTGGTCAAGGCCATGTGCCTCGGTGGCAGGCTCTTCCCCGGCCTGGGCCCTGGTCAAGATGCGTGCAGGAGGCAACCAACCAATGTGTTTCTCTCACATCGATGGTTCTCTCTGTCTCTCCCTCTCTCTTCCACTCTCTCTAAAAAATCAATGGAAAAAAATCCTCAGATGAGGGTAAAAAAAATAATAAATCTATAATAATAAAAGTGTCATATGCTAATTAGACCGACAGCCGAACGACCTTCTGGATGCCATTCCGGACGTCCTTCTGGACGAAGCTGCAGTGGTGGGGGCTGAGGCAGAGGCTGTTAGGGGTGATCAGGCAGGCAGGTGAGCGGTTACGGGTGATCAGGCAGGCAGGTGAGCAGTTAGGGGTGATCAGGCAGGCAGGTGAGCAGTTAGGGGTGATCAGGCAGGCAGGCGAGCGGTTAGGGGTGGTCAGGCAGGCAGGCGAGCGGTTAGGGGTGATCAGGCAGGCAGGCGAGTGGTTAGGGGCGATCAGGCAGGCTGGTGAGTGGTTAGGGGCGATCAGGCAAGCAGGTGAGTGGTTAGGGGCGATCAGGCAGGCAGGTGAGCGGTTAGGGGCAATCAGGCAGGCAGGCAAGTGGTTAGGGGTGATCAGGCAGGCAGGCGAGTGGTTGGGGCAATCAGGCAGGCAAGTGAGCGTTTAGGGGTGATCAGGCAGGCAAGTGAGTGGTTAGGGGCGATCAGGCAGGCAGGTGAGCGGTTAGGGGTGATCAAGAAGGCAGGCAGGCCAGTGGTTAGGAGCCAGCTGTCCCGGATTGTGAGATGGATGTCCGACTGCCATTTTAGGCCCGATCCCCTGAGGGTATTGCACCCGATTGCGAGAGGGTGTAGTCCGGGCTGAGAGACACCCCCCCCTCCATGCACGAATTTTGTGCACTGGGCCTCCTGGTTCATAGGTTGATGCTGAATCACTGAGCCAAACCAGCCAGCGCTGGGTTTTTTTTTGTTGTTGTTTGTTTGTTTGTTTTTAACACTCCACAAAAGTAGGGGAGGTAGGTCTCACCGCCCCCATTTTTGTAAAAGGAAAAATGAGTTGCACAGCGTTGAAGCAAAAGCCTGAATTGATCCAGACGATAAGGCCAGGGCGGGAGTTGAAAAGGCATCATCGCTTCTCTGATCCGTGGATGGCAAATCATGGCATGATACCTCCTGAATGAGAAGTGGGGGGGGGGGGGCATGATGTCCTAGCGTTCATACTGGTGGCTGCAGATACCATGCTGTCGGGCTGGTGTATTTAAAGAGTTCCCAGGAAATCTCATCACCAGCAATTTGAGATATCTCATCTGTGTTTTTGTTAAAAAGAAAGAAAGAAAGAAAGAAAGAAAGAAAGAAAGAAAGAAAGAAAGAAAGAAAGAAAGAAAGAAAGAAAGAAACTGGAAACCTATTTTTTTTTCCCCACAGACACCTGTAACTAATAAAAAAAAGTGATGTTGACTGGAAAGTGTCCTTGAGCCCTAGCTGGTGTGGCTCAGTGGATAGAGCTTCGGCCTGTGGGCTGAAGGGTCTTGGGTTTGATTCTGGGTCAAGGGCACATGCCCGGGTTGCGGGCTCCATCCCCAGTAGGGGGCGTGCAGGGGGCAGCCGATCCGTGATTCTCTCTCTTCATTGATATTTCTTTCTCTCTCTCCTTCTTCCTTCCTCTCTGAGATGAAGAAAAATATATATTTAAATTTTAAAAAATATTCCTAGCTAGGGTTGCTCAGTGGATAGAGCGTCGGTCTGTGAACTGAAGGGTCCTGGGTGCGATTCTGGGTCAAGGGCACATGCCTGGGTTGCAGGCTTGATCCCCAGTAGGGGGCTTGCAGGAGGAAGACGATGTATGATTCTGTCATCCTCTCTCTCTCTCTCTCTCTCTCTCTCTCTCTCTCTCTCCCTCTTCCACTGTATGTGAACATCAACAGAAGAAATATCCTCATGGGGTGATTAACAACAACAAAACTATTAAGAAGAAGATTTTTAAAACCAGTTTAACTCTTTGAAATCTATTTGAAAAGGAGCCAGGAGACCTTAACTTGGTGCCAACCCCTGTCCCCGAACCGCGTACCATGATCTGACCTCGTTTTGAAACAACGTTCTCTTGCACCTGTGACCTGCTCCCAGGATCAGCTCCCAGGACAACGGTTGCAACGTGAATCCCTATGTCCTGTGCCAGCACGGCCAAGGGTGAGCCTGAGGAGGGGCCGTGAGGGATGCAAGAAAAGACCGACAAAGAGAATACAGCTGGGGCCTGGTAGATCTCCCGTGCCTGGATGAGGACACCCAAGACCCAGCCTGCACGCCGATGTTTTATTTTATCGTCCGATGAAAACAAGGGTAAGATGAACACGTCTACAGATGTTCTTGTGTTGGCAACACTTGCTGCACCTCCCACAGCCCATTCCCTACGTAGGAAGGAATTAGGGAGGCCTACAGGGTCAGGCTGCATCATACCAGGAGAGCTCTGGTCTGGGACTTGTCTATGGCCCTGCCATAGGTCAGCCCGAGGCTTGACCCGAGAGCTGCTCCCTACAATCCCGTCCGACCGGTGTCCCTGTCCTCGGGGTCCAGTTGGACACAGATGTGGGGAGAGAAAGGAGGGGGAAGGCCAGGTGGAGAGGGAGGCAGGGGTGGCCTGAGGTGCCTACGGGCCAGGCGGCCAACGCCAAGGATGGCCAAGGAAGCCGCAAGAACCCGGGAGAGAGACGGGGGACGGATGCTCGCTTGGATCTCCCGGGAAGAAAACCCCCCCTGCCCAGGTCTCCAGCTCAGACCTCCCTTGCAGCTCACCATCCAGAAATCCATCTGGCCTTCCTTATCTGCATCTGAGTTGGATTAGGAAACATCTGAGCCAGGCTCTGAGCTAAGCTCTTCAGCCTGTGGCCCTGGTTTGCTTAACAGGAGCTGTTAGGTTTACCCTGAGGTCATGCAAGAGAATGACATGACAGCCCTGGCCGGTGTGGCTCAGTGGATAGAGCATCGGCCTGCGGACTGAAGGGTCCTGGGTTCGATTCCCAGTCAAGGGCACATGCCCAGGTTGTGGGCTCCATCCCCAGTGGGGGGCATGCAGGAGGCAGCTGATTCATGATTCTCTCTCATCATGGATGTGAATATCTCTCCCTCTCCCTTCCTCTCTGAAATCAATAAAAAAATATTGAACTGACTTTCATATGAAAGCCAGGAGAGCAGGAAGTTGTGTAGGTTGAACTACTGGGTATGAAAGCCAGGCCTACAGGAAGCTTGCATGTCTTGCCTGGGTGGGTACAGTTGTCCTTGAACTGACTGTAGCCATTAAAACGAGGACTCCAGGAAGTTGGGGTTGAGTGTGTCACTTGGGTGGGTGGAGACGTTCTCGACTGACCATTGGTATGAAATCCAGGACTATATGAAGCTGAGTGTCTTACTTGGGTGGGTACAGTCGTTCTTGAATGACTGTTTGAGAGCCAAGACCATAGGAAGTTGGGTTGAGTGTGTCACTTGGGTGGGTATAGATGTCCTTGATTGACTGTTGGTAGGAAAGCCAGACCTCCAGGAAGTTGGGTTGAGACCCCACTTGGGTGGGTGTAGATGTCCTTGAATGAGTGTTGATATGGAAGCCGGGACTCCAGGGAGTTGGGTTGAGTGTGTCACTTGGGTGGGTACAGTCGCCCTTGAACTGGCTGTTGGAATGGAAGCCAGGACTACAGGAAGTTAGCTTGAGTGTGTCACTTGTGTGGGTGTAGACGACCTTGAACTAATTGTTGGTATTGAAGCCACGCCTACAGGAAGTTGGGTTGAGTGTGTCACTTGGGTGAGTGTAGACATCCTTAAACTGACTGTTGGTATGAAAGCCAGGCCTACAGGGAATTGGGTTGAGATCCCACTTGGGTGGGTGTAGACGACCTTGAACCAATTGTTGGTATGGAAGCCAAGACTACAGGAAGTTGGATTGGATGTAGACATTCTTGAATGGCTGTTGGTAGACGTCATTAAACTGGCTGTTGGTAGGAAAGCCAGGGCTACAGGAAGTTGGGTTGAGTGTGTCCCTTGGGTGGGTGTAGATGTCCTTGAACTAATTGTTGGTATGGAAGCCAGGACTCCAGGGAGTTGGGTTGAGATCCCACTTGGGTGGGTGTAGACGACCTTGAACAAATTGTTAGTATGGAAGCCAAGACTATAGGAAGTTGGGTTGAGTGTGTCACTTGGGTGAGTGTAGACGTTCTTGAATGACTGTTGACATGGAAGCTGGGACTACAGGAAGTTGGCTTGAGTGTGTCACTTGTGTGGGTGTAGACGACCTTGAACTAATTGTTGGTATTGAAGCCACGCCTACAGGAAGTTGGGTTGAGATCCCACTTGGGTGGGTGTATACGGCCTTGAACTAATTGTTGGTATAGAAGCCAGGCCTACAGGAATTTGGTTTGAGATCACACTTGGGTGGGTGTAGACAACCTTGAACAAATTGTTGGTATGGAAGCCAAGACTATAGGAAGTTGGGTTGAGTGTGTCACTTGGGTGGGTGTAGATGTCCTTGAATGACTATTGGTTTGGAAGCCGGGATGACAGGAAGTTGGGTTGAGTGTTTCACTTGGGTGAGTGTAGGCATCCTTGAATTATTGTTGGTATGAACACCAGGACTCCAGGAAGTTGGGTTGAGATCCCACTTGGGTGGGTGTAGACGACCTTGAATTAATTGTTGGTATTGAAGCCAAGCCTATAGGAATTTGGGTTGAAATCCCACTTGGGTGGGTGTAGACAACCTTGAACAAATTGCTGGTATGGAAGCCAAGACTATAGGAAGTTGGGTTGAGTGTGTCACTTGGGTGAGTGTAGACGTTCTTGAATGACTGTTGGTATGGAAGCTGGGACTACAGGAAGTTGGCTTGAGTGTGTCACTTTGGTGAGTGTAGACATCCTTAAACTGACTGTTGGTATGAAAGCCAGGACTCCAGGGAGTTGGGTTGAGATCCCACTTGGGTGGGTGTAGATGACCTTGAACTAATTGTTGGTATGGAAGCCAAGACTACAGGAAGTTGGGTTGGATGTAGACATTCTTGAATGACTGTTGGTAGACGTCATTGAACTGATTGTTGGTATGAAAGCCAGGGCTACAGGAAGTTGAGTTGAGTGTTTCACTTGGGTGGGTGTAGATGTCTTTGAATTATTGGGTATGAAACCAGGACTACGGGGTTGAGTTGAGATCCCACTTGGGTGGGTGTAGACGACCTTGAACTAATTGCTGGTATAGAAGCCAGGCCTACAGGAAGTTGGGTTGAGATCCCACTTGGGTGGGCATAGATGTCCTTGAATGACTGTTTGAGAGCCAGGACTACAGGAAGTTGGGTTGAGTGTGTCACTTGGATGGGTACAGTCGGCCTTGAACTGGCTGTTGGTATAGAAGCTGGGACTACAGGAAGTTGGTTTGAGTGTGTCCCTTGGGTGGGTGTAGATGTCCTTGAGTGACTATTAGTATGAAAGCCAAGACTATAGAAGTTGGGTTGGATGTAGATGTCCTTGAATGGCTGTTGGTAGACGTCATTGAACTGACTGTTGGTAGGAAAGCCAGGGCTACAGGAAGTTGGGTTGAGATCTCATTTGGGTGGGTGTAGACGACCTTGAACTAATTGTTGGTATGGAAGCCAGGCCTACAGGAAGTTGGGTTGAGATCTCACTTGGGTGGGTGTAGACGACCTTGAACTAATTGTTGGTATGGAAACCAGGCCTACAGGAAGTTGGCTTGAGATCCCACTTGGGTGGGTATAGATGTCCTTGAATGACTGTCTGAGAGCCAAGACTATAGGAAGTTGGGTTGAGTGTGTCACTTGGATGGGTACAGTCGGCCTTAAACTGGCTGTTGGTATAGAAGATGGGCCTACAGGAAGTTGGCTTGTCTCTTGGGTGGGTGTAGATGTCCTTGAATGACTATTAGTATGAAAGCCAAGACTGTAGAAGTTGGGTTGGATGTAGACATCATTGAACTGACTGTCGGTAGGAAAGCCAGGCCTACAGGAAGTTGGGTTGAGATCCCACTTGGGTGGGTATAGATGTCCTTGAGTGACTGTCTGAGAGCCAGGACTACAGGAAGTTGGCTTGAGTGTCTCACTTGGGTGAGTACAGACTTCCTTGAACCGACTCCTTCGTATGAAAGCCATGACTACGCCTCAGAGCCACCCTTACCCTTGAGCATGTCCTGACTCAGCCTGCTCATCAGGCGTCTCGAGCGTTTAGAACAGTGGTTCTCAACCTTCTGGCCCTTTCAAGACAGTTCCCCATGTTGTGACCCAACCGTAAAATTATTTTCGTTGCTACTTCATCACTGTCATGTTGCTACTGTGATGAATCGTCATGGAAATATCTGATATGCAGGACGGTCTTAGGCGACCCCTGTGAAAGGGTCGTTCGACTGCCAAAGGGGTCGCGACCCACAGGTTGAGAACCGCTGATTTAGAAGGAATCAAACCTTCTACTGACCACGGGACACCCGGACGGTCTATGGCAGTTCCCTTGAGGGAGCCCTGGCCTCGAGCATGTCTCCTTTGAGGGATTATCTCGTTGCATCATTGCCCAATATCTCTTTTTGGAGGCGAACGTGACAGTTTTGCAACAAAGGACACCTGGTCTCCCCTGCCCACACCTCCTCTCATCCGCGCTCTCAGATTGCGTTTATAATCCTCTCTCTCTCTTTGCCCCAAATGTATTTGAGTCCAACGCAAGCCAGGGCACATTCACCACCAGGTGTGTGAGTCCCAGGGTAGCCTTCTTGGGCTGTGAGCGAAAATGCAAGTCATTTTTCGTTAAAATATATATATTTTTATTGATTTCAGAGACGGCGGAGAAAGAGATAAAGGGTGTCCCAAAATTCACGCAAGATTTGAATTTGGCGTGAGCATGAACAACAACAACCAAAAATTAAAAGCCTAATTTGACTTGGTTTATTGAGTCAGATTCTAATATCTGTTGCCCTTTGATGTCAATCCCTTCAATTTGATGAACATGACCAAGTACCAATGATGGCCCAGGAACAGGGACAAGGAAGACCAATGAAGACCACGGCTTTGCGTCTGTGCCAGCAAAGCCATGGAGGCCATTGACCTGATGTGCTATTCCATACATAACCCTAGACTGTATACTTTATGAATCAATAAAGAATTTACAATTTTTAATTATAAACCTGTGCTTTCTATCAAAATTACTTCTTGCGTGAATTTTGGGACACCCTTTAGAAACATCAATGAGAGAGAGAATCATGGATCGGCTGCCTCCTGCACGCCCCCAACTGGGAGTCGAGCCTGCAACCGAGGTAAGTTCCCTGACCGTGAATCGTACCATGACCTCCTGGTTCCTAGATTGAATCCCACAGAGGCATCCTAGCTGGGATATTTATCTTCCAAAGTCATTTCCACAGTGGCTGCACCTGTCTGCTATCCCACCAGCAGTGCACAAGGGTCCCCTTTTCTCCACATTCTCGCACAGAACTTGCTGTTTGTTGATTTGTCAATAACTAGAGGCCTGGTGCACGAAATTCGTGCACAGGAGGGCGGGGGGGGGGTCCATCAGCCCAGCCTGCACCCTCTCCAATCTGGGACCCCTGAGACATCCCTCTTGCAATCTGGGAACCCTGGCTCCTAACTGCTCACTTGTGGCCTTCCTGATTGCTCCTAACCACTCTTTCCTGCCAGCCTGATTGCCCCTAACTGCTCTCCCCTGCTGGCCTGATCACCCCTAACCACCCTCCGCTGCCAGCCTGATCGTCCCTAACCATTCTCCCCTGCCAGCCTGATTGCCCCTAACCACTCTCCCCTGCCAGCCTGATCGCCCCTAACTGCTCTCCCTTGCTGGCCTGATCTCCCCTAACCACCTCTGCCTCGGCCCCCACCACCATGGCTTTGTTCAGAAGGACATCCGGTCTAATTAGCATATTACCCTTTTATTAGTATAGATAACCATTCTGCCTGGCTGGTGTCAGTCAGTGGATTGAGTATCATCTCATGGACCAAGAGGTCCCAGCTTCCTGGTCAGGCACATGCCAGGTTGTGGGCTCGATCACCAGTAGGGGGCATGCAGGAGGCAGCTGATCCATGATTCTCTTTCATCATGGATGTCTCTCTCTCTCTCTCTCTCTTCCTCTCTGAAATCAATATATTAAAAAAATAACCATTTCTATGGGTGAGGTGATACCTCAGTGTGGTTCTAATTTGCCTCTCACTAATGATGAGGGACATCATTGGTCATCTTTTCATGTACCCTTTGGCCTTCTGTATGTCCCCTGCTTTGTAATGCATCGTTCAGAATAAAAAGTCATCTACCCTTTGTGCCCTAGCTGGTTTGGCTCAGTGGATAGAGTGTTGGCCTGTGGACTGAAGGATCCTGGGTTCAATTCCAGTCAAAGACACATGCCTGGGTTGTGGGCTCGATCCCCAGTAGGGAGCATGCAGGAGGCAGCTGATCCATGATTCTTTCTCATCATTGATGTTTCTCTCTCTCTCTCTCCCTCTCCCTCCCTCTCTGAAATCAATAAAAAATATGTATTTTTAAAAAAGTCATATACCCTTTGCAAGTCTCATTCTGAAGAGTGTTCTTGAACCTTGAACATGTCCTTGGGACGTGTCTATAAAATTCCAACCAAAGTTCTCTTCCAGGTAAGTCCACCTGGGGAGGCACCTGTATCTTTGGTGTCACCATCTAAGATTGATTTCAGAGAGGAAAAGGAGAGAGAGGGAGGAGAGAGAGAGAGAGAGAGAGAGAGAGATAGAGAGAGAGAGAGAGAGAGAGAGAGAGAGAGAGAAACATCCATGATGAGAGAGAACCATGGATCTGCTGCCTCCTGCTCGCCCCCTACTGGGAATTGAGCCCGAAACCTGGGCATGTGCCCTTGACTGGAATCGAACCATGACCTCCTGGTTCATGGGTCAACGCTCAACCATTGAGCCACCCAGTCAGGCATTTGTTCCTTCTTTAATAGAAGCATGGTATTGACAAATAGTATATCCCTCCCTAAGCCCTTAAATTCTTCCACATCCTCCATCTTGCTGGACACAATTCAGATATAATTCTGGAAGAGAGGATGTATTTTCTCTTCTCTTCTAATTTAATTTTTTGTTTCAATTTTTTTCTTTGCTTTTTAAAAAATATATATTTTTTATTGATTTCAGAGAGAGGAAGGGAGAGAGAGAGAGAGAGAAACATCCATGATGAGAGCGAATCATGGATCGGCCGCCTCCTGCACGCCCTCTACTGGGGATGGAGCCCGCAACCCGGGCATGTGCCCTTGACCGGGAATCCAATGGTGACCTCCTGGTTCTCAGGTCGACGCTCAACCACTGAGCCACACGGGCCGGGCTATTTTAGCTCCTTTAGTTTGGGGGCCGAGGTCACCCCGAGTCCTCAGATTGTCGGAGACTAGAATCTCAGCCATTACCTCAGGTAGGAGAGCCAGCCTTCTCTTCCTTTTACTCGATGAATCATTTGCCGGTGGGCACACAGGTGAGAACAGTCAGCCAGGGCGAGCAAGTCTGCAGGTGTTTCGCTGAAGGATTTCCTTTTTTGTTGTAACCTGGATTTTCAGGACATGCAAATCAGGGGGAGCAGATGGCCTCATTTGCATATCCCAAAGGTGAGTCTCCTGGGTGAACTCCTTCTACCTGCGGTCTGCGGTCTGGGGACAGGTGGCAGCCAGGAGAGTCCCATGTCCCAGAATCAGGGAGACGCCACCATGGACAGGTGAGTAGGACAGGTGAGCCAGGGAAGGTGTTCTATGCCCAGCTCAGCCTATCCACTCAGCCTATCCATGCCAGATCTTGTGTTGGGACTGGCCCTTGGGGTTCCGATGGTGACGGCAAGACACCCTTCCGTGATACCCATCAGGAAATTTTGATAGAATAAAGGTTGATTATTCTTCATTCTTCACGGGACCTGGAAATTGAGGCAATGCACCTGAGAGTACATGGTGAGCTTACCAGCAGACAGAGAGAGAGAGAGAGAGAGAGAGAGAGAGAGAGAGAGAGAAGGGAAGGGAAGGGAAGGGAAGGGAAGGGAAGGGAAGAGAAGGGAAGAGAAGAGAAGAGAAGAGAAGAGAAGAGAAGAGAAGAGAAGAGAAGAGAAGAGAAGAGGAGTGGAGAGGAGAGGAAGAGAGAGACGCAGAGAGAGACAGAGAGACACAAGAGAAAAGAGAGAGAGAGACCCATACACAGAGAGACAGAGAGACAAAAACAGACACAGAGAGAAGAGAGGGAGATTGGACACGGGGCTGGGGTCTTGCTTTCACTCACTCCATTTTGGTGCATTTAAAATATGACAATGGGAATTTTTTTAAAGTGAGTAGCAACCATGACCATTCATTTGAACCAACCAAGATCCTGGTGTGTGAATGGCAGTA
>NW_005871050.1:32838806-32844510 GCF_000147115.1 Myotis lucifugus | reverse complement strand
ATAGATGTATGAACAGATGTATGAATAGATGTATGAGTAGATGTATGAGTAGATGTATGAATAGATGTATGAGTAGATGTATGAGTAGATGTATGAATAGATGTATGAGTAGATGTATGAGTAGATGTATGAGTAGATGTATGAATAGATGTATGAATAGATGTATGAGTATATGTATGAGTAGATATATGAACAGATGTATGAATAGATATATGAGTACATGTATGAATAGATGTATGAACAGATATATGAGTAGATGTATGAACAGATGTATGAGTAGATGTATGAGTAGATGTATGAGTAGATGTATGAACAGATGTATGAGTAGATGTATGAATAGATGTATGAACAGATGTATGAGTAGATGTATGAATAGATGTATGAGTAGATGTATGAGTAGATGTATGAATAGATGTATGAGTAGATGTATGAATAGATGTATGAGTAGATGTACGAGTAGATGTATGAATAGATGTATGAACAGATGTATGAGTAGATGTATGAACAGATGTATGAGTAGATGTATGAATAGATGTATGAGTAGATGTATGAATAGATGTATGATCAGATGTATGAATAGATGTATGAGTAGATATATGAACAGATGTATGAATAGATATATGAGTACATATATGAATAGATGTGTGAGTATATGTATGAGTAGATATATGAACAGATGTATGAATAGATATATGAGTACATATATGAATAGATGTGTGAGTACATATATGAATCTATGTATGAGTAGATGTATGAATAGATGTATGAACAGATGTATGAGTAGATGTAGGAGTGGATGTATGAGTACATATATGAGTACATGTATGAATAGATGCATGAGTAAATGTATGAATAGATGTATGAGTAGATACTTGAGTAGATGTGGGTAGAGATGTTTTTGGCCCTCTCCTTTAAAAAAATACACTTTGATTGATTTCAGAGAGGAAGGGAGAGAGAGAGATAGAAACATCAATGATGAGAAAGAATCATGGATTGGTTGCCTCCTTCACGCCCCCTACTGGGGATGGAGCCTGAAACACAGGCACCTGCCCTGACTAGGAATCGAACTATGACCTCCTGGTTCATAGGTCGAAGCTCAACCATTGAGCCACTGTGGTCAGGCTGCTGTTGACACTACAGTATTATAGATGTCTCCCATTTCCTCATCTCTGTCCCCCTCCACCGAGCCCCACCCCTCCTCAGATCTTCTCTACAGTATTGTCTGTGTCCACATGCTACTCATATGTGCACATCAATTCTTTGGTTAATCTCTTCCCATCCCCTCACCCACTCCCTTCCTTTTTGAGACTCGTCAATGTGTTTCTTGTATCCAAGTCTCTGGTCCTATTATTTTTTTGTCAGTTTATTTTGTTCATTGGATTCCACGTAGGAGTGAGATCATGGCATATGAGTCTTTCTCCGACTGGCTTATTTCACTTAGCATCATGCTCTCCAGGTCCCTCCGTGCTGTCTCAAAGGGTTAGAGACCCTCCTTTTTCAGGGCTGCATAGTATTCCATGGTGTCGATGGACCACCGCTGTTTTATCCACTCGTCTGCTGATGGGCACTTGGGCTGTTTCCAGATCTTAGCTATTGTAAATCGTGCAGCTATGAACATAGTGGTGCACATATTCTTTCTGATGGGTGTTTCGGGTTTCTTAGGATGGATGTTTGAAGGAGGCGATTAGCATTAAGTACCTAGTTGAATTTTAAGGTTCAAACACGGGTAATGACTTACTGATGGAATTTCAGTTTTTTGTTCCTTTTCTTTCATGGCAATGACTTTTGCTATCATGTCCCTTGGTCATCACAGCGCACCCCCCCCCCAAGTGTGTAACAACTCTTAGCTTTCCTAAAATCACCAGATAATGGTCTCCCTTTGGACTAATGGCCAACCAAAGATGGACAGAAAGACATCGAGTCTTTTTAGGGGATCTGAGTTCATTCCACGTAGATGTGGTGAGATTAAACTCTGAGGTTCTGCTTCTTCTTGAGGTTATGTGCTCACGAGGCCTATCTGAGGGTAGGTTTAGGGATGGAGCCAAGTTACTCACACCCCAAAAAGGAGCTGGATGGCCCCAGAACTTGACACAGCTCAAGCTCATCCTTAATGGGCCAAGAGATACAAGTAATTGAGAGCTTGGGGCTTATGCCATGAGAATGTCAGAAAACCAGTTTTTAATTGCTGGAAGTAGAGATAGGATCCACAAATTAAGGGAGCATTTCCAAACGGGAGCTGACTTAAGCAACCTAAAGATGACACACTTCTCTTTGCAGGAGCTTCGATCGTCGGCCAAAGAAAATAAGAAGGTACTCAGATCTCCAAGATGACGCTCAGGTACGGAAAGTAATAAGCCACCGGGCAAACACACTGATGCTGATGCGTAATTTTGTGGCATCTGTGAAGTCAGCTCGATAGCTTGAGGCATGCACTTTTGTGCATTCATTATGTGTTTAGCTGTCAAATGTCTACGTTTGTCTTCTGGGTTCAGTAATTCCAAAGTGAAAAAGGAAGTAGGAGAGATGTAGACAATTGAAACAAATAGAAATGGCCAATTTCCAACACACTTATTTTATTTTATATTTATTGATTGATTTGAGAGGGGGAGGGGGAGAGAGAGAAAAAGAGAGAGAGAGAGAGAGAGAGGGAGAGAGAGAGAGAGAGAGAGAGAGAGAGAGAGAGAGAGAGAGATATTTGTGGTTCCACTTATTCATGCACTCATTGGGTGATTCTTTCTGTGCCCTGGCCAGGGATCGAACTCGCAACCTTGTCATATCAGGACGATGCTCTAACCACCTAAGCTACCTGGCCAGGGTCTGTATTATTTTGAAATGTTGTACAAACAGGAATTGAGAAAAACAACTCAATCGTTTTGGTGAAGATGAAAGCATTTCTGTAATTATTATGGTTTGTCCATAGACAAAGTCCTGGCCGTAGATTTCTTGTTAACAGTTTTGGGGGTGGAAAGTTTGGGGACAGCAGAGTTTCAATCTTGAGTCAACAGTTGTATCAGAGGATTTATAAAGGGTCTGGGAACAGATGGAGTCAGGGAATCTTTCTACCCTCCTCCTTCCCAGAGTAAATATTTAACGATGGTTTTACATTATGAATAAAGACAGCATAGGGATTGAACCAATGGATCCAATATCCATTACCTGATATCTGGTAGAGACCCAATAGGAAGAGAAATCCTATATAATAAAAGCCCAATATGCTAAGTGTCCGGTCGACTGGTCGCCATGAAAGCAATCAAAGGTTAATATGCTAATGATATGCTAAGGCCGCTCAACCGCTCGCTATGACGTGCACTGACCACCAGGGGGCAGATGCTCTGACCGGTAGGTTAGCTTGCTGCTGGGGTCTGGCTGATCCAGACTGAGTGAGCCAGGCCAGACACACCCTGGAGCCCTCCCTTGGTCCCTCCCCAGCTGGCCAACCTCCCACGTCCCTCCCTGGCCCTGATCGGCCTGGCCTGCACCCTCTTGCAATCTAGGACCCTTTGGGGGATGTCGGAGAGACAGTTTTGGCCTGATCCCGCAGGCCAGGCCTAAGAACCCCACTGGTGCATGAATTCGTGCACCGGGCCTCTTGTATTATATATTTCTTAGAAATCGAGACTTGAGCTGGGACTGAACAAAATTAGGAAGTGGACTAAATCTGTGTCCAGATTTCAGGATTCAGTTGTCTTCCATGCCCCCCTTTTCCCTTATTTTGGGGCGCCTTTTTACTGGTGTTTCTGGTTTTCTACCAAAAAAAATTTTTTTTCCAGCAAAGCTGGTATACCCACACACAATTACATTTTCATGTGAAGGGAGTCAGCAACACAACCAGAACATGACCTTATCTGTCTTAGCAATGTAACCTTAACCACAAGTCAACAAATTAACCAGGAGCCTAATTGCATAAGTCTGTGCAATATCACCATGACCACATGTCAGAAATCATAAGCACAAGTCAGCAACATAACCTCCAACATCACCTCCTACCACTTAGCGCCTCTCACCCAAGGAATAAATGCTTTGTCTCCGAGCAAGTTTACGTTCTCTGATTCCACCTCCTAGAACAGCAATGAGTTTGAGTGTGTTGAGCACCCAGGAGAGCCGGCCCTTGAGCAGGGTGGGTACCATTCAACAGCGATGAGCGACCTGGACTTGGAGAGAGAAGCCCGTAGGCCCTGTCCTGGGACATGTGCCTGGCGTCCAACCTACCCTGTTGCCTTCACAGAAGATGATGAGGCGTGGAACATGGACCCTGAAACCATCCAGAAAAGGGTGTTTCCTTACAACCCATGCTTGCTTTTCAGGAGGCGCTGGGCGTCCCTGTCTTGGATGTGGTTACTCCTCACCGCAGGCCAGTCGCAAAGGGCGGACGATGACAAGCCTAATATCGTCCTGATAATGGCCGACGATTATGGGATCGGAGACCTGGGCTGCTATGGAAACGATACCATCAGGTGTGTCCTCGAGGCTGGGAGGGTTGATGCCTCTCATGACCGCTTCTCCCTGCAACAGCAACGTTATTTTGTTGGCTTCCTCTTTTGAGAACGAGGTCATATTAAATGCATGTGGATTTGAGTCTTGATTCTGCACTCACGGTTGTGCAAACTCGGACAAGTTGCCTCACCTCTGGTGCCTTAATCTTCTTTTTTTTTCCTTTTTTTTTTTTCAGTTGATCAGCAGCCTAGCCAGGTTCTCTAGCCAGGATCTCCAGCCAGGTTCTGTGTTTTATTGTCTTGTTACATCTGTATTTATACCAGTTGATTGCCTTAAACTTCTTATTATCTGTTGAGTGAATAGTAGTGAACCCCGTGAGTTCCTTCATGCAGAACACTCAGCCACCTGTCTCGTAGGGAGCCTTCTGTCATGGAGACCAGTGGTTGGCAAACTCATTAGTCAACAGAGCCAAATATCAACAGGACAACGACTGAAATTTCTTTTGAGAGCCAAATTTTTTAAACTTAAACTCTATAGGTAGGTACACTGTGATTAACTTAATTAGGGTAACTCCTAAGCTGGCCTTTGCTAAAAAAAAAAATCCTTAATCTGATTGAGATACGTTCGCTGAGGTCGACCCCTTCCAACTCTCCCATCCGCATGCGTCTTGTAGACTTGTTTGGTCCATCTCCTTTCGTTCATCCTCTCTCTAGGTCCAAACCATCTCAGCATACCTTTCTCAATCCTTGACACTCCATCTTCTTTCACTCCACAACGTTCCCTAAAATTAACTTAATCAACTTTACTTGAAGTTTTAAGTCAATGTCTCATTGTACATGCACACCTACACATGGTATTTTGCCGAAGAGCCACACTCAAGGGGCCAAAGAGCCGCAGGTGGCTCGCGGGCCACGGTTTGCCGACCACTGATGTAGACTATTTAAATGAGTGGTGATTTTTATATGTATTAAGAAAAATTATCGGGTAACATCCTATATAATAAAGAGGTGATATGCAAATGGTCATAACGCCGTCGCGTGTAACGACCAATGAGCAGGAGGGTGGGGCAGTGAGCTATGAGCTATGGAGAGCTGCAGGAGGGTGGGCCAGTGAGCTGTGGGCAGAGGTGGGCCGGACGGCCAGCTGAGCTACTCGTGCACGAATTCATGCGCAGGGCCACTAGCTGAAAATGACATAGGTTTCAGGTCTACAACCCTATCAAACACCATCTGTTTATCGTAGTGTGTGTTACCACCCAAGTCCAGTCTCC
>NW_005871050.1:32829056-32833706 GCF_000147115.1 Myotis lucifugus | reverse complement strand
AAAATGTTCAATATACCCAGGATCCTGGCATCACTGCCAACGGAATTGAGCAAAGTCTCCCCAGTTTCAACTACCCACCAGGGACACCTGTTGGCTATCTCAGGGTGTTCTTCTGCCCCTGAATCCTTCAAAAACTTTTGCTTTCTTCCATTCCTTGCCCATGAATTACAAGTCTTCAGTCTCAGGGTGACTGGTCCCACCCACCTACTTGACATCAACTCTAGTCATAAGGGGTTCAAAACCAATGTGTCTACTCTTCCGAGATGCCCCGAACTTCAGGTTCTGGCCAGGAAATGAGCTTACACATCTGTCCTACAAATAGAACTAGACTCTATTGTCAGGTAAAAAAAAATTAGTAGGAACACAAGTATTTGAAGTTTTTATAAAATTTTATTTTTTTGTTTTTTTTTAAATACGTTTTTATTGATTTTTAGAGAGAGAAGAGAAGAGAGAGAGATAGAAACATCAATGATGAGAGAATCAATGACTAGCTGCCTCTTGCACGCTTTCTACTGGGGATCGAGCCCACAATCCAGGCATGTGCCCTGACTGGGAATCCAACCAGGACCTCCTGGTTCATGGGTCCATGCTCAACCACTGAGCCACACCAGCCCAGCAAGATTTTATTTCTCCACTTCTTTTCTGAGGCATAGATTCTCCAGTTGAGGCAGGTGCAGGTTAGATGTTCCATCAGCCATTATCTACGGAAGTGGGGGACAGTGGGTTGGGGTGTATCTGAAGGTGTCATGGGTGTGTGTGTGTGTGTGTGTGTGTGTGCACGCGCACAAGGGTTTAAAGGGGTTTTGCATTATGGACCCGTGTGAGTTTTGTCTTTGGAGAACACAATTTCCTCCCCCACACCTTGATACCTCTGCCCCGTTCATCCTCTGTCCACCTTCCAAGCTCTCCACCCTCCAGGCAGGACTCGCTCCCTCTTCCCGTGATGAGCACCTACCTACACATGGTGTCCACCTGGGTCGTGTTTGTCCATCCCCTTTAGGAATGGTTTCCGATGGAAACGACCGAGTCATCCTCTCCCTCGGGGCCCCTGTTGGACTCCCTCTCAACGAAACCACATTTGCACACCTGGTCAAGGAGCAAGGATACAGCACGGCGATCATCGGTAAGCAGCCATGGCTCTCTGCCTCCTCCAGAAGTCTCTGTCATCATTGTGCTTGGCTCACCAGGGACCTGCAATGAACAAAGCTCCCTTCACACACACACACACACACACACACACACACACACACACACACACAGTGTGTCCTAAATGATATAAACCCATCCTTTGCAGACATAGCTCAGCCATGACACAAGACGCCTTCCCACCTAACCCCCAGGTCTTTCCAGATGTTCATCCCACATGTTTCCGGGTCACCCCATGTGTTCTTCATCTTTGCACAGGTCAAGATGCTCTATGATAAAGATTTAGGATGGTTCTCTCTCTCTCTCTCTCTCTCTCTCTCTCTCTCTCTCTCTCTCCCTCTCTCTCTCCCTCTCTCTCTCTCTCTCCATTATTCTTTGCAGGCTCTGAAATCTCACCCACCAGGCATCATTTCAGACATGAATTGAGTCCTCCCAGGGACACACAAATAGTGTGAGCATCATTAGCGTATACGGAAGTACAAGTTCTGATTCTGTTAAAATATCTAGAGTGACACTAAAGCAAAATAAGAGCGGGGTATGTTGCTCCAAATTTCGAGGGGCCCCGCCAATCCTCTGTCTCAGGTCCTCACTCATGAAGATAATCCACAGAGAAAACCAAGATGTCCTTTGTGCCAATGGCCATGGTCTTGGGCTCATTTCATTTCGGGGATACAGCCTCCCACACCCACTAAAACACTGATATTCACGGGCGGGAAGGATGTCAACAATAACCACCACCACCCCTCATTTCAGAGACGAGGAACTTGACCCTTTGCAACGCTGAGTGTCAAATGGGATGAGTTAGAACCAGGGTCGTTCAACGTTCAAGATGTGTCAAGTTTTCCTGAATCAATCTCTTAGGTCAATGAACTCTAGTGGGAGATGTTTGGATTTCCAATCAGCCAGCTATCCATTCATCTATTCCTCTATGCTCAATATATACTCCATCATTTATCTATATCTATATCTATCATCTATCTATCTATCTATTATCTATCTATCTATCTATCTATCTATCTATCTATCTATCTATCTATCATCTATTTGTCCATCCATCATATACATATCTATCCATCATATATCATCTATCTTCTCTCTATCATTTATCAATCTTTGTGGCTATAACTTATATCTATCTATTTATCTATCTATCTATCTATCTATCTATCTATCCATCTATCTATCATCTCTCCTTCCACTCATCTAGTCATCCATTCACCACTCTCTGTCTGTCTGTCTGTCTCTCTATCTACCCACCCACACAATTCTTCCATCCACTTATTAATCCATCATATCTGTCTATCCATCTATCTACCCATCCACTCATCATTGATATTTCTATTCACCTGCTATCTCTATGCTGTCTTTATTATTTATCTATATCTGTGGCTATAATTAACATCTATCTGTTTACCTATCTATTTGTTTATTGATATGCCCATCTATCAATCTATCCACTCATCCACAAATACATAAATATATCTATCACTCATCTATCATCTATCTATCTATGTATCTATCTAATCTATCTATCACTTTTCTCTCTATACATCCATTTTTCTCTCGGTATATCCATTCATTCATCCACCCGCTCATCCATCTACCTTCTATCATATCTTTCTCACTATCTAATATCTACCTACCTACCTACCTAGCTATCCATCATCTGTACTCTACCTTGGCTCTATCATGCACCTATATTGTGACTATTTCTCATTCTCTCTGTGAACGAGAAACCAGATTTTCAGGCAAATACCTGCAAACTACTGAAGAGCCAAAAGTGAGTCCGTGCTGAACTTGGATGTTTAAGGAAAAGAAAAATATTTGCTACTCCATTTTGTGCGCTGGCTTCTTGTTTCAAATGAAAAATGATCTCATGGTCTTTGTCATATGTGAGCATGTTATGTGTTATGTGTTATGTGTTATGTGTTATGTGTGTGTGTTTAATTTCAGGGAAATGGCATCAGGGCTTAAACTGCAACTTCCGAAATGACCACTGCCACCATCCGTCTCACTATGGGTTCGATTACTTCTACGGCATGCCATACAGTCTGTTTGACCTGTGCTGGCCCGACCCTTCCCGGGACGCGGAATTAGCCATCAGTGGCCGACTCTGGGTCTGTGTGCAGCTGGTCGCCGTGGCTGCGCTCACTCTTGCTCTCGGGAAACTGAGTCACATGCTCTGCGTTCCCTGGGACCTCATCCTCTTCCTGGTCCTATTCATCCTTCTCCTGGGCTACTTCTGGTTAAACAGTTACCAGTCGACCCTGTACTGGGATTGCCTCCTCATGAGGGAGCAAGAAATTACTGAGCAGCCCATGAAGGCGGAAAGAGCTGGGTCCATCATGGTGAAGGAGGCGATTTCGTTTTTAGAAAGGTAAAGATGATTTTTTATTTTTAGATTCATGAAAAGATAAGAGAACAAGTATCTCTATATATAAAAGGCTAATTGACGGATCGTCCTGTCCGACCGACGGACCAACCGATCAACCGGCCAGCTGGTACATACGATGCACACTGGCAATTCAAAAATAAATGTTGGCTCTCCCATACGAGACACATATAAAGTGTTTTTACTCTTAATGTGGTAAACAGGAAGACATTAGAATAAGTTTAACCAATTTATCAGTCATTGCTTTTATCAATGTTGTTTTTATACCATG
Source organism: Myotis lucifugus (assembly GCF_000147115.1). Lineage (NCBI taxonomy): Eukaryota > Metazoa > Chordata > Mammalia > Chiroptera > Vespertilionidae > Myotis > Myotis lucifugus. The sequence goes on along the minus strand of NW_005871050.1, from coordinate 32,829,897 downwards.
TTTTTGTTATTTTTACATCATGTTTTTGTTGTTCTTATATCATGGCTTTGTTGTTGTTATATTATGTTGTTATTGTTCGTTTATTAGTCATTTTATATATTATTTTCATATATATTTTACTAATTTTTTTTTCATCTCTGACACTTCTATTATAGAGAAAGGGCAAATAGCGATATTAACATATTTATTCTAATTAATTTCCTTTCAATGTGCATGAATCCGTGCATCAGGCCACTAATATATATATATATATATATATATATATATATATATATATATATATGGAAGTTTATTTTGTTTTTATTTTTGTTTTTAATATATTTTATTGATTTTTTACAGAGAGGAAGGGAGAGAGATAGAGAGTTAGAAACATCGATGAGAGAGAAACATCGACTAGCTGCCTCCTGCACATCTCCTACTGGGGATGTGCCTGCAACCCAGGTACATGCCCTTGACCGGAATCAAACCTGGGACCTTTCAGTCCGCAGGCCGACGCTCTATCCACTGAGCCAAACCGGTTTCGGCAGTTTATTTTGTTTTTAATATATTTCTGTCGATTTCACAGAGGGAGACAGAAAGATAGAAACATCAATGATGAGAGAGAATCATTGATTGGCTGCCTCCTGCACACCCCACGCTGGAGACCAATCCCTCCAACTGGGCATGTGCCCTGACTAGGAATCAAACTGTGGCCCCCTGGTTTATAAGTTGATGCTCAACAACTGAGCCATGCTGGCTGGGCTAAACTCTTTTTTTTTTAATTGAATTTATTCAGGTGACATCCTATATAATAAAAGCCTAATATGCTAAATGTCCGGTCATCCAGTCAGCCATCAACCAA
>NW_005871050.1:32826495-32828369 GCF_000147115.1 Myotis lucifugus | reverse complement strand
TTGCTCTTGCGACATGAATCGGGGCTTTATCTTTCTTTTATCGGCTGCTACCCTGAAATCTGGACTTCACAGATAACTTACGACACATTGAAGGAAGGCTGTTAATACGAGCATGTGATGAGAAATAGGCTAGATCCATGGTTGGCAAACTCATTAGTCAACAGAGCCAAATATCAACAGGACAACGGTTGAAATTTCTTTGGAGAGCCAAATTTTTTTAACTTTAACTATATAGGCAGGTATATTGTTATTCACTTAACTAGGGTGCTCCTAAGGCTTAGGAAGAGCCACACTCCAGGGGCCAAAGAGCCGCATGTGGCTCGCGAGCCGAAGTTTGCCGGCCACGGGTCTAGGGCCGTACCTGTCTCTACTGTAGGGACTTTCCAAGAAGGCATTCTTGAGGAAACAGTATCTTGCCAAAATCTTCAACCTTCAGTAACAGCAAGCTGAAGGAAGGCATTACGGGCAGAAGTAAAAGCTGACGGAAAAAGAGGTGCTTGCCAGCGTTGGTGAGCAATTTGATCTTGACAAGCGATAGGCCCGAGGGAAAGCCGGCGTCTTTGATTGCTACGTAGACTTGATTAAGGACATCAAGGATTTTGTTTTGTTTTGTTTTGTTTTGTTTCAAATATCCAGGTCTTTCATTTTATTTTTTAAATATATTTTTTATGGATTTCAGAGAGGAAGGGAGAGGGAGAGAGAGAGAGAGAGAGAGAGAGAGAGAGAGAGAGAGAGAGAGAAAGAGAGAAACATCCATGATGACAGAGAATCACGGATCAGCTGCTTCCTGCACGCCCTGTACTGGGGACTGAGCCCGCAACCCGGGCATGTGCCCTTGACTAGGAATCAAACCTGGGACTATTCAGTCCAATGTGTCAAACCGATTGACCTGTTTCTGTCTTACATATTTTTTTAAAAATATATTTTATTGATTTTTTTTACAGAGAGGAAGGGAGAGGGATAGAGAGTTAGAAACATTGATGAGAGAGAAACATTGATCAGCGACCTCTTGCACATCTACTAGGGATGTTCCCGAAACCAAGGTACATGCCCTTGACCGGAATCGAACCTGGGACCTTTCAGTCCGCAGGGTGACGCTCTATCCACTGAACCAAACTGGTCAGGGCTTACTTGTTTTTTTAAATTATTATTATTTGGTTTTTAATTCCACATCTAAGTGAAATCACGTGGTGTTTGTCTCTCTCCGTCTGACTTAAGTCATTTAGCACAATACCTTCTCGGTCCATCCATGCTGTTGCAAATGGTAAGATTCCCTTCTTCGTTTTTGGGCTAAGTCATGTTCTATTGAGTATATGTACCACTTCTTATTTATTCAGTGACCTAGAGTAATCTGATCATTAGCATCGTCTTTACCCCACAACCCAGGTGAAGACGACACCCAGGGAGCGTGTGGGAGAAGTAGGACCTCATTTGCCTTGTAGATGCAGCTCTATGTCTGGTTTCGTGTTGGGCCATCTCCTTTATTGCCTGGCGCCCTTGCCAAATTCTAGAAGGATTGACCAATAGCACCTCAGCTGACCCTTTAGATATATCAGATGGAAACTGGTGTGACCTCATTCCTCTTCAGCATGTGTATTCCTTTCCTAGGAATTCCAGAAAAATGCACCCAGCACAGGGTGATGTAAACCAGATATAAAATGTACTCTCGTTCTGGAGCCCAGAGGTTGAGTCACACTGTCTGGGTGGGCGGGACACTAGGTGAGACTTCTGAGTCAGGGTAAAGGGTGCTGAGCACAGCAGGATTTCTATTTAGATCTGTGGTGATTTTTGAGTGCATAGGGGCAAACTCTAAACCTAACCCCAAACCTAACCCTAACCCTAACCCTAATCCCAACCCTAACCCTAACCCTAAC
>NW_005871050.1:32823121-32826169 GCF_000147115.1 Myotis lucifugus | reverse complement strand
CTACCTCCTCTTCTGGCTTCTGGTTTTTGCCAAAAATCCCTGGTGCTCTTGGCTTGCGGCCACATCACTCCCATTTCTCCCTCCGTCTTCACACTCCTCCTTTCCTCTCCGTGTGTCTGTGTAGCTCCTCACAGCCCTCTTTCTATGAGGACACCCATGGACTCTGAGCCCACCCTACCCCAGTTAACCTCTTCTTAAGGAATTCTATCTCCCAAGACCCTATATTCCAAATAAGATCACATTCTGAGTTTCTATGTGGACCACTTTGGAGGGACACCCTTCACCCAGACGACCATGGCCACACTCCTTTTTTTCTTTCTTTCTAGTTTATTTTTTCACCCAGTCTTCACACATTGATATCTCACCAGACAGAGCAGAAATTTCCCCAAGACTGGGATGGTGTTGTACGCTGCCCTGGTTAGCTGAGGACCTATCTTTCCTGCAGACCAATTGTCAGGACTTGAAGGGGTCAACCTCATTCCCTGTGTCCTCAAATGGGAATCAAAGGTGTGTGGACAGATTGCCAAGATCTATCTGTCTGTACTTGCTCTTGGGTTGTGAAAGCGCTGATGTTTCTGAGGAACCACTCCAATCAGACCGTCTCTTGTGTGTGTCTTGGGGTGTGACTCTAGTCTGAGATCTGGTGAGCCCTGGGAAAGTGCTCCCAGCAGAGCTGGACTTGAGTCATAACCCTGTGTGACCGCTGAGAGCAGTATGACCTACCCACGTCCTGGCACCTGAGAGGTGCCATCACCCCAACATTAGAGGCCGAGGCTGGAGGCTGGAGGATTCTGGAATCCATTCCAACCAGGAGCGTCTGTCAAAGGGGCTGCCTTTGCGTGTGTCCCCTCTCATGGGTTGTGACACACACTGGGTCTGTGTGTCGGAGAACAATGTGGTTCCCACTCCCAGAGGTTGGGAACTCACTCGCGATGGGCTCGATGTCTTCTCAGGCACCGCGAAGGACCTTTCCTCCTCTTTTACACGTTTCTTCACGTCCACACGCCTCTCCCCACGACCGACGACTTCATTGGCACCAGCAAGCACGGATTATATGGGGATAACGTGGAGGAGATGGACTTCTATGTGGGTAAGTGGCAGGATGGACCGTAGAAACATCAGCACGATCATAGGAGGAAGTCCATGTTCACACTGACTTGACCATAATCACCTCTTCAACATGGTATGCTGATGGGAAAACAGTGGACTCACATAGGATTCTCTTTTAAAAATATATATATTTTATTGATTTCAGAGAGGAAGGGATAGGGAGATAGAAACATCAATGATGAGAGAGGATCATGGATCGGTTGCCTCCTGCTTGCCCCCTACTGGGGATCAAGCCATCCACCTGGGTATGTGCCCTGACAGCGAATCAAATTGTGACCTCATGGTTCATAGGTCAATGCTCAACCAACTGGGTGTAAACACGATTCTTGGGGTGTAAGATTTGGGGCATCTTAGAAGAGAAACATTTTTTTGCAATGAATCCCAAAGGAATGTGCGTGCATTGGGACTAACACAGATGCCCAAAGCTTAAAATTTTATTTGTTTTCTGGGTCCGTTTTTATTGTTTCAGGCAAACTCCTTGCTGCCATTGATGATTTGGGGCTGAGGAATCACACGCTTGTCTACTTCACGTCAGACCACGGGGGACATTTGGAGGCCAGGCTGGGCCACGCCCAAGTCGGTGGATATAATGGGATATTCAAAGGTGAGCAGGGAAGATCGTACCTGGGGTGTCCTTGTGACTAGGGTCTCTCTGGCTCATTGTAATACGAGATCCGTGGCATGAAACACAAGATGAATGATGCATGAAACACTCAACAAGATGATTGTTTATTGGACGCTTGGTCAAAAATAAAGCGTAGCTGCCCTAACCAGTTTGGCTCAGCGGATAGAGCATCGGCCTGCGGACTCAAGGGTCCCAGGTTCGATTCCAGTCAAGGGCATGTACCTTGGTTGCGGGCAGGTCCCCAGGAGGGGGCATGCAGGAGGCAGCTGATTGATGTCTCTCTCTCATCGATGTTTCTAACTCTCTATCCCTCTCCCTTCCTCTCTGTAAATAAATCAATAAAATATATTTTAAATAAATAAATTGTTAACCCTTACCTCTGCAGGAAAACAAAAATACAGACCTGAGTTCAATATTTACAGATAGTTTTTGTTTCTATTCTCAACGTAAATGGCCCAAATACTTCGTTCAAAAGCTACCCCAGGTAGTTACGGCTGCTGTTTTAAGCTACTACGTTTTGGGACGGTTTGTTTTGCAAAGGATTGTAGAATGACTTTGCAAATTAGCGTGTGATCACAGTCCAATGTGCAAAAGAAGAAATCAGGCAGGACCTACTGACATCCAGCTGTGGGGGGAGACGTTTCATCTGACCCAGGTACAAATAGGCATTCATTAGCTTAGGCACCTCTTGGGTGAGTCTGGGCAAAATAGCACTGGCCCTGGGCCTAATTAATCACAAATAAGGTGAGGTTTGTCTTGGACACCCTGTCTTTCTCCCTTCTCTCTCATTCCCATCCAATGGGAATCTCAGTCCGCAGACACTCACTGGCCTCTGACTTCCCAGAAAATCCTGCCACGGTTTCCAGCTCTGCTTAGGTCCTCCTCGCAGCCCTCCCTTCAGCTCCCCCCTCTCTCAGCTGTGAGTGACCTGTGTGAGCCCTTGGGAAGGGAGCTGTCTAGTTAAATTCACAGCGGAGAGTGAAGCTATTATCCATCTAGTTACGTACCCTCCCCTGGGGTACACGTGTACTACACTTGTTAAACTCGGGCTCTGGGGACGAGTGGAAGGGAGATATCTTTGGACCAAGCTCTTTCCTGTTCTGCCTGATGCCTGACCTCTGCCTACCTACTCTGGAGACTAGAATTGTCCTGCTGGGAAAGGCTGGAGGAAATGCATGTAATGGATGCTGCTTGTAATGTGTTACGGATAGTTCTTTATCGGCCACTTGAACCGTTTCATGCATAATAAATACATTGAGCGTATACACTTACGTTCCTGAACTGGCGAGTTTATGGGCAATTACATTCCTGTA
>NW_005871050.1:32814192-32822675 GCF_000147115.1 Myotis lucifugus | reverse complement strand
TCTCTCTCTCTCTCTCTCTCTCTCTCTCTCTCTCTCCCTCGTCGCGGGCTCCCTTTCTCTCTGAAATCAATAAAAAATAAAATAATAAAAAAAGAATGCTTTAAAAATATTTCCATGTCTGCTTTGAGTAATGTAATGTACAGGCTATGTATAAGAGTTTATTTGAACCCAACGGACGATGCATGTTGGGGAGCAAGATCTCAAATGCAGCTTCATGTAGGCATTTGAAATGAAACGAAACAAACGTTACATTTTCTTTTTAAAAAATATATTTTATTGATTTTTTTACAGAGAGGAAGGGAGAGGGATAGAGAGTTAGAAACATCGATGAGAGAGAAACATTGATCAGCTGCCTCCTGCACACCTCCTACTGGGGATGTGCCCGCAACCAATGTACATGCCCTTGACCGGAATCGAACCTGGGACCCTTCAGTCCACAGCCCGACGCTCTATCCACTGAGCCACACCGGTCAGGGCGAACATTACATTTTCAAACAGTGTTATCACGGTGACTATATTCACTGGGACTTCATCGCTTTGCCCCGTAGGAGGGAAAGGCATGGCCGGTTGGGAAGGCGGGATCCGCGTGCCTGGACTTTTCCGATGGCCCGGAAAATTGCCCACCGGAAACGTCATTGATGAACCTACCAGCTTGATGGATATCTTGCCAACGGTAGCGGCATTGACCGGAGGCATCGTCCCTCAGGACAGGTGATGTCATGTAATCTGTTAACGGAGCTTCTCTTTACCTGTGTCTTGAGAAAAGATTCAGGTCAAGGGAGATAAACTCTATCCTAATGGGTACACTTTCTCCATGGTACCCAGGTAATTTCCACCTTTGTCTGGGGCTATCTCTATGGACGGTTACTCATACCCCAGGCATCAACGTTATAGTTCTATGGCCAGTCTCAATCAGTTTGTAGCTTTTATTTGGGAGGAAGATGGAGACAGGAAGGCCTGGAGATGCGAATATGGCCAATCAAACTCACTCATCCACATAAGAGGAAGAATAATTCCCTACTGTCTGGTGTCCCAGGTGCAGAAGGTTGGGGTGAAGGCCAGACCTTCGGTGGATATTTTGAACTGTGTCACAAATATTTTAAACTAGAGGCCCGGTGCACAAAATTCGTGCACAGGGAGAAAGAGTTCCTCAGCCCAGCCTGCACCCTCTCCAATCCAGGACCCCTCGGGGGATGTCTGACTGCAGGTTTAGGCCCGATCCTTCTCACAATCCAGGACTGCAGGCTCATAACCGCTCACCTGCCTGCCTGCCTGCCTGCCTGATCGCCCTTAACCACCTCTGCCTGCTGACCTGATGCCCCTAACTGCTCTCCTGCTGGTCTAATCACTCTTAACTGCCCTCCCCTGCTTGCCTGATCACACCTAACTACCCCCCACCTGCCAGCCTGATCACCCCCTAACTGCTGCCCCCTGCTGGCCTGATCGCCCTTAACTGCCCTCCCCTGCTGGCTTGATCACCCCTAACTGCTCTCCCCTGCTGGACTGATTGCTCCCTACCTGCTCCCCCTGCCGGCCTGATCGCTCCCTAACTGCTCCCCCTCTGCCGGCCTGATCACCCCAACCTGCTGTCCCCTGCCAGCCTGATTGCCCCCTAACTGCCCTCCCCAGCCGGCCTGATCGCCCCTAACTGCCCTCCCCAGCTGGCCTGATTGCCCCTAACCACCTCTGCCTTGGCCCCCACCACCATGGCTTTGTCCGGAAGATGTCCGGTCTAATTAGCATGTTACCCTTTTATTAGTATAGATGGCATTATATTGCCTTGTTCTCCTCTCTGGTCACTGTTGACCTAGGTAGGTTTGAATCTGCTTTTCTGGTTCTTCATGGATAACAGCTCTAAAAGGTAATTCAATAGATTCAACCTATTTTCACTTCTCCCTTCTAAGCCCAGAGTTATGTTAATGTTTCTTTCTTTGTATATTAAAGATGACCTACTTTTGAAAAAAAGTCTAGAATTCCAAGCTCATTAGAATAAAAAGGAGGCCTCTATAATTTTTTTTTTAACATTGGTTTCAGCCAATAATAGAATATACAGGGAGTTCGCCTAAAATAACTGAATAGAGCTCCCTACGTGCAACGGTGTTTATCAAGTTGAGCTAAAAGATCCATTAAAAAAAGACAATAATGTTGGTGCAAATGTCATTTTTACTAAGTTACTAAGCCAATCGGAGTCATAAAAATAATTTTCCGAGATATTCATGGGGGGCATTGGTTGACTTTGGGGCAATAGTTGCTCCTACCTACTCAGCACACTGTTCTCCAGGCCCACGGAAGGTCATGGAAGGTCATGGGATGCACTGAGCATCCTTCCAACAGCCTCATGACCAAATGCCTTCGCCTGACCTACTTCCTGTGTGTCTACAGGGTGATTGATGGCCGAAACCTCATGCCATTGCTTCAGGGCGAGGTCCGGCGTTCAGAGCACGAGTTCCTGTTTCACTACTGCAGTAGGTTCCTCCACGCCGCCCGTTGGCGCCCGAAGGACAGTAAGTACCCCTGCACCCAACAGATGCCCAGAATAGGGTCCCTTTAGTCTCTGTGACTGGGGCATGTGACCATGACCGGAATCGAACCCAGGACACTTTGGTCAGCAGGTTGATGCTCTATCCACTGAGCCAAGAATCGCTTTCTTTGTTAGTTTATGTTGTTCAGTAGATTCCACATATAGGTCCGATCGTATGATACTTGTCTTTCTCTGACTGGCTTATTTCGCTTAGCATCATGCTCTCCAGGCCCCTCCATGTGGCCTCAAAGAGTAAGAGATGCTTTTTCATGGCTGCGTAGTATTCCACGGCATAAATGCACCACAGCTTTTTAAAATCCACTCGTCTACCGATGGGCACTTGGGCTGCTTCCCAATCTTGGCTAAATGGAGATAGACTCCCAGATACAGAGAACAGACAGACAGCTGTCAGAGAAGAGAGGGTTGGGGACTGGGTGAGATGGGTGAAGGGACTAAGCAAATTAAAAAAATGAAAAGAAAAACTCATGGACACAGACAGCAGCTATGGGATTGGCAGGCAGAAGTGGCGTGGAGGGAGGTAGGAGAAGGTAGGGGAGGCATAAATGGTGATGGAGACTTGAGTTGGGGTGGTGAATACACAATACAATATACACATGATGTTTCCTAGAATTGTGCACGTGAAACCTCATAATTTTATTAACCAACTAGAGGCCTGGTGCATGGAGTCATTCAAATTAAAAGGAAATTAATTAGAAGAAATATTTTAGAGGCCGGGGAGGGACCTCGGGAGGGCTCCAGGGTGTGTCCGGCCCGTCTCGCCCAGTCCCGATCGGCCTAACCCCAGCAGCAAGCTAACCTACTGGTTGGAGCATCTGCCCCTCGTGGTCAGTGCACGTCATAGAGATTGGTCGACCAGTCGGTTGTCTGCCCCCTGGTGGTCAGGGCACATCATAGCAACTGGTTGTACGGTTGAACGGTAGGAGGAACACTTAGCATATTAGGCTTTTATATATATAGATGTCACCCAAATACATTCATTAAAAAAAAGTTAGAAACATCAATGTTGAAACCTGGGACATTATTATCCTACGGCAGTGGTTCTCAACCTTCTTAATGCCGTGACTCTTTAATACAGTTCCTCATGCTGTGGTGACACCCAACCATAAATTTATTTTCGTGGTTACGTCATCACTGTCATGTTGCTACTGTTAAGAATCGTCATGTAAATATCTGATATGCAGGATGTATTTTCATGGTTACAAATTGAACATAATGAAAGCATCGTGATTAATCACAAAAACAATATGTGATTATAGATGTGTTTTCCAAAGGTCTTAGGCGACACCTGTGAAAGGGTCGTTTGACCCCCAAAGGGGTCCTGGCCCACAGGTTGAGAACCGCTGTCTAAAGGATTCTGATGTTCCGATGCTCTGAAGATTGGCTGGTATTTGAGTTAACGTGTGGCCAAAGAGAAAGAGCAGAGAATGCCCACGAAGGCAGAAGACAACCAAGTTTATGGGCACATGGGCGGGGTGCCTCAATGGGCACATGGGCTGGGTACCTCAATGGGCACATGGGCTGGGTGCCTCAATGAGCATATGGGCTGGGTGCCTCAATGGGCATATGGGCTGGGTGCCTCAATGGGCACATGGGCTGGGTGCCTCAATGAGCATATGGGCTGGGTGCCTCAATGGGCATATGGGCTGGGTGCCTCAATGGGCACACGGGCTGGGTGCCTCAATGGACACACGGGCTGGGTGCCTCAACGGACACACGGGCTGGGTGCCTCAATGAGCATATGGGCTGGGTGCCTCAATGGGCACATGGGCTGGGTACCTCAATGGGCACATGGGCTGGGTGCCTCAATGAGCATATGGGCTGGGTGCCTCAATGGCATATGGGCTGGGTGCCTCAATGGGCACATGGGCTGGGTGCCTCAATGAGCACATGGGCTGGGTGCCTCAATGGGCACACGGGCTGGGTGCCTCAATGGGCACATGGGCTGGGTGCCTCAATGAGCATATGGGCTGGGTACCTCAATGGGCACATGGGCTGGGTGCCTCAATGAGCATATGGGCTGGGTGCCTCAATGGGCACACAGGCTGGGTGCCTCAATGGACACACGGGCTGGGTGCCTCAATGAGCATATGGGCTGGGTGCCTCAATGGGCACACGGGCTGGGTGCCTCAATGGGCACATGGGCTGGGTGCCTCAATGGGCATATGGGCTGGGTGCCTCAATGGGCACATGGGCTGGGTGCCTCAATGGGCATATGGGCTGGGTGCCTCAATGGGCATATGGGCTGGGTGTCTCAATGGACACATGGGCTGGGTGCCTCAATGGGCACACGGGCTGGGTGCCTCAATGGGCACTTGGGCTGGGTGCCTCAATGGGCACATGGGCTGGGTACCTCATGGGCACATGGGCTGGGTGCCTCAATGAACACATGGGCTGGGTGCCTCAATGGACACACGGGCTGGGTGCCTCAATGGGCACATGGGCTGGGTGCCTCAATGGGCACATGGGCTGGGTGCCTCAATGGGCATATGGCTGGGTGCCTCATGGGCACACGGGCTGGGTGCCTCAATGGGTATATGGCTGGGTGCCTCAATGGGCACACGGGCTGGGTGCCTCAATGGGGACACGGGCTGGGTGCCTCAATGGGCACACAGGCTGGGTGCCTCAACGGGCACACGGGCTGGTGCCTCAATGGGCACACGGCCTGGGTACCTCTGACATCTCCTCTCCTCTCCAGGCAACGCCGTGTGGAAGGTTCACTACGTCACCCCCATCTTCCAGCCGCCGGGAGCTCAGGCCTGCTACGAGACCACCTACTGCCAATGCATCGGGGACAACGTCACCTACCACGACCCTCCCCTGCTGTTCGACCTCTCCCAGGACCCCTCAGAGTCCACCCCGCTGACCAAGGACACAGAGCCGCTCTATGACCTGGTCATCCACACTGTGGCCGACGCCGTAAAGGAACACAGGAAGACCATCACCCCGGTCCAGCCGCAGCTTGGGCCTGAACGGAACCGGCAATTCGTGTGGTTGATGAGCTGCTGTAGGGTGTTTCCGTTCTGCTTTTGTGACAAGGAGGGTGAGGGATCAACCAGGTAAGCGGCCATTTGATTGACAGCAGGCTGCCACAGGCCACCGACGTTGGTCCTGTGGATGTGGAGGCCAATAAAATTCTCTACCGTTCCGGATGATGAAAAGCCCATTGGTTGTAATGCCGTCCGTAACTTTTTTGGGGGGATTGTTGGTGCTCAATGTTTATCTCATTTCCAAATGTTGTGGGGTTTTTTTAATAATATATTTTTATTGATTTCAGAGAGGAAGGGAGAGGGAGAGAGAGAAACATAGGCGATTAGAGAGAATCATGGATCGGTCGCCTCCTATGGGATCAGGCCGAAGCTGGCAGTTGGACATCCCCTGAGGGGTCCCAGATTGGAGAGGGTGCAGACCAGGCTGAGGGTCCCGCCCCACCCCTGTGCACGAATTTTGTGCACTGGCCCTCTAGTATATATATATTAAAAACCACAACTTTTTATTTTTTATTTATTTTTAATATATTTTATTGATTTTTTTACAGAGAGGAAGGGAGAGAGATAGAGAGAAACATCGATGAGAGAGAAATGTCGATCAGCCGCCTCCTGCACATCTCCTATTAGGGATGTGCCCGCAACCCAGGTACATGCCCTTGACCTGAATTGAACCCGGGACCCTTCAGTCCGCAGGCCGACGCTCTATCCACTGAGCCAAACCGGTTTCGGCCACAACTTTTTAAATGTATACATTTCTTGAATTTTGGTGAAGGTATCATAGGTTGAAACTCCAACCCTTAAAAAGAAATTGGCAAGTGACAGATGCCCTTTTCAACGTACCCCCTTGACTAGATCAAGAAATTCACCCCACCTTCCATTAGCGTCTTAAAGGCAATTACTTCATAGATGCCCCTGAAACAGTAAAAATAATTTTCTGGCAGAAATAGCTGAACACAAAAATGAGAGACAGTCAGACAAGCAGAGAGGGAATCATTCAAGTACATAGGTTAGTACATAGGTTATTACCTGAATTTTTTAAAATATATTTTTTATTGATTTCAGAGAGAGGGAGATGGAGAGAGAGAGAGAGAGAGAGAGAGAGAAACATTAATGATGAGAGAGAATCACGGATCGGCTGCCTCCTGCACACCCCCTACTGGAGATGGATCCCACAACCCGGGCATGTGCCCTTGACCGGGAATCGAACCGTGACCTCCTGGTTCATGGGTCGACGCTCAATCACTGAGCCACACCGGCCGGGGTCATCTGAATTTTTCTCAACAATAATACATGAATCACCATTCGTATTTATGACTTAACTAGAGGCCCGGTGCACGAAATCCGTGCACTGGGGCGGGAGTTCCCTCAGCCCAGCCTGCACCCCCTCTCGCAGTCCAGGACTCCTTGGGGCAAGTCGAAAGTCCGGCATCCCTTTTGCAGTCTGGGGCTCTCGCAGTCTGGGACCCCTCACTCCTTACTGCCCCCCAGAAGCTGGGCTCACTGCTCCTTAGCACTGCCGAGAGGGTCCCACCACCACCGCCGCGCTCACCAGCAGTGGGCCCAGCTTCTGGCTGAGCGGCACTAGCCCTGTTCGAGCACACTGACCACCAGGGGGCAGCTCCTGCGTGCAGCGTCTGCCCCTGGTGGTCAGTGTGCATCATAGCCACTGGTCGCTCTGGACGTTCCACCTTAATGGTTGCTTAGGCTTTTATTATATAGACTAGACGCCCGGTGCATGAAATTTGTGCAAGGGGGGGGTGTCCCTCAGCACGGCCTGCACCCTCTCACAATCCAGGACCCCTGGCTCCTAACCAATTTGCCTGCCTGATTGCCCCTAACCGCTTCTGCCTGCTGGCCTGATCGCCCCTAAGCGGTCCCCTGCCAGCATGATTGCCCCCAACTGCCCTCCCCTGCCGGCCTGGTCGCCCCCAACTGCCCTCCCCTGCCGGCCATCTTGTGATTACGTGAGGGCAGCCATCTTATGGCGGCCATCTTGTGACAATGCGAGGGCATCGCGTGAGGGCGCGAGGACCACCTATGGTTTTATTAGTATAGATTTACTCATCCCTTGTGTCCATGATAAGTATGAATTGGGCGGCTAAGCATGATCCAGGGGCTGAGTTGAATGTGGAGCAAAGATGTCTATGTTTTTCTGTCCTGAGACAGTATTGTTTCAGCAAAAGAGAGAGAGAAGAGAGGGAGAGAGAGAGAGAGAGAAAGAGAGAGAGAGAGAGAGAGAGAGAGAGACATTAATGTGAGAGAGACACATTGACTGGTTGCCTCCCGCATTCACTCTGACCAGGGTCGGGGATCCAACCAGGAACCGAGGTACGTGCCCTTGACTCGGAATTGAACCGGGGACCCCCTTCAGGGCACGGGGCTGGCACTCTAACCATTGAGCCACACTGGCCAGGGCCACCCCCACTCTTTTGATCCTGGATATAACCCCTCTGAGGAAACGATGCGTCTCGCTGAAATGGCCTTCTGAGATTTAAACATTTGATCATGTCGGGGCTTAACACGACAGAAATGAATCCATTCTCATATCTGGAGACCAGGCGTCTGAGATCCTGGTGTCCCAGGGCCACGCTCCCTCCTGTCAATCCTGGAGACCGGGTGTCCCAGGGCCCTGTTCCCTCCTGTCGATCCTGCAGACCGGGTGTCCCAGGGCCATGCTCCCTCCTGTCGATCCTGGAGACCGGGTGTCCCAGGGGCCACGCTCCCTCCTGTCGATCCTGGAGACCGGGTGTCCCAGGGCCACACTCCCTCCTGTCGATCCTGGAGACCGGGTGTCCCAGGGCCCTACTCCCTCCTGTCGATCCTGGAGACCGGGTGTCCCAGGGCCCTGCTCTCTCGTGTCAATCCTGGAGACCGGGTGTCCCAGGGCCACGCTCCCTCCTTGTCGATCCTGGAGACCGGGTGTCCCAGGGCCACACTCCCTCCTGTCGATCCTG
>NW_005871050.1:32779366-32813939 GCF_000147115.1 Myotis lucifugus | reverse complement strand
CCTCCTGTCGATCCTGGAGACCGGGTGTCCCAGGGTCATGCTCCCTCTGTCGATCCTGGAGACCAGGTGTCCCAGGGCCCTGCTCCCTCCTGTAAATCCTGGAGCCCGGGTGTCCCAGGGCCACGCTCCCTCCTGTCCATCCTGGAGACTGGGTGTCCCAGGGCCCTGCTCCCTCCTGTCGATTCTGGAGACCGGGTGTCCCGGGGCCACACTCCTTCCTGTCGATCCTGGAGACTGGGTGTCCCAGGGCCCTGCTCCCTCCAGAGCCTCCAGGAAGGGTCCCCCCTGCCTCTCCCAGCGCCTGGGGCTCCAGGTGTCCCCGGGCTGGTGGCCACCTCCCTCCCTCCCGCCTCTGCCTCCCTCCGTCTCCACGTGGCTGCTCCTCTGTGTCTGTGTCTCCTCTTCTGTGTCCGACAAGGACCCTGTCCCTGGAGGGAGGCCCCCCCTGACCCAGGACGGCCTCGTCTCCAAGCCTTCACTCCATCCCGTCTGCAAAAATAATTTCTTCCAAAGAAGGACGCACTGGAATGACCACACCTTTCCTATGCGATATTTTCGTAGCCACCCATGAATTCATCTGGGCCTCGTGTTTTCAAGGGTGGCCAGACAGGCCGCCATAAAGCATTTATTCTTGCTGTACCACCTGGTATCGTCGCAAAATAAAAATGCCTTGGAGTTGATTAATGGATCTTTACGAGAAACAGCAAGGAATCCGCTGGGACCGGTCTGGCTGCCGTCTGGGATAAGTCAGAGGAGAAAGTTAGAGACGGTTATAATCTGCCAGCTCACAAGACACCTTTTATGCTGTAGGAGCCGCCAAAGACATGAAATTTCCGAGAGAGAGAGAGAGAGAGAGAGAGAGAGAGAGAGAGAGAGAGAGAAATTCCTTGTCCACGCTGACGTCAATGGAAAAAGAAGCAATGTCTAAACTCATATAAAGCCCCAAATTAGATTTGAACAAATAGAAAGACATGTGATGATAGCCTTCAATAAGAAGACTCAAGATACTAAAGATACTGATGTGGAGTAAACTAGGCCACAGAGAGGAGATGGCAAAGCCATTTGCAACACTAGCACCTTCCTCATCTGACACCACTGTCAAGGAGCTCTGGAGACAGTATTTGCCCATGAGGGCAAAGCCACCCTTAACACTTCCCTGGAGATGGCTGCTCCAATCTCAGCCTCTTGTCCAGCCTGGAAAGCCAGCTCCAAGACTTGGGACAAGCAATACCCATTGAAGTGTGTTTCCTGACATGAATGCCACCTTCTGAAGGGCCTCTGCCTGGAGGGAACCATCTTGGAAGTCCCCTCCAATCCTCAGTCACCACTGCAGCGATGGCCCCAGGTACAAAGGAGTCTGACCTGGGTGTGGACTAAATAGGCTCCATGTCCCAATGGGAAGGAGTCAAATTTCATCTGAATTTTATATCCCAGAAGATGAGTTGATTTGCCATGAGGGGAAAAAGAGAAATCTGGGGCTTATGGGCCCTGCATGGAGTCAGCAATGGGGAGGATGAGCCACCATGGGATGGGTGACAGAGGGCCACAGAGGCAGGAAGCTGGCATCCTGGAAAATGTTCCCTTCCTTAGTTCTCTGGGGGCCTGTCCATGAGATCATGCAGTCAGTTCTGTGGAGGAAACTAGTGGTGACAGACAGTGACCCAACCCTACAGAACTCCAGGTGGCACACTCAAGGCCTTGGTCAAAGGTGGGGTAGGTTGGGAGACACCTGGGCAGAAATAGCAGTGCCATCATGGAAACTCAGAGACAGTGCTATAGCCATGGAGAGAGACCAGCAGGGACAAAGGCCGTTAGAGGGATGACCTCACCTCCATCCTTTGCCTGCCCATCGGCTCTGGGACGATGAAGACTGCCCATTCTGAAGCCAACAGCTTTTTACAAATCTCCTTTTTGTGCACTCCTTGAGTGGGAAGGTCCTTGGGGGGCCTCCTCCATGGCTCACCTGGGCCATTCCTGGTGGCCCATAGGCTCTGGGCTCAAGTACAAGGTGGATTTTCTCAGTCCCTGTGTGGATTGAATGCCCTCCAGTCCACCAGGCCCTGCCAGACTTTGAGTCCTATGCCTGGTTGAGCTACACACCCACATTTCTGTCTGGCCTCGTCAGTACCTCAGGTGAAACTTCTGCTCTAAAGAACTGGCAGCTCTTCTAGGTCTCCCAAAAAGACAGAACATGTCAGAGGTTCCTTGTAGGTAATATTACCCTTTTATCAGATGCTGTGCTCTCTGGTGATCTTCTGAGGAGGGTCTCACGTGCTTCCTGTAGGCCAGTTACCGCCTTGGGACACCTATATCTATACCCACAGACTTTGCCCTCCAGGGTCCTGTATGGGGGACAGGAGTGCCTCTTAGGAAGGGCACTGGGCCATTAAGCATGAGATATTTACTCAATTATTTGTCAGACTGGTGTTCATTAACAAATCAACAAATGACAAGTGCTGGCAAGGATGTGGAGAAAAAGGAACCCTCATGCACTGCTGGTGGGAATGCAGACTGGTGCAGCCACTGTGGAAAACAGTGTGGAGTCTCCTCAAAAATTAAAAATGGAACTCCCATTTGACCCAGTAATCCCACTTTTAGAAATATGTCCCAAAAAATCAGAAACACCAATCAGAAAGAATATATGGAGCAGAACAATTTGCAATAGCTAAGATTTGGAAACAGCCTCAGTGCCTATCAGCAGATGAATGGGTTAAAAAACTGTGGTACATTTACACAATGAAATACTATGCAGCTGTAAAAAGAAAGAACTCTTACCATTTGCAACAGCATGGATGGACCTGGAGAGCATTATGCTATGCGACATAAGCCAGTCAGAAAAAAGATAAGTATGACATGATCTCACTCATTTGTGGAATATAATGAACAACATAAACCAGTGATGGCGAACCTTTTGAGCTCGGCCTGTCAGCATTTTGAAAAACCCTAACTTAACTCTGGTGCCGTGTCACATATAGAAATTTTTTGATATTTGCAACCATAGTAAAACAAAGACTTATATTTTTGATATTTATTTTATATATTTAAATGCCATTTAACAAAGAAAAATCAACCAAAAAAATGAGTTCACATGTCATCTCTGACACGCGCGTCATAGGTTCGCCATCACTGACATAAACTGATGAACAAAAATAGATCCAGAGACACAGAAGCATAGAACAGACCATCAAACCTCAGAGGGAAGGCAGGGGAGGATGAGGAAGGGGGAGGATAAAGAGACCAATCAAAGAACTTGTATGCATATAAACATAACCAATGGACATAGATAATTCTGAGGGGAGGGAGGGTGAAGGCCTGGGCTGAGGGGCGGGGGCAGGCTGGGAGAGGACAATGGGGGGATAAAGGGGACATATGTAATACTTTCAACAATAAAAATTTTAAAAAGAAGAAGTACAAATTAGTAGGTACAGAATAATCATGGGGATGTAAAGTACAGCATAGGAAATATAGTCAATCCTATATAATAAAAGGCCAGAGACCATAACAGCGTCACGACCATAACGACTGTTAGACCAAAACCACCAAGGTCCCTCACCGGGCTGGCCCCGCCTATCAGCAAGTGGTTATGGGTGATCAAGCAGGCAGGCAAGCGGTTAGGGGTGATCAGGTAGGCAGGCCAGCAGTTAGGAGTGATCAGGTAGGCAGACGGTCCCTCGCCGGGCTGGTCCTGCCCCCAAACAAGTGGTTAGGGGCAATCAGGCAGGCAGAGTGGTTAGGGATGATCAGGCAGGCATACCAGTGGTTAGGGGTGATCAGGTAGGCAGGCCAGAGGTTCGGGGCGATTAGGTAGGCAGATGGCCCCTCGCAGGGCTGGCCCTACCCCCCAGCAAGCAGTCAGGGATGATCAGGTAAGCTGGCAAGTGGTTAGGGGTGATCTGGAAGGCAGGCAGAGGTAGTTAGGGGTGATCAGGCAGGCAGGCAGAGTAGTTAGGGGTGATCAGGTAGGCAAGGGAGCAGTTAGGGGCAGCAGGCAGGCAGGCAGAGGGGTTAGGGGCGATCAGACAGGCAGGCAGGTGAGCAGTTAGGACCCAACAGTCCTGGATTGCGAGAGGGATGTCCCAGATTGGAGAGGGTGCAGGCCAGGGTGATGAACACCCCCTCTTGTGCATGAATTTCATGCACTGGGCTTCTAGTAATATTATAATAGCCATGTATGGTGTTAGATGGTAGTAGATTTATTGGGATAATCACTTTGTAAATTATATAAATGTCCAATCACTAGGTTGAGCACCTAAAATTATACTGTACCTCAACTCTAATTGAAAAATAAAAAAATTATTTAAAAAATAAAGTGTGTTCATAAATGTAAAAAAAAAATCAAAGTTGTATGATCATTGTAACAAGCTTAATAACAGTCCCCAAAGATATCACGTCCTAATCCCTGTAATCTATAAATCTTACCTTATATAGAAAAAGGGTCTTTGTAGATGTGATTAAGTTAAAGATCTTGGAATAGGGATTTTATCATAGACTAGAGCCTGGTGCATGAATTCATACATGGGTGGGGCCCCTCAGGGTGCCCTGCAGAGATCAGGCCCCAGCTCACGTCCCCACCCTTGCAGCCCCAGCTCATGCCCCCAACCTTGCAGCCCTGCAGCCCTGCCTGGCACCCCACCTTGGCCTGGTGCTGCCCCCTCATCTGCTCCACCATCCTGCCTGCAGGGTGATCGGATGGGGCCAGACCCCCAGCCCAGCTCCCTCGGTGCCTGGGAGCTGGGCAGTGGCCCCGCTGCCTGCAGCCACTGCTGGTTGCCGTCTGTGGGGTGATCAGTGGGATGATCTGGCCCCCGCTCGCACCAGCCTTGACCTGGCGCCACCTGCTCACCTGCTCTACCATCCTGCCATGGTCTTGCTCTCGTCAGGGCCCATTAGGGCCAGCAGCACCTCCACTGCTGCCCGCTGCCAGTGCTGCGTTGGTGATGCCTGCCATGTTCCGCGCCACCACCTGGTGGTCAGCATACATCATAGCGAGCGGTTGAACTCCCAGTCAAAATCTCAGTTGAATGATCACCTGAGGGGACAATTTGCATATTAGGCTTTTATTATATAGGATTATCTGGGTGAGCCCAATATGCAGTCACAAGTGTCCTTAAGAGGGATACAGAGGGACTGTTGACACATGAGAAGAGAAGACAATATGACTATGCAGACAGAATTGGAATGATGCAGCCACAAACTAAGGAACTCTAGCAGCCCTCAGAAACTGGAAGAAGCAAGGTACAGATTCTCCCTTACAGCCTCCAGATGGAATATGGTCCTGCTGACACCTTTATTGTGGATCAGTGAAACTATTTTCAAACTTCTGGCTTCCAGAACTATGACAAAATAAAATTCTCTCCTTTTCAACAACTATGTTTGTGGTAATTTGTTACAGCAGCCATAGGAAACTAATATAACTACTAACTACTATGGAAAGAAATTTATAATATCTAGCAAAATTATAAATGTCATTATCCTTTGATTCAATAATGTAATTTTCATAAATAATATATATATGTATATATATGTTTTATATATATATATATATCTTGAAGATCTACTTGCTATAACACAAAAGATATAATATATACATCAATATACATATACATACAGATATATATTATAGTGCTATTTTTATTGTAAAAGAAGAAAAGAAACCTAAATACAGGGTGGGGCAAAAGTAGGTTTATAGTTGTGAGTATGCAAAACACACAGTTTATTTTTATATTATTTATTTGTTATTGTATTGTTTTCCATCCTAACAAATCTAAACCTACTTTTGTCCCACCCTGTATATATCAATAGGAGGAGATGAATGACTAAACTGTGACAGAACCACACAACAGTGTATAATCAGAAGCCTCAGAAGAATGGCCCTGGCTGGGTGGCTCAGTTGGTTGGGACATTGTCCCATACACCAAAAGATTGTGGATCTAATTCATGGTCAGGGCACATACCTAGGTTGTGGGTTTGATCCCCAGTCAAGGTGTACAGGAGGAAACTGATCAATGTTTCTCTCTCCTTTCCTCTCTCTCTAAAATTAATAAACATATCCTTGGGTAAGGATTAAAAAAGAAGAAGAATGAATAGCTCCACATAGGGTTAGGGAAGGATCTCCAAAATAACCCATGGACCAGTGACAGACATGCAGGGCACCTTCCTTCTTACCAATATTGGTGTCATTTCAGTGTGTAAATGGACTAGTCAGAGTCCCATGGAAGCAAATTTGTCCTTAATATTGACTGCCTCAGACCCCTGAAGTGTCCAGTCAGTTACCTCTGAGCCTTGTCTGCTCAGCCGGGAGCCCCACTATTGACTCCAGTCAGGCTGGACTCCCTGGTCCCTCCCTCCCATCCAGCCTCCATTCGTCCTGCCAATTGTACCAGGCCAAGCTCCTCTTTGAGGAGTCTCAGACAACTCCACTGAGGCCTACGGAGGTTCTACAGAGGTCACCATAACTTCCACAAGGACCTGGACCATGTGAAACCTTTACTGTGAACTCTGTAGCCCCTGGGTCACTGGAGGTGTGAAGAGTGACAGATGCCCAGGGAACACCTGTGTGACAATGCAGGTCATGGCAGGGGAAGGAACTCTCCCTGGGATGGCTCAGGCACTGGGACCTGGAAGAGCTCCTGAATGTCACTGCAGTGTCCCTCCTTGCAGACCCCCAGTCACCTCTTCCTAGAACTTTAAGTAGGTTCAAGACTCCAGATACCAAGCATTCCTTAGATGAGGAGAGAGGGCATCAACAGAGGACAGGAAAAGAAAGCACAATTATTCAATCAATATATATAATACTAGAGGCCCGATGCACGAAATTCATGCAAGAGTAGGCCTTTCTTCCCCTGGCTTCAGGCACCGGCTTCCCTCGCAGCCCCAGCTTTGTCTGGAAGGTTTTCCAGAAGGATGTCTGGAAAGACGTCTGGTCTAATTAGCATATTATGCTATTATTATTATAGATATATCAATATTACCAGTAAACTCAAGAATAATAGTGTGTGTGTATAGTGAAAAGTTGCATAACAGTATTATTTTTGTTTAGGGAAGCTAAGAGAGTAGATTTTAAAAATTCTCATCACAAGAAAAAATATTATAGCCATAGATGATGATGGATGTTAAGTAGACTTGTTGTGATCATTTTGCAATATGTACAAATATTGAATCATTATCTTATATACCTAAAACTAATATAATGTCAATTATCTTATTTAAAATGACAGACAATTCACATAAAAATTATATAAATCCCCAACAAATACTTGGAAACACACCAACACAAATAAATAAAATGAAAATAATAATATTTAGTCAATCAGACAAGTAATAAATTATAATGTATATGGTCTCATTATACAAAATAATATATATATCAGCATGGGTTTATAGATGTGTGATTGTAAGTTCAGTGTATTACATATAGAGAAAATAATCTGGAGAATAGGTATCAATAACTTAACAGAAACTATCACTGTATTATGTTGGGGGTAAAGGGAGAGGCAGAATAATTTTAACTTCTAATATACATTTTGATATTGTTTGATATGTGTTAAACAAAAAAAGAATTAACTGGTGATGTGATAAATACTGAAAGGGGGGGTGGCTGGCCTGAAGGTCATTGGCACACATCCTTGAGCAAAACAAAGGAGTACTCATTGCATCTGAAACAGAGAAAGATATTCCCACACTAGGTAACAAGCTTGACTCAGGCTGTGTGTGGGCTCTTTATCTCTAGGTAAGGAAGTATTCCAGGCCCGAGGTCCATTCTTCTATGGCTGAGTGAGGGTTGAAAGACTATGCCCCTGAGACTTTCTTTCCCAACAGGCAGGAATATAGCAGGATCACCACAGTGTGTAGAAAATTTCAGAAAGCTTTGGCCTATGCAATGGAATTCATACACCTTCCTCCCACCCTCCCATTACCTCACCCTTTGTCAGGACCCCTAGAAGAGACTTCCATGCCTGCAATTCTGACTCTGATCACCAGGTGGCATCTTTTGCCATTTAATACAGGTTATTTTTATCCCAATGAAAAGTCATAATTTTTATAAACAGAAAATGTTTCCTTCAAAGCAGATTATGAAATAGTAAGTACTGAGTGATCGTAACTCTCTTTGAAAAATTCATGTTTATAAAAAGACTAGGGGCCCAGTGCACAAATTGTGCACCTTAAAAGGAACTGTGGGCCGCAAGGCTGCAGTGGGCACAGGGGCAGGTCTTGGCCTATTCTCCAAGCCCACGCCCAGCTTTTCCCGCCATGGCCCCCAGTTCTCTGTCTGCTGGCAGCCCTGCTCCTGCTGCTGCTGCTCCCACACACTGATGGTGCCAGCCCCGCTCACACCCACTGATGGCACAGAGCGATTGGTGCCGGCATCATCAGCGGGTGCGAGTGGGGCCAGCGCCATCAGTGGGTGTGAGCAGCAGCTGCTGCCCCAATTGCCCCTCAGGAGCAGGGGGAGGTAGAGAAGCCCTCAGGGGCAGTCAGGGCCAGCAGTCGCCGTTCACACCCGCTGAGGGCACTGAGCAATCGGGATCAGCACTGGGCACCAGCAGCAGGTGCAAGCGGTGGTTCTGGTGCTGGCTGCTGGTGCGAGCGGAGCTGTCATCGGCAGTGGGTGCGAGAGGTGGCTGCTGGCCCCGATCGCCCCTCAAGAGCAGGGGGAGGTGGAGAAGCCCTGAGGGGTGATCGGGGCCGGCAGCTGCCGCTCTCATCCACTGATGGCGCCGAGCAATTGGGGCCCATGCTGGGTGCTGGCAGTGGGTGCGAGCGGAGCCGGAGCTGGTGCCAGCAGCAGGTGCGAGCACTGGGTGGGACCATGGCACTCGGGAGCAAAGAATTTTCAGTAACTAGGCTCCCCCCGATGACAGCGACAGGCACCCCGCCTTGGTCTGGTGGCCCCGCTCACCTGCTTCACCATCCTGCCATGGCTGATGCCCGCAATGTTCCGCACGTGCCCCCTGGTGGTCAGCGCACGTCATAGTGACTGGTTGTTCAGTTGTTCCGTCGTTCGGTCTATTTGCTTATTAGGATTTTATATATGTAGATTGAGATGATAATCTTATTCTGCTTATTCCTGCATCTATACCTCATTAATTGATTAATGTGTGCTGGGTGTTTACTGGGCCAGGCATTGACATGTCAGTGGAATTCCATAATTGCATCCTGCACCTTGCTTCTTGATCTCTAGACCTGAAATCTGAAATGTTCACAGGGAGCAAGATGGATATTAGTGTCTACCCTATGGTGTCTGACGTAAAATGGACTCCATTCCAAGCAAGTTTGGTCCTGAGTCCTGGAAATTCAGCATCTAAGGAGAAAATCATGTGATTGAAAAGGGAGAACTTGAACCTTGAGAAAGTGCTGTACCTGTAACCCACCCCTCCCTCCTCATGCGTAGCACCAACAGGCTCCTACCTTCTCTTCACAGGTCTTCACTCACAGACAGATTACGAAGAACAAGGTAACCCTTGTCAGGTTTCAATATTGCTTTTTCTCATGGCAGGAACTACCTACAGCTTTTACTTTTTACTTTAGCCCTTTATTAGGTCACAGTGGTGGATTTCCAAACCGGTTTTGTACCTGCCTTATCCCTAGAGGGAAGTCACTCCCCCTTGTATTGTGAGGTGACATGGAGTTTCTGCTTCATGTTAAGACCTCCTCTCTCAGTTGGGAGGGCCTGGGCCTGGATCCAAGGAGACAGAAAGGAGTAGAGCCAGAGTTCTCAAAGACAAGCACAGGACTAGGAACCTTGTACAAAGATCTAATTCTCCTGATTTCGTGAAATGGTTTTCACAGATTTCTCACATCATATTCACCTCCCCTCAGGGTTCCTCTTAGATAGTCTGTGAGGAAAGAGATAGTCTCATTCATTGCTGGAGACAATGTAAAATTCCTGAGGAGGGGATTTGATATTATCTAGTAAAATTACATACATATTATTGGAATCAGAAATCACTCTTCTGACAATCTATCCCAAAGAAACAATGCAAAAGGCAAAAGGGCATAAGTGCAAAACTATTCCTTGCAGAACAATTCATAACAATAGGAGACTAGAAACACCACAAGTGTCTACCAATAAGGGACTAGTTGAATAATTTAAGATATGTCTACATCCTAGAGTACTATGCAGCTTTAAAATGAAGACTCCCTCTCTAAACTGCTACATAGTAATCTCCAAGATACATTCTTCAGTGAAAAATCAGGTGAAGAAAAGTATGTAGAGCTGCTC
This sequence comes from Myotis lucifugus, assembly GCF_000147115.1. Classification (NCBI taxonomy): domain Eukaryota; kingdom Metazoa; phylum Chordata; class Mammalia; order Chiroptera; family Vespertilionidae; genus Myotis; species Myotis lucifugus. The sequence goes on along the minus strand of NW_005871050.1, from coordinate 32,803,717 downwards.
CTGTCCAATACAGTAGCCACTCACCTACTTTACATTTAATAAATCAAATTAAATAAAATTGTAAACTCAGTTTCTCACTAGTGCTCACCAGGATTTATATCAGACAGTGCAGATACAGAACGATTTCACTTCCACAGAAATTTCTATTGGACTGCATTGTTGTAGAATATGCTACCTTTTACTTCTGAACAGAACTTAAAAAAACTAATACACATGTTATATTTGATTATATTTTCAGAAACTGGAAGGATAAACAAAAACTGATAAAAGTGATTACCTATAAGGGGACAGAGGAACAGCCCATGATGGAAGCCAATGATGTATATATTCTCTTAAAAATACAGAATAGAACTTCTGGTTCCAGTCCTGCATGTAAGAAGATGGAAGTTGACAATCCATTCTAACAAGTTAAAAAGGTGAGCAAAATATTGCTTTGTGTTTTGGTCTTTACAAGGATAAATTGTCCAGATTTTTTTAAAAATCTACTGCAGAGACATGGGATAGCTGGCTGTGTGATCTCAGAAGTTTGAAAGAACCCCTCTGTGCTTCAGTTTCCTCTTCTGTAGTATGAGGAAACCAATCATTACTACCTTATGGGTTGTGGTTTTGAGAATTAATTCAGTTAGTACATGAAAACACTTAGAACTCTGATAGGCACACAGCAATAGCTCAAAAATTTCTAGCTGTTTTTTTAAAAATAGAATGTGATATTTTTATAATTTTATAGTTTGCATATGGGTTTAAAAGATTAAGTCTTACAACTGATTGATAGATCTCAGAGGGAAGGTGGTGGGAGTGGGAGGTTGGGAAGAGATTAACCAAAGAATTTATATGCATATATGCATAGCCCATGGACACAGACAATAGTGTGGTGAAGGCCTGGGGTGGGGTTGGAACTGAGTAGAGGGGGCAATAGGGGGAAAATGGGAGACATCTGTATACTCTCAGCAATATAGATGAAAAAGACTCTTACAACTGAAAATTATGCATCAACTGATGCATGTTTTAAATCACTAGTTTTCAGGATAACCACTCTTAGGTACCCAAGTGATTATCATGAGAACATCTCTAAAGCACTTGGACCAACTGATCTCAGGAAACTCCACCACCATTTCTGTATGTGGCTGAACAGAAAGGCGAGGGCTCACCCAGGATCCTGCCTGCTCCTCACGTGCCTTCTATGCACAGCCACTGCAGGTGCTCCACCTGCAGCACACCCTGTCCAGGGCCACCCCTGTCCTCTGCACACTGCTGCAGCACTGGGCCAATCCACCCTCGTCCCTCACCTGGAGGCTGCCTGGTTCCCCTAATGGTTATCCCCACAGCTATCTTGTCCTTGAACAGTCCATTCTCCACACAGCAGCCAGTCACTTTCTGAGAACATGAATCAGAGCATGTCACTCCCACACTCCACCCTCAGAATAAACTCCTTGCAAGGCCCAAATGATGTGGCTCCTGTCTGCCCTTTGACCTCCTCTCCTACCATCTGCACTTTGCCAGGCTCCAGCCACCGGAGCTTGGTGTCTTCTCCTGGAACACTTGGTGCCAGCGACCCAAAGACATGCCAGGTCTGCTTTCCTCTTGTCATGAAGGACTCAGCTCCAATGTCACTTCCTGAGAAAGACCTTCACTGACAGCCCATCTATAGTAATCCCTGTCCCCATCATTCTCTACCCTATTTATGTTTGCTTTCTTCAAAGCACTCATCCCCATATGAAATTGCCATGCTTACTGAGGTGTTTACCTGCTTACTGCCTGTTTTCCCAAACTAGAATGGAACTCCAGGGCTCCTGCCTATGTTGCTCTCTGTGCTGTGTCCCCCATGCGTGCTTCATATATAAATCCGTGACTTAATATTAAATATTATATAAATAAACAAGTTGCTACCTATTTGTTGACAGGAGCAGACACAGATATTTAAATTTGAGTTGCAGAAGTTGACAAGGAAATTAGACATCACAGGATTGAAAATTTTAAGTGTTCGTTGCAAATTCAGAGCAGTGCTTTTTAAACCTGGATGAATACCAAAAACAATTGGAGTTATTACTCAAACTGTACACACCTTCTCCCCACCACCCTGGTTCTGATTCAGCAGACCTAGAGTAGACCAAGGAATCTGGAATTTTAACACGCACTCACTGATGATTTTAATGGAGTGGTCTGAGGACCACACTTGGAAAAAGCCTGACCTAAACAGCTGACATTTGTGTAGCATTAATTTAATGTCTACCATGCAGAGTTCTGTAGTATCTGAGGTATCTCTGTTAATGTAATTACTCAAAAGTGCACTGGTCCTTCCCTGCTCCTAAAACCACAGCTTGCTTTCCTACCTGGATCAGACCTAAACTCCACAGTGTTCCTGCAGCATTGGGTATTGCTATCCTGTTGAATAGAAGACACTGGAGGAAAGGGTGGCGACTTACCTGAAGGGTCCCTAGATGGGAATCCTCACTCTCACTCCAGGAGTCTGTCTAACACACTCGACATCACACTTGGTTCTTCTCCATCAGAGTCCACACCCTTCTCTGACTTTCTACTAGAAGGGAGAGTCAGGGGATAAGACAGCACATGGACAGAGAGGAACATGAGAGGACGGGAAAGCGCATGAAATGCAGGGAAAGGGGTGAGGATGTGCTTCCTGTCCCCACTCAGTTCACTGGAGGCTGTGCAATGACGTCTTGCCTCTTCCCCAGCTGATCACACTCCTCACAGCAGTGACACTGAAGTTCACACATTGTGGAAATGTGGGCTCATCCCTGCTTGCTGTTACATGTCCCAGTGTTCTCTCTGGTAGTCATGCTATGATGCTAATGCCAGAGGCATCACAATGACAGGGGAAAAAGTTAAAGTGGGAATGGAGAAATAAAATTTAGCAAGGGCATATTATGTGCCACAAATTATAGGTTGTTATTTTCAGACTTTTTCTCTTCAATTTCTCAAAGTGATGCTCTGAGGTGGGCATATTTACCTCCTTTCTATAGAATTGGAGATAACCTCAGACAGCAAAGTACATGTTCAAAGGAGGTGTCAAATGGACACAGCAGAGGCAGTGGCGACAGCGAGAGGATGAACAACAAGTTCGACGCATTGAAAGATGATGACAGTGGTGACCATGATCAGAATGAAGAAAACAGCACACAGAAAGATGGTGAGAAGGAAAAAATGGAACGGGACAAAAGTCAGAGCAGCAGCAAGAGGAAGGCTGTTGTCCCGGGACCAGCAGAGCATCCCTTGCAGTACAACTACACTTTCTGGTACTCCAGGAGAACCCCCGGCCGACCCACCAGCTCACAGAGCTATGAACAGAATATCAAACAGATTGGCACCTTTGCTTCTGTGGAGCAATTCTGGAGGTTTTACAGCCACATGGTACGTCCTGGGGACCTGACAGGCCACAGTGACTTCCATCTCTTCAAAGAAGGAATTAAACCCATGTGGGAGGATGATGCAAATAAAAATGGTGGCAAGTGGATTATTCGGCTGCGGAAGGGCTTGGCATCGCGTTGCTGGGAGAATCTCATCCTGGCCATGTTGGGGGAACAGTTCATGGTTGGGGAGGAGATCTGTGGGGCTGTAGTCTCTGTCCGGTTTCAGGAGGACATTATTTCAATATGGAATAAGACTGCCAGCGACCAAGCAACCACAGCCCGAATCCGGGATACGCTTCGGCGAGTGCTTAATCTACCTCCCAACACCATTATGGAATACAAAACCCACACCGACAGCATCAAAATGCCAGGCAGGCTGGGCCCCCAAAGGCTCCTTTTTCAAAACCTCTGGAAGCCACGGTTGAATGTGCCATGACCTTCTCCCTCTCTGGATGGCACCATCATTGAAGCTGGCATCATCGGAGTCTCTTGTTCTGTTGGCGTGCTACCTGGAAGATTCTTCTGTCCTGGACAAGAGGAATTGGAAGAGCATTTTATGTTTTAAGAACAGGCTGACACACAGCAGCTACTACAACAGCTGAGATCACTTAATAAATGGTGCTAAACTAAAAAAAAAAAATGGACACAGCAGCCAACTTGAAGGCACTTTCATTGGCCAAATCTGAGACAATTTTTATAATAATTATTTTTTATTATTTTTTTTAAATCCTCACTCTACCTGAGGACATGCTGAGAGAGAGAGAGAGAGAGAGAGAGAGAGAGAGAGAGAGAGAGAGAATCAGTTGCCTGTTGTATGTTCCTGACTGAGGATCAAACCTACAACCCAGGTATCTGCCCTGACTGGGAACTGAACCAGCAACCTTTCAGTGTACAGAACAATGCTCAACTAACTGAGCCACTGCAGCCTGGCAACAATTTGAGCATCAAAATAAATAATTATAGTGTCAGATGGTAACCCTTAGAGCAAAATTGGAATCTATGAATTATAATGATATCCTATATAATAAAGAGGTAATATGCAAATTGACTGTCACATCCTCGAAAAAGATGGCCACCCCCAGGGCAGTTGGGGGTGATCAGGCCTGCAAGGGAGGGCAGTTAGGGGTGACCAGGCTGGCAGGGGAGTCATTAGGGGATGATCAGGCTGGCAGGCAGAAGTGGTTAGGGGCAATTAGGCAGGCAGGCAGGTGAGCGGTTGGGAGCCAGCAGTCCTGGATTGTGAGAGGGATCAGGCCTAAAATGGCAGTTGGACATCTCCCAAGGGGTCCCATATTGGAGAGGGTGCAGGCTGGACTGAGGGACACCCCCTCCCTACTGTACAAATTTCATGCACTAGGCCTTTAGTACAAAAATAAATAAGTAAGTAAGTAAGTAAATAAATAAATAAATAAATAAGAAGAGAAAGCTCTACCTCCAGTTAAGTTTCAATTAATAAACCTGGAAAGAATGAGAGAATTATAAGAATAATATTTGACAACAGAGTAATAGGTGATTCAGGCTAGAATTATAAAATGATGCTCAATCTGTGCCAGCCCACACTGCAGTCAAGAGCCACCATGGTAACCATACTGGCCAAGTGAAGCTTTGGAAAAAAACCATTACTATTATTTGGTTCCTATTATGTGTTATGAAGTGAATAGGACTGACATGATCACAGTAATTCAACTCAAGTATTCCTCACAATAATGACTCTTAGCAGCTTCAGCAATCTACACACATACAAACATACTTACTCATACATGCTGTCTCTTTCCATCTGTCTCACCATCCAAAAATCCAGGAATTCATTGAGGTGGATTTGCTGGGAGACAAAAAAGAAACCCCCCACAATTCAACTGGTTCCATTCTAACCATACATATAAAGTTGAAAGTTACCATAAGTATTTTCTTTTAGTGATTGATTTTTCTGGCGATGACCTGTAGAATTTTCTCTGTGACATTTTTCTCTCTAGTATCAGTACATTGCCAATAATGCCTAGAAGCTGATATAGAAACACAGTCAAATTTATATTGTGCATGAAGTAGCTTTTCCATCCTAGAATAGCCTGTGCTTTTGACCAAAAAGATCATGCTATTATTAAACATTTGGCTGCTGACAGGTCAGTAAAAATATAATAATTGGGAATTCTCTTTACAAATAATGCCTTTTATAATAGTATCAAAAAGTATGAAATGCTTATGGATAATGTCTACAGATATACAAAGCCTATTCATTAAACACTACATGACATTGCTCAGAAAAATTGAAGAAAATCTAGGTAAATGGAGAGAAAACTATCTTTGTGGTTCAGAAGACTCTAAGGTGTCACTTCACCCCAAATTGATCTATATATAGTTTATGCAATCCCAATAAAAATCTAGCAAATATATTTTTTAAAGAATCAACAGGCTAATTCTAAAGTTCATGTAGAAATTCAGAGGCCCTAAAAGAGCAAATATTTTTTTTAAAAAAGAAATGCAGAAGACCTAGACTATGAAAAATAACTTAGAAAATGAAGTTGGAGGATGAATATTCCCAGATTTGAAGACTCATAATAAACCTACCATAATCAAGGTAGTGTGGTATTATAAATTTAAATTAAAATTTGATACCATTACAACTTCACAAGAATTGCTAAGATTAAAAAGACTGTCCATACCAAGCACTGTCAAGGTCACGGAGGATGAAACTCATATACACTGCTGGTGGCAATGAAAAATGGTACAACCAGTTTGGCAGTTTTTTAACAATGGTAGTCTCACATCTACCATCTGATTCAACCACTGCACTCCTAAGAATTTACCCTCGAGAAAGAGAGCATGCAAAAACTTATACACCAATGTTCATTGGAGCTTTCTTTAAAAAAACAAATTTAGAAAAAATTATATCCATATATTCATCATAGTATAAAAAGAATGAACTATTAATACATGCAAAACATGGATACTCTAAATAGGCTGAATGAAAGTAGCCAGGCCAAAACTAACAAAACAAAAAAGTTTGATTCTACCTAAATAAAATTATAGGACACAAAAACTAATCTATGGTGAGAGAAGATCAATGGTTGCCTAGGTACACAGCAGAGTGAGGGGGAGGGAGGCCAGGTCATAAAGACCTGAAACTGGTATGTACTGGAAAAGTAAACATAACTATATTTAAGAGTATCTGGTTATTTTAAGAGATAATGGCTAGGTATCAGTATAATAAGACATGCTAAAGTAATTATTACTTAAAATAAAAATTTCTTATAACTGACATTTTAAAATAACATTTGGAAAAATTCCTGACTTGCTAAATGTTTTAATTATAGAATAGATAAAAATGTGTGGGCCAGGGAAGAAACTATATAACAATCTCAAATTTCTAGGAAGACTTTCTAACCAAATGTATATTTCAACACCCATCTAAAAGAAACATGGAAATCATTGAATCATATTACTAGTGAGAACCATTTGGTCTATTTATTACAAATGCATGTGAAAGATGACATTTCTTCCTCAGGATGGACAATTTATTACTTTCAGACAAAAGTGGACATGTTTAAGGTGGGCCTCCGGGCTACTACAAACCTTGTAGCTACTGATGGAATGACATTCCACCGGCTAAACCGCTTTTCTGTCCCACCCCCATGAGATCAAAGCAGCTTCTCTACTTTGAGGCTGGTGTGTGACCCTCACAGGAGCGATCCCACTACATGCTTTTATCGGGTCTATGAACTCACTGGAGCCAGGTGTCCTGTCCCACTGCGGATGTGAAGTGTCGGGGTCTCCTGAGGACCGCTGTCCTGGAACCTGGAGCAGAAGCCTCAGCAGCTACCTGGACACAGATCTTCAGAACCTGCCTCCGTCAGACACCTGATAGGAGCTGGGCCGCCGCCATGAGGGGCTGCTCATGTGGGGAGAGACAGATCCAGCATCACCATGCTTTCGTGGTGTAACTAAGTGCCCCACCAGGCGAGGCACTGGGTTGGTGACACTGACACTAACACAAGTGGGTAGTGGTCCTAACAACCAGATGTGATAACGGGCTGCTCACGGAGCCCTTTCTCCGTCCCTCCTCTATCCCCTAACAACACAGTTGGAAAGGAGTAAGGAGTGGCCTGGGTTCATACAGGCATCATGATCCCGCAATAACCACAGGGCCGAGGGCTTACTCATGTGTCATCACTGCACGTTCACAGCCACCCTGTGGGTTAAACATTCTTATCCCGGGTTCACAGAGGGGGGCGCTGGGGCTCAGAGAGAGTCCTTACCAGTCTTACCTCAGGAGCCCCTGCCTTTGGAAAGTAGCTGCAGGACACCACACTCACTGGAGCCTGGCGGGACCACACTGGCTTTACCTATGAGACCACCGGGGGACCGAACCCTAAAGCGGGAAAGAGGAAACTTAGATCTGGATCTCCTTTGTCTTCCGACATCCCAGGACGACTCAACCCCCACGGCCAACACCCACAACCTCTGAGTCCCCAATGTCTGAAGGCGGGGCCTGCTTTTTGGCCAGGCCAGGTCTCTTTTAAAAAGTCGTCACAGTCGCCCTGTTGACGTCAGGTTTCTATGGCAACCAGGATGCGAAGCCTCATTCTTCATATCAGAAATGCCTTGGCACATCCTTCCAGCCCCTGGCCCTTAGCTGGAAGCAAAACACCTTTCCTCTTCAGGCTGCTATGGGAGAAAGCACACTAATTAGAGGCACTAGACTGGGAGCCAGACAATTGGCGGAACTCTGCCCGGTTTGTTGAAACATGAGTCTGTTGTCAGGAATTGTTTTTTATTTACAATGAGACTGTGGCCCTGGCCGCTGTGGCTCAGCTGGTTGAGCATCCTCCCATGCACTGAGAGGTCGCAGGTTGGATTCCTGGTCAGGGCACCTGTCCCGATTGCGGGCTCATCCCCGGTAGGGGGCATGCGAGGGACAGCAAATCAATGCTTCCCTATCATCCATGTTTCTCTCTCTCTCTCTCTCTCTCTCTCTCTCTCTCTCTCTCTCTTTCTCTCTCTCTGTCTCTCTCTCTCTCCCTCCCTCCCTCCCTCCCTTCCTTTCCTTTCTCTGTCAAAAATCAAATACACACACACACACACACACACACACACACACACACACACAGTAGGGGAGTATTATTAGTAAACAGAGACCCAGGGAGGAGCCTGTGGTTCTTAGAGATAAGCTAGCCTCAGAGAGTGAACATGCAAATCAAGATCTAACTGTGCAGCTTTGATTGGACAGGGAAGGTCTCAGCCCACTGGTCAAAATACAATTCCAGGAACTCCTTTATAAGGGCTGGCTCAGCAGGCAGGAACCCAGTGCAGGAGGCTTGGCAGCCTAGCCTGAGGCTTTTCCCTGATATGCAATGTGCTTCAGAGGCCTCTGTAAACAATTGCTGCTAGACTCTATGAATTTGTGCCCTGTTAACCACAAGGAGTCCTTTTGGTAGGTATATTTTTCTTGGGGTTCAACAAAAATCATAAGCCATCATAAGCAGTTAGCCATCTGTGGCAGAGAACTAATAACTGTGTATAATCATGTGACTTAATGATATAGAAACATACACACATAATTTCATTTAAGCAATTTGGGAATTATTTCAAGGAAGCAGGACTAGAATATTGTAGTTACTTAGTAGGCAGAAACTTAGTCACTTGAACATTTGGTTTGTCATGGGGAATTTCGATCATCCCTGATAAATTTTTTTATGCGGAGGGGCATCCATACCCCAAACACTTCTATTTTCTTTATGCACTCAATTCTTTATCACGGGAATAACCTGATTAGTGAGACTGGAAAGAGAAAAACATTACACAGCCCAAACCCTCTCCCTTTAAAACTCTTGGTGGTAAGTTGCCCTTATGAAGCAAATCTTCTGCTCTGCCCTCAGGAGTGGATCTTACAATTGACTCCGAGTTCTTCTTTCCTTTCTGTACCTTGCTGGCTCCTACCTATTCCTCTGGCCTTGCTCCAAAATGCTTATGCTTTAAAGCTCCCCCATCCCATACATTCCTGCTGTATGTCTGAGCTCTAAACCAACTAAGAAATATGAAAAAAGAATAAGGAGAACAATGTATCTACTTTATTCCTTATAAAAGTGATATTAGAGAAAGTGGTTTAGATCTGCAAGCAAGTCATTTCCTATAAATAAACCCTAGAATTGGACAGACTTATCCACCTAGCAGTGCTGCATTGGGACAGTTACAAAGGCCAAGGGCTGAAATACATATTCATCTGCTGTCTGGTAAAGGAACCCTGTCTATGAGTGCCCAGTGAAAGAAATTCCTTGTAAAGCTGTCCCTGTGGCAAGATAAAGTAAGACCACTTCTTAAAGGGATACTTCCCAAAGTGAATAAATACTCCTTGTTCTGTTTAAATCAGCGGTTCTCAACCTGTGGGTCACGACCCCTTTGGCGGTCAAACGACCCTTTCACAGGGGTCGCCTAAGACCATCCTGCATATCAGATATTTACATTATGATTCATAACAGTAGCAACATTACAGTTATGAAGTAGCAACGAAAATAATTTTATGGTTGGGTCACAACATGGGGAACTATATTTAAAGGGCCAGAAGGTTGAGAACCACTGATGTAGACTAGAGCGTCACGCAGGGCAAAGGGATAGGAAATGGGGCAAAGAGAGAGGCTCCTCAAAATGTGCTATTTTCTTCAGTGAAGTTTTGTTTAACTGAATTGAATTGAATGTAGTCACTGAATATAGAATTCGGGTGAGCCTGCAGCATCACTGTTAAGTAATTCCTTGGACTTGCATGGAAAAGCATTTTCTTTTGGAAACTTGGTGTTTTTCTGGATGGAAATTACTTTATTCTCTGGCCCCATCCTAGCTGGCTGGGACAAAAGGCTGGTGTGTTCCTCTTGGACAGGTGAGGCCACATGGGTGAGGTGGCAAGTCCAAGGTCTTCCCAGAGTTAGGAGGTGAGGCCTGCCACCAAGACCCAGGGAGATGCCCTGGCTTGTACTGCAAGGTCCTTTCCAAAATACGCAGAAATAGCTTTGACCTGATATAGCCCCTCACCTTTCAAGGTATCAAGGGAAAACTGTTTCTCTGAAGTTACCTGCAAGGAGAAGTAAAGGAACATGACAGCACATGGCACAAGAGGAATCAGGATGGTGATTTTCTTCCTTCCCTCCAAATCTTCCAGGGAGGAGAGAAGAATATAGCACATTTCGAGGAGCCTCTCTCTTTGCCCCCTTTCCTATCCCTCTGCCCTGCCCTTTGTGACAGTAGAGAAATGTAGACAGAAGTCAGGAATCTGGGGTGCCCTGAGAGAGGGACAGAAAAATGGAAAGTGCCTGACAACCAGAATGGTGCATCAGGAAACACAGGTACAGGAGCCCATTCCTGGGGTGTAGATTCATCCATCAAGCTCTCAGTCTCCATCTGCTTCTGCTGTGGTGCCGTCACTACCACATAGCAATGCAGCTTGCACATAACACAATGCATATTGTTGAAGAGGGGCTAAGAGGAGCGAAGTGACTTACCTGTGAGATGTGAATGTCAGTTACTGTTCGGGGTCTGGCAGTGGCACCCAGGGAAATCTCCTGTCTCTGTTGCTCCAATTTCCTATCTAGCAGACATGTATTAGGATTTGATCTCACTCTTCAGGAGCGCAAGGGAAACACTCTTCTCTTAATAAAACAAGGGGATAAGAAAAGGGGACAGGAAAACATATGGAAGGGGGTGGGTGGTGACTTGATTCCCTTACCCCAAACTCCATTCATAGGGTATGTGACTCAATTGAATGGAACTGGTGTCATCGTGTTCTTCCCTTCCACAGCCCAATCAGAGCCCTCATTCCACCACATAGAAGTGGCATTGACTCGCAGTCAACATAGAAAGGTACATGTTTTCATTCCTCTCTCCATGTGCTCTCCAGATCATGCTGCACCTCATATGCATTCACATCTGTAGTTCACACTAGTAATGGGGGAAAGTCTTCCAGATTCCTGACTCTCAGCAGGTCATCCTCAGAAAGTGTGAGTTCCTCTTTCCTGTCCCTTTAAATGTGCTGCTCAGGCTCTGTGTTTGCAGGCCCACTGAGGCTAAAAGGAATGGGGCTAAGGCCCCAAGTCAGACACTGACTGTACCGTCCCTGCAATCCCAGGGCACTGGATGCCTCCTGATGAGCATCTTTGTGCGCCCGGGGGCTCAGTCCAGGAGAACAGGGAGGTGGCAGGGTCCTCCTTTGGGAGGGGGCTGTTTCTGGGCAAGAGTTGGAACTCAGGTTCTGTTCAGTCCAGCAGTTTTATACATGGAGAGATTTACATATAGAGTAAGGTAATTCGTAGAGCAAATTATTTTAAAGGAATAAATGTGGGCCTCCTGGAAAAATGAGGGCCAGGAAAAGGGCTTCTGAGAAATGACCCCCAATCCCTGAGACTCACTTGTGGGAGGATGGAAAGAGGGGCTTTGGATGAGGCCTTTCCTCAAGGGCCCTGGGGGAATAGGAATCTCATGTCCAGCATAATCCACCCAAAGCACAGGTAAGAATGTGTGGTGAAGCCCAGAAGAAGATGTAGTAAAACCTTGATATAATGGAATAATTCCGGTGAGGGGGTGTCCGGTAAGCAGAAAGTCTGTTATTTAATAAAGTAGGTTTTCTGACTGCGTATGTTAAAAATTGACAAATTTGCCGAACTGGTTTGGCTCAGTGGATAGAGCACTGGCCTGCGGACTGAAGGGTCCCAGGTTCGATTCCGGTCAGGGGCATGTACCTGGGTTGCGGGCACATCCCTACTGGGGGCTGTGCAGGAAGCAGCTGATCAATCTCTCTCATCGATGTTTCTGACTCTCTATCCCTCTCTCTTCTTCTCTGTAAAAATTCAATAAAATATATTAAAAAAAATTGACAAATTAGTTAGTTTATCTGTTTTTACTATGTAGATGTATATGTGTAATTAAAACTATGTATGCAAAGTTTAATTTCACAAAAAAAGGTTTTCTATATGTATTATAGTAATTTTAAATTTATACTGAATAGGTCTAGTAAATGTGTGCATTCACCAGTCACCTAGAGTAAACAAATGCACTCAGCTGGAGGTGGCTTAGTGCCTGTCAGAGCCTTGGCAGGCAGGCCTTAAAACTGCTACTGAAAGTCATGCCGTGAGACAACAGAATCAATTATTGCGTGGGATGCGGTGTGATCACGTGCTAATCATTCACTGAAGCAGTGCCTCTTGGATTTGAATATGTAGACTATAGTTGTAGATATGTAATATTTATTTATGTTGGTGAAATTACTACATAACAGTGAATTAATAACAAAAATAACCATTAAGTTGAGGTCCTCAAAATCAAGTGTTTACTGTAATCACATGTGGTAAAGTAGTGGGTGGATGCTTCTGATGAAAGCTGCAGCATTTCTCTTCCCTCCTGATGTGCTGGCAGGAGAGAACCACAAGTCGTTTTTCAGTACAAAATGGGGAACACCAAACAAATCAGTCAGTGAATAAAGTTCCTAGGAAAACTAGCAGGAGCTCCCCTACACAAGGCTGAACTGAAGGACAAGAGTCTGAGGAGTAGCTCGGAGTGTTAGGGTAATAATGGGGGTGTCAGTGATGACGCTGTAGGTATGTAACAATGAAGCCACCTTGTTGCCAAGTCAACAGACATTGACCTCCTCTGCTCAGGCTGCCTTGAAGCCTCTGGCCCAAATCACCCATCACTGTGAACTGAGTGGAAGAGGAGACGGCAACCTGGATGGTTTGTGGCTGTGGGAAGGCTCTTCATCCAGCACTTCGAGCTTATGAACTCCCTGCTGTTGGCAGAGTGAAGAGAGGGCCTTCTCTGAGTGAAAAATCTGTTCATCACAATGTCTGGTTGGTCAGATACGATTCCTTATTACTGTTTCATGCTGCAGCTAATTCTCTGTCTTCTGCTCCTCATCACATTAGTGATACGCATGGCCTTTCAAATTTGAAAATAACTTTGGACAACTTGAGTCCAGAAGATGTAGCCTCTCTAAGAAGATTCTCAAGCTCAGTTCACTTCTGCACCTCTCAGAAAGAAAAGAAAGAAGAAGACGCTAAAAGAGAAGAAGATCATGTCGTCTATTACCATCATCTTTTGTATTGAATCGCTGGCTCTGGATTTGCTCACAGAACCACGGATCTCCATGGCATTTGGCATAAGAGCAGAAAACATAAAGGCACAATAATGTCCTTGTCTCTGCCTCCACGCAGTCTTGTTATTACTATCTACAAGTTCCTCATTTCCAACAGGTTTTGTAAGTAACTTACCTTCACTGTCAATACCTTTTATTATGTGACAAGGATTGTGTAAGGTGCTCTGCTTATATCATCTAATCCTCACTACAAGCCTATGGAGTAGGTACCAGTAGACATCTGTTTTACCAAAGAGGAAATGGAGGCTGAAGGGGGTTGCCTGTAGTACTGGCTAAATATAGGGTGTCCCCAAAATGTATACACACACTTTGAATAATTGTAAAGGCAGCATTTATTAAAATACATTTCATATTAAAAATTGAGCTATCAGCTGTTAAAGTGTGCATACATTTTTAGGGGCACACCCTGTATAAGTGTCAAGGCTGGGACTCTTATGACCATATACACTCCTAACCTCTAGGACAGCAGTTCTCAACCTGTGGTCGCCAACCTGTGGGTCGCGACCCCTTTGGGGTCGAACGACCCTTTCACAGGGGTCGCCTAAGACCATCGGAAAACATACATAATTACATATTGTTTTTTGTGATTAATCACTATGCTTTAATTATCTTCAATTTGTAACAATGAAGATACATCCTGCATATCAGATATTTACATTACGATTCATAACAGTAGCAAAATTACAGTTATGAAGTAGCAACGAAAATAATTTTATGGTTGGGGGTCACCACAACATGAGGAACTGCATTAAAGGGTCGAGGCATTAGGAAGGTTGAGAACCACTGCTCTAGGACATTCCTTGGTGGGCAGAGAGTGTGACAGTCTTCTGTAACCTGGGTGTACAACTTAAGGAAATGGGATGATTTCTCCTGATCACCTCAATTTTCCCTTAGTTTTAACATGAACTCCTTTGAGACTGTAGCCTGGTGCACAGTAAAGACAACCAAGTCTCTTAACTTTTCATAAGTAGCTTGATGATACCCTTGTTTAGTAGAGGAATTCTTTACACATCAGCAAATAGTGTCTTGTTTTATTTTATAAGATATTCTTTGCAAGTTCACATGAAAATTATTTAAAAGATAATAATATGTAGGTTCCTTGGGATTTTCTACATAGATAATTATGTTATTTGCAAATAGGGATAGTTTTATTTCTTTTTCAATTTGTATGCCTTTCATTCCATTTTCTTTATTTTTTATATCTTTTTATTGATTTCAGAGAGGAAGGGAGAGGTATAGAAACATCAATGATGAGAGAGAATTATTGATTGGCTGCCTCTTACATGCCTCCACTGGGGATAAAGCCCAAGTGTCCTTGACCAGAATCAAACCCTGGAGCCTTTAGTCCACAGGCTGATGCTCTATCCACTGAGCTAAAACAGCCAGGGCTTATTTATTTATTTTTTAATCCTCATCCAAGTACATGCTTGCAGAGAGAAAGGAAGAGAGAGAAAAAAACATTGATGAGTTTGCCTTCCCTGCATGCCCCAACTAGGCATTGAACCCACAATCCAGCTATGTGCCCTGACCAGGAATCAAACTGGCAACATTTCCAGCCAACTGA
This sequence comes from Myotis lucifugus, assembly GCF_000147115.1. Classification (NCBI taxonomy): domain Eukaryota; kingdom Metazoa; phylum Chordata; class Mammalia; order Chiroptera; family Vespertilionidae; genus Myotis; species Myotis lucifugus. The sequence continues at coordinate 32,788,656 of NW_005871050.1, read as the reverse complement.
GCCACTCCAGCTGGGCTCCATTTTCTTGCCCTCCTACAATGGCTAGAACTATGTTGAATAAGAGCAGTCATTCTCGTCTTGCTCCCTATTTTAGGGGGAAAGCTTTCAGTCTTTCACCATTATGTACATTGTTACCTGTAGGTAATTTGTCCATACTCTGTGTAAAGTGGAGGAAATTTTCCTCTATTCATTACTTACTCAAAGATTTTATCATGAACGGGTGTTGTATTTTGTCAAATCTTTCTTCTGTATCAATTGATGTTATAATATTATTTTTTTTACTTGGTGAATTACATTGGTTTATTTTTTTATTGATTTGAGAGAGGAAGGGAGAGGGAGATATAGAAACATCAGTGATAACAGAGAATCATTGATCGGCTGCCTCCTGCATCACCCCACACTGGGGATTGAGCCAACAACCCTGGCATGTGCCCTGACTAGGAATCGAACCATGACCTCCTGGTTCATAGGTCGATGCTCAACCACTGAGCCATGCCTACCAGGTGGTTTATTTTTTTTTTATGTCGAATCAGCCTTGCATCCTTGGAATAAATCCTACATGGTCATGATGTATGCATATATACATACCACATATTTTGATATACTATGTTCTTATGGTTATTGCTCAGGTCAAAATATTTTATAATTCCTTTGATGAGGTCTTCATTGATCCATAAACTTAAAATAATGTTTTGTTTTTTTGTGTTTTTGTTGTTGTTGTTAATCCTCATCCGAGTATATTTTCCATTGATTTTTAGAGAGATGGGAAGGGAGGGGGAGAGACAGAAATAGAGAAACATCAATATGAGAGAGACACATCGATTGGTTGCCTCCCACACACACCCTGACCTGGGGCCAGGAAGGTACCTGCCCTTGACCGGAATTGAACCCTTCAGTCCACAGGCTGAAGCTCTATCCACTGAGCAAAACCAGCCAGGGCTATAATAATATTGTTTCAATTTCAATTATTAGGGAATTTTCTGTATCTTCCTGTTATCTATTACTTTTAGCTTTAAAAATAATCTTTTAACATTTTTGTTAACTGAGAAAAATTATTTTTACTTGCACATTTACCATATCTGGTGTTCTTTAGTCATTGCACAGGTTCAAGGTTCCATGTGGCATTATTTTCCTTCAGTTGGAAGTACATTTAAATTTTTTTTTGCGAGGGGGAATTTCTGGTCTACTGGCAGCAAACCATTTCAGGTTTTGTTGGATTCTAAAGCATTTTATCATTACTTTGAAAAACATTTACACAGAATATGAAATTATAGTCCAACAAGTTTTATTTTCTTTAGCACCTCAAATATATCTTTCCATTGTACTCTGACTAGCACTGTTTCTAAGTAAAACTTTGTTTTCCTTTATGCTTTGTGTCACATTTCTCCAGTTGCTTTTAATATTTTTTTCTCTATTGCTAGTTTTCAGATATTATGACATATGCTTTACTGTGGCTTTATTTGTATTTAGTTTGCCTGAATTCACTGGGTTTCTTGACTCTTTTGAGTTTTTCATTTTCCTTAAATTTGGAAGACTTTCTGTCATTTTTTAAGTATTTTTCCTGTTGTTTAATTACAGATATATTAGACATCTTGATATTGTTCTACAGATCACTGAGAAAGCTCTTGATAGTGTCTGTTGCTATGCCAGCCCACTCAATGATTTTTTCTTCTGCAGTGTCTAATCTGCTGCTATTCACAACAAATAAAATTTTCATTCAGAAATTGTACTTTTTAATCTCTAAAATATTCATGTATATCCTTTATATCAGCCACTTAAATCCTCATTATAAATTTATTGTATTTTCTTTTAAATCCTTGGGTATATTTATAATAGTTGTTTTATTTTTTCCTTTTTAATGAATTTATTAAATTTATTAGAGTGTCAATGGTTAACAAAATTATACAGGTTTCAGGTGCACAATTCCACAACATATCTGTACACTACATTGTGTGTACACCACCCGAAGTCAACCCTACTTCCATCACCATTTGTCCTCCCTATATCCTCTTGCACCACCCCCTACTCCAGCTCCCCCTGGCAATCACCACACTGTTGTCTGTGTCCATGAGTTTTTTCTCTGTTTTAACTTTTTTGTTCAATTCCTATCCCTTCACCCAGACCCCTGATAGCTATCTATGAGTCTGTCTCTGTTTGTCTTATTTCATTTTGTTCATTAGATTCCACATATGAGTGAAATCATGTTACTTGTCTTTCTCTGACTGGCTTATTTCACTTTGCATAATGCTCTCTAGGTCCATCTATGCTGTCGAAAAAAGTAAGGTTTCCTTCTTTTTTTTACGGCTGAGTAGTATTCCTTTGTTTAATGTACCACAGCTTTTTTATCCACTTATCTACTGTTGGGCACTTGGGCTGCTTCCAAATCGTGGCTATTGTAAACAATGCTGCAATGAGCATAAGTATTCATATATTGTTTCCAATTAGTGTTTTGGATTTTTTCAGATATAGTTCTATAAATGGGATTGCTGGGTCAAAAGGCAGTTCCATTTTTAATTTTTTGAGGAAACTCCATACTGCTTTCCACAGTGGCTTCACCAATCTGCACTCCTATCAACAGTGCACAAGGGTTCCCTGTCCTCCACACTTGTTTGTTGATTTATTAATGATAGACATTCTGACAGGTATGAGGTGATATATCTCATTGTGGTTTTAATTTGCAACTCTCTGATGATTAGTGACATTGAGCATTTTTTCTTAATTCTACTGGCCATCTGTATGTCCTCTTTGGAGAAGTGTCTATTCAGATCATTTGTCCATTTAAAAAAAAATTGGATTGTTTGTTTGTTTTGGTGTTGAGTTTTATGTTCTTTTTTATTACAATAGCTGTTTTAAATATTTGAATGCTTATCTCACCATTGCTGTAATCTGTGGATCTGTTTCTTTTGACTATTTTTTCCCCTTGTGATTATTGGTCACGTTTCTACCATTTTTGTATTACTAGTAATTTTTTTATTAGAGACTGAACATTGTGGATTTTGTGTAATTGAGTATCTGGATTATATATTGTAGGGAGCGGCTATAGGGTTAAGCTTGGACTGACCTGTTGGCAAAGCCACAAAAAAGTCCCAGCTTAGAGAGCACAGCCCTCTTAGCATAATTAGGCTTGACCTTATGACGCTCCCTAGATCCTTCCTAGGTAGCTAATGGGCTGTGGGAGGTGCAGCAAGTGCTGCCAAAACAAATGAAACTCACAAGAACATTATAACTATGGTGACCACTACTTTGTTTACCTCTGGCTATAAAATAAAGGCTCAGCTTGCCTCTGGATCTCTCTCTGTGGCCTCAGCCAGGCACAGGAAGATCCACCTAGACCCAGCTTATTCTCTTTGTCTTTTCTTCATCTTTTTCCGCCCTCCCTCAGGCTTGTGAACCCTTGGCTGAGCTGGCTCGGCACAATCTATTTTTCTGTTAAAGGGTGCTAGATTTAATTCTAGCGGGCAGATCATTTAACTCTTTTGAGGCTTATCTTTAAACTTTATCAGGCATGTTTACTCTAGGGTTATTTTATTACTAATACTAAAATATTTTCCTCTGAAGGTTCTAATGAATGCCCCCAGTGTTCAAGGAGGACTCTGCAATTTGACTGATGACAACTGAATAATTTCCCATCTGTGGAAGCTCTAGAAATTTTTTAACTTATATCTCCCCAGTTATTCAATAGTTGTTTGCTGGGTTCTACATATGTGAACAAGGTCAAATGTATTAATAATTAAGAAAAATCTTTGATATCCTTACTTATTTTCCTGATGATACTATTAGTTACCAAAAACTTATTCTTTCTGACTATGATTATGGAATTTTCTACTTGTCCTTTTGTTCTGATTTTTATTTTTCCTTTATATCTTTAGGTGCATATAAATAAAGGGTTATTATACCATTCTGGTATATTGATCTTTTTTCTTTATTAAATGCCCCCTTTATATAAGTTCCCATTGCCTTGAATTCTACCTTGTCTGATACTTGAAAAGCAATACTAGCTTTCTTATAGATGCAATTTGTATAATATGCTTTTCAACATTCTCTTAGGTTCACCCTTTCTCTGTTCTTATATTCAATGTGAATCTTCTATAACTATTCTATAGTATTATTTTACTTGGAATAGTGACAGAGTAGAGATTTAGCGCCAACTAGAACTGACAGGTTCCAACCCTTGGACTCTTACAGCTTGAGCTACATTGATTCCCTAAATTGCATGTCCTCTCAGTGTCCATGTTCTCCTTGGCTGGTCCCATCCACTTCTGCAGTCGTCACTAGTCATAGTGATGAAGATACCCAATTCCACATCTCTAGCCCAGACTGTTGTCTTCTCTGGCCCTACAGATTTTTATCCACTTCTCTAGTGGAACTCTTCTGAATGTCCCAAGTATATTTCAATCTAAACAGGTCCAAAATTTGTTCCACCACCCATCAAGATGAACAGTTTCCTGCTACAAGCTTCCTGCTCAGTGATCATGTCATTGATGTAATCCAGTCATTTTTCTGTGCATGGCACTTTTCAGTTTCAAAAATAAATAGTATTGTCCTGTTCTATAAGTAAATTTATTCACTTAATGTTCCCAAATTTGCCAACTGAGGGTGGATCTGCTGAAATGAAAACAACTGTTTTCAGTTTTGAAAAACAGGAGCTAATTGAAAGTTGGTCAAATGTGATCCAATTAGCTTTGATGAGCTCAGAAGATAGACTATAAAATAAACATAAGCTAAATGTATCTCATTGGCAGGGGCTTTGTAAGACACAGTATTCTAAAGTTTCTGAGTCTGGCTTAACTGGACTAAATGTAGGATGATTAAAAGTTCACAAGTATTTTCTTTGGATGATTGGATTATGGCATTGTTTATATTCTCTGAAAATCCAAATATGTAATAATGACCTCATATTACATAATTACAAAAAGTGTTACATTTTAAAATGTTCCTCACAGAAACTTTTAAAACAGGAGTGTAAAAATTAACACCCTCAAAGACTCAATACTTAAAAATTTTAATATGAATAATTAAATGCATTATTATGTTAGTAAATATCTACTATATCAGGTACTGTGCTAGAAACTGAGCTCCAGGATGATTAAGACAAAAATTGTTATAAAAGGGCACAAACTTGCATAAAAATGATAATGCCTAACTTATTTAATAATGTTATAATTATAAGTTTATTACTAGATTCATGATTAATAATATTAACTGCATGCATTGATAGGATATTTGGAAAGATAAAAACAGTACTGGTTTAGCCCTAACTGGTTTGGCTCAATGGATAGAGCGTTGGCCTGTGGACTCAAGGGTCCCAGGTTCGATTCCGGTCAAGGGCATGTACCTTGGTTGCTGGCACATACCCAGTAGGGAGTGTGCAGGAGGCAGCTGCTCGATGTAGGCAGCTGCTCGATGTTTCTAACTCTCTATCCCTCTCCCTTCCTCTCTGTAAAAAAAAGTCAATAAAATATATTTTTAAAAAAACAGTACTGGTTTAAATATATACACTGTTTAATGCAATCCAATCTTAGAAATGTTTTATTTTGGAAAAGCATATTCTTTGTGGAATCCAATAAGGTAATTTAGTCACAATATTTGTGAAGTGGTGTAATCACCGTCAGTGTTTCTCTATGCTTATGTTGTCAAAACTCAGATGCATCAAAATCACCTGAGGAATTGTCAAAATAGTAATTCCTGATCGGGTGATTGGGCGTGACATGGGGGGTTGAGAATAGGAAGTCTCACCATTTTTCACATTTTCCCTAGGTGATTACCAAGCAAGTAAATGGTCTGTGTTAATGTAAACACTGACACATACAAGGTTTAAAAAAAATTACGGATTTGGGGTTAGAGAATTTTTTTACCAAGTGCCTTTGAAAATGAAAAGTAATACTTTCCAGGTAAGTAGTTACTTGCCTTAGGCCACTTAATTATAAAGGACAGTTAGGAACAGTACTGAGCTGGGTCCTGAACTCCATTATAGTTGATTATCAGTCAAAATAATTAATAATTAAATATCTTCTATGTCAGGCACTAGTAACTGAGCTCCAGGATGATTAAGACTTAATCACTATCTTGAGAAGGGCACACACTCAAGCAAAAATAATAATGCTTAAAAACTTAGTATTGTTTTTCAGAACTTACAAAGCAGTTTGTTTCAGGTGTGGTAGGGATAAAAATGGGAAAGGAGTGTTTCAGCTTTAAAATGTGTTTCCCTAATATAATTCCCATGTCTTCAGGTAAGTCTGTTAAACTGGTTGGGCAGGCCTGTCCAGATGCTCTTTTGAGAAAATCCCCAAAAAGGATAGAAACACAGGCAAAACAAAGCTTTTAACCTGCTTGTTTTGCTTTTGTTTGTTTTTAAATATATTTTTTATCGATTACAGAGAGGAAAGGAGAGGGAGATATAGAAACATCAATGATATGAGAGAATCGTTGATCAGCTGCCTCTTGCACATTCCCCACTGGGGATTGAGCCCACAACCTGGGCATGTGCCCTCACCTGACTGGGAATGGAACCATGACCTAATGGTTCATAGGTCGACACTCAACCACTGAGCCACACTGGCTGGGCTAGCCTGCTTGTTTTGGTGTCCTGAAGTAGTGCATCTTGGACACACCATGGTGACATCTAGATGTGTCTCCTGAGCTAGGCCCCAGTGCCTTCATGTCTGAGTTCTTTGAAGAAGAGGAGGGGCATAAAAATAAACTGTAGCCCTAGCCAGTTTGGCTCAGTGGATAGAGCATCGGCCTGCAGACTGAAAGGTCCCAGGTTCGATTTCAGTCAAGAGCATGTACCTTGGTTACGCGCACATCCCCAGTAGGAGGTGTGCAGGAGGCAGCTGATCTGTTTCTCTCTCATCGATGTTTCTAACTATCCCTCTTCCCTTTCTCTGTGTAAAAAATCAATAAAATATATTTTTTTAAAAATAAATAGCCGAAACCGGTTTGGCTCGGTGGATAGAGCGTCGGCCTGAGGACTGAAGGGTCCCAGGTTCGATTCTGGTCAAGGGCATGTACCTTGGTTGCGGGCACATTCCCCGTAGGAGATGTGCAGGAGGCAGCTGATTGATGGTTCTCTCTCATCGATAGTTTCTAACTCTCTATCTCTCTCCCTTCCTCTCTGTAAAAAATCAATAAAATATATTTTAAAAAATAAATAAATAAATAAAAATAAACCCTGAAGTTATTTGGTTAAGAACCAACATTAAGACCAAGAACCATGGGAATGGTGTTCACTTGATAAGCAATTATAAAGGGAAGATAAAGGCATTTTGTGAACTTCTATAGAGGTCAAAGGGGGATTTAGCTCACCGGGGACTCCAGAAAAATCAGTGAGGTTTTGCTACCTTGACGACTCGACTCTTGCACATCAGCAACAGGAGTCAGCAGATGGGCAAGTATGCTCAACTGATAAGGCAATGCACAAGGAAGCAAGAGTATTGCAAATAGAGAACTGGCAAGGTGGAACCCACATACTTTGGCCCTCTGTACTTGAGCATGGGTGAAAGCTCCCTTTAGTCATTCCCACACCTGATGGGGGCAGGATTCTGTTAAATGCTGGGGAGTTGCATAGGAAGTAGCTCAACACAGTTGTGCACCTCATTTATTCCACTCTGCAGCCTGTAAGGCAAGCATTAGTCCTCATTTTACATAAAACTGACTCTAAAAAAAATGTATCTGTAATAAAAAAGTTTATCTTTCAGCTAAGACTGGGAGATATTTAAAGTTCATTCTTTAAGTTTGTTGAAGCAGTATTATGTTCCTGTACTACATTCAAAGACTCACTGAAAAAAAATGTTTTCATTACTCCTGAAACTCCAGATAATTAAAGGGAAAAAGTCATAGACTAGCCAACCACAGAGAAATGTTCCCTGATTAACACCCTGAGGAATTTGATTTCAGATTTTGGGGGGAGAACTTCTATATAAAAGGTGGGGCAAAAGTAGGTTTATAGTTGTTCATATGGAAAGTAACACAAGAATTAATAACACAAGTATAAACTGTGTTTGGTGTACTCACAACTGTAAACCTACTTTTGCCCCACCATATATGTATATGTGTGTGTGTGTGTGTGTTTAATGAGACAATAAATGTATAGGTTGATTTTTATTTGCTTTATTAACTTTACATTTTTCCATGCAAATGGGTGAAACTACTGTTGGCAGAAACTTAAGACTGTGTGCCAAGGCAATCTCCAAATAGAAGCTGGTAACACAGAACCCACTCGACACATGGAAATTACATGAGGTTCATAGCAAACAAATCAGTAAAGGCCTATCAGAAAACGCAAGGAAAAAGAAAACAACAGTGGGAATCACAGTATTAATCTCATAGAAAATGGCAGGAATCAAGGCATAAGGCAAAATTCATCATGATGGTCATGGTGATTAGAGAGCTCCCCCATAAGGATACGCAGGCAATTCCTTAATTGCAGCTCCCTAAGTTTTCTCCTGATTTCTCTCATCTCCTCCATGAACATTTCCATATCATCTCCATCTCCGCCCATCCCATCATTGACCTGCCTATTGGGTATGGCCCATCGGAAGTTAGGGGCCAGTCGGCGGGCCTGTCCCCGTCTATTATTTCCGGCTGGCTGGTGGCCTTCACCTCCTCCCAAAGGGCGGTCTTCCTCTCCATTCTGCATGGGCTGCTCCATTCCCTCGTTTTCGTGGTGGATATCTGCCATGATGAGATTTTTTTCCAGGTTGTTTTTCTTTGAACACAAGTAAGACAAAGGCAAGGAGTGACTGAATGCTTGGTGCACTGACCAGTAGGATTCAGAGCCTGATATCAAAGGTTTTTAAAGTATCATTTTTCCCCACCTCAGGAGTTTCGTGCGCCCTCTAGGGGGCCTCCATTCCAGCCCCACCCTCCAGCTCGCTCCTTTTCCCTCCCTCCCACAAAGCCCACCATTTTTCCCTTCCCAGAGCTCAGCATACAGCAAAATGGAGGACTGGGGACTGGGAACAAGAACTTGGGGGAGGTCTCTGACTGGGCACTGCACCCGCCCCCCGACCACCGTACCCCGCACCCACCTGGGCCTATCCCTGCAGGCGGCTCCTCCTCCCGATTCTCGCCTGGAGCGCGCGGCCGCGACTCTGGGACCCGAAGACCTGCAGGGGCCGGCGAGGGGGAGCGGGTGGCGCCGCAGCCGAGCGCTGGCCCAGAGGGTGCGCCCACCCGCCTCGTCCGCCCCCTTCCTGGATCCCCCCTTCCCGGGCCGCGTCTCTCCCCCTCCTCCCGCCCCCCCTCCGTCTTCTGTAACGGTTCACCATTTTCCAACAGGAACTCGGCGG